>NC_090816.1:64935277-65259823 GCF_000390325.3 Nicotiana tomentosiformis
TATGTTTAAATGGGGTGTTGTTCCTTGTTGAGTTATTTTTCCGTTCATTTTGTTGTTATTGAGATTCTATACATATTGTGTTAAGTCGTGGGCTATTTGCTGTTGAAATATTAAAATTGTCGGATCTTTTGAAAGTATGTGGCCTATGGGCTCTTGTGATACGAGTTGATATGTCGTGTTGTTGTGATGTTACCACATGTGAATTATTGTGTGGTTTGGTTATTGTTATGCTGGGTATAAGGGTGGCATTTTACCGTTGTTGTTATGCGGGGCATAAGGGTGACATCTCACTGTTGTTGAATGTACAGAGTGATATGGGTGGCTATTGTGTTATTGTCTGGGCGGAGCGATAAGGGTGACTATTATACGGGATGATACGGATGGCTATCAGAGTCATACTGTTACACCTCATATTTTCGTATGTAAAAGTGCGTCATAAGCAAACTAATGTAAGACCAAAAATGAAATAATCTTTGGAAGTATATAAAGTAAGTTATCATGTTACCTCGGAGGTTACAAATATTGAAGATCACGAACAACAAGTATAAAGAGGGTTGGAAGGTTCAGAAGCTATGGAATTGAAGAAAATAATGCTTCATCGAATGTCGACAAGTTAGGAATGTTATAACCCGTACCTTTAGGGTGAGACTAGGGTTCTTAACATGATAAGAAGGTTATGTTATGAGTTATGTTAGTTGTATGATAGTCGTGTGTTATGTTTTGAGGTCAAGCGAGTTGGGGAACAAAAGTCGATGGAAGTCATCACAAGTTACGTTCATAAGTTTTACTGAAATTTTGGGTCAAATGTAACTGCGATTTTCTCCCAATATACTTAGAGTTACGGGGTTTTCTACCCATCAAATTGAGGATATATGAGTCTATTTGCTAACGTATTAAACTGTTTGTCAATACAACATCGGAGTAGAGAGATATATACATTTATGCGAGACCGCACAGACTGGTAGGTGACAAGTAGGCGTGTCACCTACTTGCTTAAATGAGAGGATTATATAAGTCCAAAAATGGGCCAGTTCGGGTCTTCCAAAGAGACCTTTTAAAGTCCTATTTTCTTCATATATTACACTGATAATAGGGAATAATAATCAGACATAAGCTCCTGCAAAAATTCTCCCAAAAAGTGCACACAAACCCTATTTGATTTTCTCTCCTTTTCAAGTTCTAGTTGGAGGTAAAACCTAGAGTTTGAAGAACCAAGATGGGAGCTGAGCTATTTAACAAATAAGGTAAGTTTACTGCTCTCTTTAATCCATTTTATGCTGGGCATGTATGGAAAGTTGTTCTACAATTGTAAGAACTCACTGGACGGTAATCGGAAGCCTTGAGTTCGAGTTATTCACTTGTAGCGGACTGTTTCATGTTGATGTTGGACTGCGTGTTTTGCTACTGTTTTATGAAGTTTTGGAGGAGAACGGGTGTGGATAAATACATAATAAATTCAGGGTAGTGGGCTAGTCATTCATTGTAATGTTTTTGGGATGGTAGAATCCCATCGGGATGTTTGACACTACTACGGTGGTCGTTATGTGTATGCAGAGATTGGGGTGTTTGGGCTGTTTTGTAGTAATTTGTGGTGTATATAAGGTTGGAAAATAATGTATATATATTGTTATTGTTGTGCTCTTGTGTTGTTGGTATTATCTTGAATTTGGAGGGAGTAAGGATTATAGGGGAGATGCTGCCCGTTTTAATACAAAATAAGTTTGTCGTTCATTGTGTGATAGTTGTACCTTTTATAACTTAATGATAGTATTATTATCGTTATTGTAGATTAAGGTACGAAGAGGCGAGTTCAACTTGGTGATTGTAAAGATTGTGACAAGGTATGTTAAGGCTAAACGTTTCCTTTATTTTGGCATGACCCCGTAACTACATGAGTTTGATAACGAGACATAAAGAAAAGTTCGTATTCCTGAACTTATGTACATTATCCTAGTCTCATAAATTACTGTATTCTCCCTTATCAGGACTTTATATTTAGTTAAGGATTGTTTTCTTCCTGTCGAGAGAGCAGAGGGTCTATATATATATACAGTATTACAGTACTTTCACCACCATCGAGCTATAATCGATGGCAGGCCCCTATTGGGCAACCTCTGATCAGATGGTAAGTTATATGCCAAGCCTACTGTGGCCGAGCGCCTATGAGCGAGCCCAGAATGGCCGAGATACAAAGCCTAGTATGGTCGAGCACCTATGAGCGAGCCTACTACGGCAGAGCAGTTACTCGTTCCGAGCCTTATAGAGCCAAACAACTATTTTACTTACTATATTGAGAGAGCTGAGTCAGTATCAGTAGGTAAGTATATCTCCAGATCATCTTTGACTCACAGTTACTTTCAGTTATTATATTATCAGTTTAGTTTCAGCTTTCAGTTATTCTATTGTCACGCCCCAACCTCGGGGAGCGTGACCGGCGCTCAACCGAGTAAACCCGATCGAGCAAGCCTAGTAAACCTTTCCTACCCAGCTCATTCATGATCCAAAAAGGGAACGCGTCACCATTTGTAAAGCAGGGGAGAGATCAGTTATATAAATATATAAACGTTGCTAGTTCATTTTTCATTATATACATTATGTCGTAGTTAAGTTCCCAAAATACAACTCGATCCAATGACACCCCAACATACATACATGACCCACATAAACGTCTACGGAGCCTCTAAGGGTACAAAAGAGCAACATGACAATACCGGCAACAAGGCCCCAGCTATACCTCAAAATATGAAAACTTATACAAAGAAGGACTACAAACTTATACAAAGAAGGACTACATGACCCCAGGAAGAGATGGGTCTCACCAAGGCTGTTGTGATGAGTGTGAGGGAGAACACCACTATCTATGATCAGCGCTATCTGCGATAGAACCACCTACATCCATTAAAAGATGTAGCGCCCCTGGCAAAAGGGACGTTAGTACTGTCGAATAGTACTAGTATGTAAGGCAAACACCAATCTCATAGAATGAACAGTGAAACAAAAAGAAGGCAATCACAATAATCATTAAGTACTTCATGAAAATACAAGAAAACACCAAATAAGGATTACGCAATTCCCAATTCAATCTTTTCATCTTCTTAGGTTAGTAATCTTTAGTGCCAAAGCCATAACTCATAATGCCACCATGTTTTTACACGGAGTCCGGTCTCAGCCCGACCGGCTAAGCCATCCCAAGTGAGACATATCCATATCCACAATGTAAATCAATAGTTCCAACACAAATGCCACCATGTGTACGGCATGGCGTCTGATCTCGGCCCAATCGGCTAAGCCATCTCACTTGAGACATAACCTCTTCCAATTGTTCACTCAATTCATATCTCTTTCCCATCTTTCATTACATGGCACAAACAGCCTCATTTATTAAATAGTTCTTGGCACTTGGACACATTTTATAATTCAAGTCTTTCCCTTTTATTTCAATCAAATAACGTCATCATTCGTGTCGATAAGTACCATCATATAAGGCATTGCACACATAAGGGAAGGAACTTGGAAAATCATAGATACGTCCTCAAATAGCATAATGACATGGTAAATATCTAAAACAATGAGGGAACATAAATCTTTCAACCCAACACACTAAGGCAAACAATTCTAGTAAGATCAAGTCGGAACTTACACCAATAATTCGGATACCAGGAGTTCGATTCTAGAAAGAAAAGAGTTAGCCATACATACCTCAATTGCGCTTTTTTAGACTCTACAATTTTTTGGAACCCTTAGCAACCTCAATCTATTTAAGCAGTATACAAATTGAACCCAAAATTAGGAAAACATTCATGGTTCTAGTTCACTTCTTATTTTTCCCACACTCTTTATCACATGCATGCAAGATAAACAACCCTCACACCCATGGACCATCTTATTAATACCCCATTATAGATATATTTGAAATTAAGAGCTGGGGTGATGAAGTCTTACCTTTTTGGATGAAGAAATTGAGTGCTCGACTTGAGTATTTCCAAGCTTTGAGTGATGGATGAAGATTGATTGATGAAAATTAGTTTCTCCCTCTAGAACCCTCTCTCTCTCTCTCTCACTAGAAATATCATAAATGAGATCAAAATAGACTAAATGGGGTGTTTTAACGGAATGGGGCTCGGGTTTTAAATTAAGAAAAATGGTGCCCCGACACAGGTCTGCGGTCCGCAAAGTGACCACATAAATGGCCCTCAGGGTCCTGAACTTACGGCCTAGGTATGCGACCAGTATGCGGTCCGCATACTCATTCTGCGGTCGCATAATGCACCGCAGAACTGCCTCCGCAAAAACTCAAGAGGGATTATGCGATCGATATGCGGTCCGCATATTAATTATGCGGTCGCATAATCGACCGCAAAAATGACCTCAAGTTGGCCAAACTTACTGCTTCACTCTGTGGCCATTATGTGGTCCGCAGAGTGATTATGCGGCCACATAATGGGCCGCATAAATGCGTTCTTCTGTGAAATATTTACCTCTACTATAGTAACACAAGAATCTAACTTGCCACCACGAAACCCCAAGTTTTTGGTTTAAATTTTTACGGGTCCTTACATCTATTGCCTTACATACTCGGTACATTATTTCGTACTGACGTCCCATTCCTGGGGACATTGTATTTCATGCATGCAGGTTCGGATAGATAGCCTGGTAGACCTCCTCCGTAGGTGCTATCCGTGATCAGCTTGATCGGTATGCTCCACGTCCTTCGGAGTTGCCGGGTCTAGGGTTTTAAGTACATATTGTATATATATGTATTTATATTATGGGTAGGTTGGGGCCCTGTTCCGACAATAGTACATCCATCAGTGGAGGCTTGTAGACATATCCTGTCAGTTAGTGCAGTGTGTTGGGCTTGTAGGCCTTGTATGTATATTTTGTTGGTTTGTCAGCTGTAGTAGTTATGACGGCCTTGTCGGCCCAGCTTTATATTGATGTTTAGTCAGAGCTTATTTCCATTCAGTTTTATATTTTGTTTCTCAAATTATCTTGCAATGTGGAACCATGACCAAAGTATGACATGGTATTTTCAGAGTCCCTCAGTTGCAAGTTGGTACGCTAGGTTAAGTGAGGCACTGAGTGCCGGCCTCCCCCCCAAGGTTCGGGGCATGACAGATACGTGTGGCTAATTATATTGTAGGGCAGAGTGATACCAGTGGCTATCGGAGAGATAAGGGTGGCAATGTCAGAAGCAGTACACTCGCACAAGCATACACCGTAGCATACCACTTATACTAGCTCAGGACTATGAAACTTTACATTTATTAATGATACCCTTGTGTTCATGTATTATTTGTTTTCATGTTGATATTGAGCATGTGACCACTCTGAGCGGATTGTGATTATGAGCTTGTGACCATTCTGTGCGGATTATGATTGTGAGCCTGTGACCACGCCGGGCGGATTGTGATTATAAGCCTGTGACCACGTTGGGCGGATTGTGAATGTGAGCCTGTGCTCATACCGGGCAGATTAAGATATTGGCACATGAGTTGTCCGTGCGATTATGATTTGAAATATGGGTATAAGGTTCCATGAGCATAGGATGGTGGGTTGATACCCGTGACTTGTGATTATGAGACAAGGTATCACAGAGTGATTTCGTTATGAAACTTGTGTTATAACGGCTTGATTAATTGAATGTCCTTTGTGTTCCTAATTTGGTTTTAATGACAATTCACGATGTTCTTATTGCTTTACTATTTATATCCCTTGTTGATTCTTGTTGTCATTTACTGATTTTTGCTTTCATTATTATCCTTATACTTCTATACAGCACAACTTATTTTGTCTAGAGAGTGTCTTGACTTGTACCTCCTCACTACTCCACCGAGATTAGTCTTGATACTTACTTGGTATCGACTGTGGTGTACGCATACTACACTTCTGCATATTTTTGTGCAGAGCTAGCTATTGGAGATATCGAACTCCGGCAGAGTTAGCATATTGGTCACGAGGATTCAAGGTAGAGCTGCTTGGTCGTCGCAGTCCCTTGGAGTTCTTTCCTTTCATTGTACTGTCAGCTTGTTATTTGAACAATATTGTATTTCGATCTTTGAGATATTTCCTTTTACTTAGCTAGAGTTCGTGACTCTTTATTACCAAATTTGGGAGGTTGTGAAAATTATTGTCGCGTAGGCTTATTATGCTTTTTTTCGGTTTTCATATTTGACTATGTTTCAAATTATCATTGTTAAAAATTTGCCTAATCGTTGTTAGTAATCGGCTTACCAAGTCATAGAGACTAGGTGCCATCACGGCTCTTGTGGTGGGTTTTTGGGTCATGACAGGCAAATCTGGTATCGAGCCTTAAACTTGCTGTCGGAGATTGTTGCGTGAAACTCCCTACCTTGCCTGATAATATATATGTCGACGGAAAAGTTCAAATCTGCCAAAGTTTGAAGAAACAAGAGCCAGAATCATTTCGCCGAAGCCAAATGGACAATGTCATTCATAGCTCAATTCCGGCTAGATTTGCGCATTTTTCGGCAATAACAAGAACAAAAAAGTGGCATCAAGTTCACAGGTGTTGCTTCAATGGCGCTAGCATCATAACAACGGCCAAAAGATGAAGCGAACAGAGGTTGCCGGATTTCATGGCATCTTCGGTTATATCTGGCCCGCTTCAGTGGATATCCGACCAAGCAAACAATGAAAATGAAATGGGAGATAAAGGAGAGGGAGAGGCAGAAGGTGAGGCGGCTGCCGGCCATGGGGAAGAGCAGCGACTGCCTTTGTCTCTCAATTGAAAGAGAGAGTGAGAGATTCAAGTATGAGACACTGTTGGTCTCTCAAGTATTGAGAGAAAAAATGAGAGAGATAATAGGTGTGCGGCGGGCGTCTTAAAGATGAGAGGTGGAGAGCGAATGAAAATATATTAAGGTTTCTGTATATAAAATCTGATGGCGTTAAAGTGTGTAGTGTAAGATATGTAGATATTTTTGTGGGGGTAGAAAATATGTGGCCTATATTTGCAAGAACAAAAATGTAAAATGAAAATAAAACATGTGGTCAAAAGCAAAAGATGTCATATCACATCGATTGACTTGTCACATCAAGTGTCATGTCATATTAGTGTCTATCAAATCAAATATCATGTCACGTCGGGGGTTGACGGGACATTAATTTGACTGGACTGGATCCGCAATTAAAATAAATTCTACTAGCTTCCATGTACTTAAATAGAATGTGCTATGAATTAGAAAATTAATTATTTAATTAGAAAATATTGTAGTATTTATTTGAAATGTCAAGTACTACGATGGTGGTGTAGTAAGTTTTTTTTATTTTTCTAAAGGACAATAAATTAATAAAATATACTAATATTTAAAAAATATGATAATTATCAATAAATTGTTTAAAATTTAGAAAAATGCACAAAAATGGTTGTACTTAACTATTTTCAATAACAACAACAATAACATTCACAGTAATATCCCACACCGTGGGGTATGGGGATGGTAGTGTGTATGCAAACATTACCCCTACCTTGTGAGAATAGAGAGGTTGTTTCCAATAGACCCTCGACTTAGGAAAGCATAAGCACTACATTAATGAAAATATAGACAAGAAGGGACAGTACCAAGAAGCCATATAAAAGCAGAATAAAAATAACTAGATAGTAAGGTGATCAACAATGAAAGAAAACAACGTTTAGTCATAAAAACCGACTACCAACAGAAAGTGAGACTGCGTGCCAATACTACTATTATGAACACTCTAGATTACCTACTCTACTACCCTAATCCTCGACCTCCATACCTTCCTATCAAGGGTCATGTCCTCGGTCAGCTGAAGCTGCGCCATATCTTGCCTAATCATCTCTCCCCACCTCTTCTTTGGCCTACCTCTACCTCTCTGTAGGCTCTCCAATGTCAACCTCTCACACCTCCTCACTAGGGCGTCTGTGCTCCTTCTATATTTTGTGAGAATGAGAATAATTATCAATAAATTGCATCATAGTTAAAAATATGCAAAATACTATGTTTATCATTTTTCTTATAGGGAAGCTTGCATAATTTAATTTTTAAATACATAGGATCAAAATTCAGTGTCAACAACTGCCACTCTTTTACCAAAGATGATCGTAAGAGTCCACGGGGAAAGAAATTGACACCAAACTCAATGTTTACCTCAGATGATAGAGTGGGGAATGGAGGATGTTTTGAAGTTTGTGACCGTACTCTGGTATTTGAGTTGCCTACATATCTCGGGTTGCACGAGAACCAAGTCGCGTATAGTTCTAGAATATTGAGTAATACTTGTGAATTGTAGCATCATGGAGTGGAAGAAAAATGTTCGAGGACAAAAATATTGTGTGATCTCGACATTGCTTCCGAAATTGCCCCAGTGTCGGACTGTGATAACACGGGGACATGGGTGTGGATAGTGTATGGATTGAATGGATGGATTTTTATATGGATGCAGTTGGGCTCTGTGTTGAGATTTTCTACATATCTTGGATGTAACAAGAATCAGGCCGGTTGTAGTTTGAGAAGCGTTAGATGATTGGATTTGAAAATTGCCCCAGCATCAAGCTGTGATGATACTAGGTGTTTTATTTAACTATGGGGGTTTGGATTGCCTAAACACCCCCTATCAATAGGACATAATAACGATATTTGGGACATGCCGTCGATTGTTGTTGGAAAGCTCGACGTCCATCCTCATAATGTGCCCCAGTTCTTTGCTAGAAGATAATTTCACGTTGTGTCGCGTCTTTTGATTAGTAGAGTTGACGAGGTGTGGACTATGCTTTCGATTGATTTGAGAAGGGATATGTGATTTTTTGAATGAAATAGGGTCCCATGTTGGAACTCAAATTCGAAAGGGATTCGTGATAGATATCGGTCTGAAGTGATCGTAGCATTTTGATTTTTGAAGGAAATCCGGACTATGTACCGGTCCGAAGTGATCGGAGCACTTTGATTTTTGAAGGAAAATCCGGGTTGAGACCGGTCCGAAGCGATATCGGAGCACTTTGAATTATTGAAAAAAATCCGGGCTGAGTACCGGTCCGAATTGATCGGATCACCTGATTGTAAACCGGCTGGTAGTTAAGATTTTGAAACGATATTGAAGCATTTCAGTCTAAAATACCTGTGTTGGAAGGTGGGCGCCTATAAAATTGAACTTGAAATAAAATGCACATTGTTCAAGAGGGCGCCTGGAAAATCTGGCTTTGAAATAAAATGCCCATTATTCAAGAGGGCGCCTAGAAAAGCAAGAAGTTTTTTTTTATGTAAGAAAATTGGCGAAAAGGGTTTTGTTATTGATGAATCAGGCAAAAAATAGATGCAAAATGATAGAATTTAAAATGTCATGGCCGAGTCTGACAAACACTGCCTATGTATCCCAATAGAATCAGGCCAAAGCGTAGTTCGATTATGATAGATGACTGAATCCGATGTGGATTTCCTACATATTCCTACAAAAGGAAATCAAGTCGTGGCGTAGTTCTGAATATATAGCAATGATGTTTTTCGCTTTCTATTACAAGAATGGGACCGGACCCTACGTGGGTTGCCTACGTATCCCCCCGTGGGAAGTCAGGTCGGGCGTAGGTTTGTTACAATAAAATCCAACTATGTCGTCAACAAAACTTGACTCTTTTGTTTCCTATATTTTTTGCTATTTTGTAGCTTTTTGTAGAGAATATTTTAAAATTTGTGAAGTAAAGACAGACTGTAATTTATTGATCGATCATCTTTTGACTTGACTTTGGTTAGTACCAATAATTAGTTTTGTGCATAAGAATTTCCACTATATACTTTCTAGCGAATCGAGATCAGCATATGGGTAATTCCTATAGCTTCGAGTGGTACCTCATGTATACCTAAGTTCAACAAGATTTGTTCATCTTGCTTCAATAAAAGGTTTTGAATTCTGTCTATCTCATGTTTCAAGTGCCCTCATCATAAAGAAAGTCCTAATTTTCACACATATTTGAAGTATTTTCGTATTTTGACTTTAGGACATTTTGCGAAGCACACTCACACTCAAAATGATGTTCAATGCAAGTAGTTGAGATACCATATGCTTGACCTTTATATGAGTATCCACTAATGTGAGAACATTTAATATAGGATCATGTAGGGCTTTGTCATTGGTTTGTAATGTAGGCTTTGGGTAAGGTAGGATGATCATTTGGGATGAAGTAACTAATCCCTCCTCGACCACTACACTGTGTCCGTGCCTTTGGTGTTCAAACCATGCTTCAGCGCTTGATCTTGTTTGGCTCGATGTCCATTTCTTTTATTTGACTTCCTTTTGAACTTGTCAAATATTCTTCTTCCTTTTCAGAGATTTCTTCTTTCTTTCTTTTTTTTTTCCCTTTTGAAGTTTCTCCTGCTTTGTAGGAGTTTATCCCTTCTTTTTGTTGGAGTTCCTACTCTTTGCATTGTGGAGTTTTCTCCTTTTTGTTAGATTTTCTTTGGGTTTACAAAAGTTTTTTCTCCTTCTTGTTGGATCCTCCTTTTGAATTACTGGAGTTTCTTTTTTTTCTTTTCTTGAAGTCATATCTCTGATTGTCTTGGACTTTGCATATTTCGCTTTTTCATGCTTGTCGCCTTCACTTTGGTCTTCGTCCGAAGTTGCACATATCCAGTACACGCAAGGAGGTTGGGACAAGAGAGGGGTAGTGCTCGTAAGTACAACGAAGGGTATAGGATAAGATGTGGTTGTCCAAGAAAAAGGCTTAAGGCAAAAAGGGGAAATGCTAGTGATTAATATCATTTGACATGCTAGAAAGGCTCAAACGGGTCCAAAAAGGCCTACGATCCTTTCCTAAACCAAACGTTACTGAGGATTTCACCTCAACAGACATTCGGGCCATGTTCTAGATCTACAGTGCAATGCGATGAATTTTAATCTAGGCTCACCACACAATGCACATGAAACGATGAGGTCGGCTATGTTCTTACCCTAACTGTAAACAGGAAGATTTTTTCAAGAGGCACTAAGATATAATTGAGAGATACCGCAAGAGCCTATGGTTTACCCAAATTCGATCCTCTCCATCATACCACTTAAACATTTGTTTTTTCTCGTGCACACTCCTAACTATGTTGGCACCAAGCAATATAGTTTCTCAGGTAAAACCACTTTGACGCTCACAATTCTTGGTTTTAAAGTGTTCTGCTCAGTCAACAATCCAGCATATAAGGAAGATATGCAAGTAAATCAGGTAAACAGTCAAGGAAATTGCAAGTAACGATGAAATGCAATAACCAAATATCAGTCTGTTGCGGCGCACAACCCGATCTAATAATAATAACCAGCTCTCCCAGAGCTCACATCAACCAAAAACTTGTCGGTTTCTCACAATCCGTGTGTACACCATCAAGAAAGAAACATGACAGGGAGACCCTAGGGGGATGGATTCGTAACCACATGCTGCACGGACAACTCACATGTTGCACAGACAATTCACGTGCTAATAATATCAACCGCATGGACAACTCACGTGTTGCACGAACAACTCACATGCTAATAATATCAATCGCACAGACAACTCACGCGCTATAATATCAATATCTGGATCCGCATGGACAACTCGCGTGCTAATAATATCAATCCGCCTGGCATGGTCACAGGCATAATGTCATAATCCGACCGGCATGGTCACATGCATAACAACAAAATTCGCCCGGCGTGGTCACATGCACAATGTCACATTCCACCTGACATGGTCACATGTGTTACATCTCGCATTTTCGTATGTTAAAGTTTCGTCGTAAGGTAATCGACGCAAGTTCGGGAATGAAATTATTTCTTGATTATAAGCATTATGCTATTTTAAACAAGTTAAAAGAGGGTCATATTCTGTAAGGTAACGGTCTTAAGAAAAATTTCATATGAGATTTCATAAGGTAATAGCAATAGGATTTTGCGATTCTAAGGGAGTACGGTGTAACCTTTTCCAAGAATATCATACGGATTTTTTTCCTACTCCAAGTATGTTAAGGTTAAGCCCTTCCTTCATTTTGGAATGATCTCGTAATTACATGTGTTTGATAATGAGACATAAAGAGAAGTTCATACGCCTGAATTTATATACATTATCCTACTCTCATAAATTACAGTATTCTCCTTATCGTGACTTCATATTTAATTGAGTATTATCTTCTTCCAGTCAAGAGAGCAGAGAGCCTATATATACAGTATAACAGTATTTTCATTACCATCGAGCTATAATCGATGGGCAGGCCCCTATTGGGAAACCTCTGATAAAATGGTAAGTTATATACCGAGCCTATTGTGGTCGAGCGCCTATGAGCGAGCCCAGTTGGCCGAGACACAGAGCCTAGTATGGCCGAGTGCCTATGAACGAGCCTACTACGGCAGAGCAGTTATATATATATCGAGCCTTGTAGGGTCAGACAGCTATTTTACTTACTATATTGAGAGAATTGAGTCAGTATCAGCAGGTAAGCATATCTTCAGATTATCTTTAACTCCCAGTTACTTTCAATTATTATATTATCAGTTCAATTTCAGCTTTCAGTGTATTGCCTTACATACTCGATACATTATTTATACTAACGTCTCTTTTGCCTGGGGACGCTGCGTTTCATGCCCGCAGGTCTCAATAGACAGGTCGAGAGTCCTCCAAGTAGGCGATCAGCTCAGCGGAAGATGTTGGTGCACTCCATTTGCTCCGGAGTTGCTTGTTTGGTCGGTATGATTTAGATGTGTATTGTTTGGTATGGCGAGGCTCTGTCCTTACCTTTATGACAATTATGTATTCTTAGAGGCTTGTAGACAGATGTCATGTATGTAAAAGATTGTATGGCCTTGTCGACCTATGTTCAGTATACGAGTGGTTATTTTGGTCTTATAGGCCCATATGTCTTATGTATAAGTTGGTGTCACATGTTGTATTCTACCTAGATCACGGCAGCCTCCCCGGCTCACTTATCTATGATAGTATGATACGAAAAGATACGTTATGATGGTACTTGGTTGAGTAAGGTACCGGGTGCCTGTCGCAGCCTATTGGTTTGGGTCATGACAACATGCATCTAGTCCAATCATATCACACAGGAGCAAATAAACAAGAATAGATGTATATGATGAATGAATACCAAATCTCATGCTCCTGGACTGGTATAAATGACATGCTAAAGTGTAGGCATGTGCAGAGTGTATCATCATAGCTCAAATCAGCAATTTCATCACATAATAGCATTTATCAAGTTCATTCAGGGATTAAACCTCTATGTAGCCTCAAACATGGCTAAAACAGTTCACACAATGTTACAAATATGAGAAATATCATAACTTAAATCTTAACAGCCAATTCTAGGCTTTTCATAGCCTAAACATAACTTGAGCATGGATAAATACCCCCAGTGTCAGCACATGGGTTCAAACCCCACGCATGCACACACCCATAGCACTTAGCTATCACAAATAATTCAGGAAACTAGTGCCTCAACCAAGTTTAGATAGGATTATTACCTCAAACTAGCCAAATCCAATACCGAGCAAGCCAACCAATACTCTAGAAATGCCATCCCGCGCATACTGACCTACGAACGACTCGAAACTAGCCAAAGCAACTCAAGAACATCAAACAATGCCAAAGGAAACAAACCCAATCGATAAAGGTCGAATCTTTAATCTAAAGATCAAAGTCAACCAAAAAGTCAAATCCGAGCCCGCACCTCGAAACCCGACAAAACATATAAAATCCGACAACCCATTCAATTATGAGTCCAACCATACTAGTTTCACTCAAATACGACTTCGAATAGATGCTCAAAACTCAAAAATTCACTTTATGAAATTTTAGACAAAACCCCCCATTTTCTCTTTTGAAATCCTCAACCAATTGCCAAAAATGAATATAGATTTATGAAATATAATCAATACCGGGTATAGAACATTTACCCCAATCCATATGGTGAAAATCGCCTAAACATTGCTTCAATCCGAGCTCCCTAGTTCCAAATATGATAAAATGGTTTGAAACCCCCGAAGTATAATTCTTATAATCACTGGATGAATCAATGAATCGCGATCGCGAAGAAGAAAAATGCAGTGCCCCTGAAATACTCTACGCGATCCCGGGACCAGCATTGGGATCGCGAAGCACAAAGTGCTCAGCCTCGAAGAATCTCTACATAAATGCGGCCCCAGGCTCGCGAACGCGATGAAGAAGTCATGAAGACTACCCAGCCAAGCTCTACACTGCACGAATGCGTAAAGACTTGCCCGAACGCGGACAAATATTTGCTAATGCGAAGAAGAAGATGGCCAACTCCAGATTTTCCTCTATGCAATCGCACTTTTATCTTTGCGATCGCGAAGAACAGTTGGGGCACCAGACACCAGCAGAAACCACTAGTGAAAATATGTTGAAAAATGGTCTGTAATCAATCTGAAACACGCCCGAGCCCCTTGGGACCCGTTCCAAGCATACCAACAAGTCCCATAAAAGAACACGGACCTACGTGAGGCCTCAAATCACACATAATAACATTGAAATGATGAATCGCGCCTCAAATCAAGCTGAACTTTTGAATTTTCAACTTCCAAAACTTGTGCCAAACCATATCAAATCAACCCGGAATGAACTCAAATTTTGCACACAAGTCACAAATAACATAATAAAGCTATTCCAATGCCTAGAACCACAATCTGAACCCGATAGCATCAAGGTCAACTCCCGGTCAAACTTATGAACATTCCAAACCTTCAAATTGCCAACTTTCGTCGATTGGTGCCGAAACCTTCTAAGAAACATCCAAATGAAATTTCGGCCATACGCCCAAGTACAAAATCACCATCCGGACCTAACAGAACCATCAAAACTCCGGTCCGAGGTAAAATACATGATAGTCAAACTTGGTCAACTCTTTCAATTTAAATCTTCTAACATGAAAATTATTTTTCCAAACAAATCCCGAATCATCTGAAAACCAAAAAGATGATTCACACAAGTCATAAAATATCATATGGATCTAATGAATAATTCAAACAGCTGAACGGAATACAAATTCTCAAAACGACTGATTGGGTCGTTACAAATATGTATTTGAAAGATCAAGGACAAGTTAACCAGAGTTTAGTCAGATAGAGAGCACCTAATAATGGATAACAAACAGAATGTACATGTAATAGATAAAAAGATACATAACAACGGCAAGAAAAGATTATATAACAAAAATATCAAGCATATGCAGCAAATAAAGGATATACAAGGATTAATTCAACTAAAGCAAGCTGCAAGATTATGTGTACAGTGACCTAGGAATTCTAAGAGTAGATTTACCTAGATTCAAACATGAGTTAAGGACAACTACGAGATGGTACATAGTTAACCTCGTATGCCAATCTCTGGAACTAGAAAGTTTTGAAAGAAGGTTCGGAGTGGTGAAAAGATAACCATCGCGTGACTTGTGTGTTATTGTGTACGACCAAGAATCGATGGAAAAGTGATGACAATTTAATAAGGTAGCACCAAAAACATGTGGTAAAGAATATACAGCACAGTCATATGTAACAGAATATACAACATAGACATGTGGGAAGCATATACAACATGAGCATGACATAGAATATGCTGCTTGAAGCGGGTGACAAAGAATATACCACTTAAAGCATAACAAGAACATACGGCTTGAAGCGCATGAAAAAGAATAGACTACTTGAAGCATGCGACAAAAATATACCACTTGAAACAAAGAATATACAACTTAAAGCAAGAAATATACAGCTTGAAGCAAAGAGTATATGATTGAAGCAGAGAATATACGACCTAAAGCATGTGATGGAGAGAATAGAAGTTGGAGTATTAGAGAACCTGTAATTCCTCAATTAATTAATCGAATCCACTGTGGTTAGAACCTGAAGTATCCCCAGCAGAGTCGCCATGTTGTTGCACCCTATTTTGCACAAGACAAAAAATACTATAACTTATAGTACTCTACAAGGTTAATTAGTTTTTAGAGTCGCCACCTAGTATTTAAGTTATACTAGGACACCTATACTATACTACATAATGTATGCTAAATTATGGTCTACAAAACCGTTGAGATTCTAGGTAAGGATTCAAGTTATCTCGAGTGGAAGGTGTTAGGAATCCCTCAAGATCCACAAAATGTGGTTCCTGTGGATTCGATCAAATAAGTGAGGGAGGTTCAAAAGAATGATTAATTTAATATTTACAAAGAATTATGAAAATGATTTGGAATGAAGAATGATTCAATGTGAGCGTTACATGGTAAAACTAGGGATAATTATGTGCAACAGAATATGTTCAAGGATGTGGATAAAGAAAGTATGTGAAAGAGTTAAAAAAAATCTTTAATGACTAAGTGAAGTGTATCATCAAGTCAACTATTTACAAATTAACCAAATGACTTTGAGTTGAAGGAAATAATCTCCAAAGAATTTAGTTGTAAACAAGATCAACTATTGTAAGAAAATGTGTCTAGAGAAAGATTGATCAAGAGTGGAAAAAGGAATTACCTTTGAATAGTTTTTTATGTAATGAATAGGGTAAGAAGAGAGTTGATTAATATTTACAAGAAAATCATGAAAATAAATTAACCAAAAGAACAATTAATTATGGCAAATGAATAATGAAATACGTTTAGAGTCATGGTCTCGGAACACAATTATGTGAGCCAAACCCAAATAACTACAAGGCCCAAGTTTCTTAAAGAATAGTATGATAGTGCAACTACAACTTCCATACAAATTATATCTATCCGAAGCGCATCAATTAAAGATGAATTTACATACAAGGAGGTTCAGAAAGCACACTTATATAATTTTATGACAAGGACAAAATTATTTATTTTATTTTTTGGAAGAATATGATATGTTTTTATTTTTGTATATGACTAATTTAATTAGTTACGTATACACTGGTTCTAATTAATCAACCATGTTACAAAATCTATTTAATATCCCATACAAAGTTCAAAAATTACTTAACACACAATTTGCAAGTTAATCTTATTATTAACTAGATGCAATTTTCTAAGTGTTCGACAAATAGATAAACATCAAATTAAGCAAGCGAATACGGCATCTATCTACTAGCTTACTATAATTTACGTTTTGGGTACATCCAAGAACGAGAAGTATGAAGCGGGGAGCTTGACGAAAATTTGTCTTTTTCATCTTCGAGTGTTGTCTTCCGAAAGTAACTCCATGTGATAGTACCTCGCAAGACAAGAAAAGTTAAATTATTAGTAAAATATAAAGTAAATAATAAGCTAATTTTTTTTTGAAATGATTTTATTTGAAAAACATGTTTTTGGAAGATTTTTTTGAAAATAGTTGGAAAATGTTTTTGGGAATTGTTTTTTGGAAATAGTTTGAAAATATTTTTGGAAATTATTTTTGGGAAATAGTGTTGGAAAATAATTTAAAAGATAATATAGGAGGCTCAGATATGTATTCTCCGATATCCATCTAGACATAAGGACGGGAACCGCCTCGGTAGCGACTCTGGTGGCCAACCGTGTCGCCTTCCATAGGTTGTTGGTTTCTGTTCTCATCTTTTTCCGTTTTCTGATGTTTATCATCATTGCCTCGTTATTATAGGGGCCGGTCCGAAGGGTCATACGGGGGGTCGTGGCCTCAAAATATTTGTCACGACCAAAAATTCATTAAAGGTTGCGATGGCACCGGACACCGCTGTCAGGCAAGACAAAAATAAATACTTAATTTGATTCTCATTTTAATATTTTTTAAATGATAGTTCCTTCAATTAGATAGTAAAATATGGAATTTACAGTGTAAATAATAATATTTTTAATAATTTCAACACAAGACAACCCAAATCACCCCAAAATCCGGTATCACAAGTGCATGAGCCTCAACTAAGAATGTAAAATAAAATACAACATATGTCCGGAATACAAATTCGGACAGGAGAAATAAAAATACTCTGAAGGAGACTCTGCTAGTTGCGGACTCGTAATCGTAGAATGCAACTTACCTAAGTCCCCGCAATAACCACGCCTCTACTCCCACAAGGCCACTAGACATATATGCACCTGCACAAAAATGTGCAGCTAGTGAAGTATGAGTACGTAAATCAACGCGTACACAGTAAGTTTTCCGCCTAACCTCGAAGAAGTAGTGATGCGGGGTCGACTTCGACACTTACTATGGGCTATAAATAATATGTCAATGATATAATTAAGCATGGATTACGTAGAACGACTGTAAGCTCAATATCATGAAATAAGTAAACAATTCTTTTGTTCATAAGAAATTTCCAAATTTATTTTCGTCATTTAACATTTTTGTATCTCGGGCCAATGAAAACAATATCAATTATTATAAATTCCAAAATATATCATGCGCAAATCATACCGAGGTCGTACGGCCCGATCCAACATAATATTTAAATTGTGCACTGCCGAGGGTCGAACGACGCGAACCATAGATGCATATGTCTGTTACCAAGGCGTTCGGCTCGCTCCACAAAAGAGAAAACACATTAAACAACCAATCCAAGATTTATTAAGGAGCAAATATTCCAAGAATTTCAAATTCCCATTTAACGGTCAAGTAAATGAAGTTTAACCTTTTTAAAATTCCTTTATCGAGTTTCTAAGTGTTTTAAACTATTAAATTAACAAGTAGGGCGCAACATTACAACATGATATGGGTCCTAGACTACCCAGACATAAGCATAATAGTAGCTACGCACAGATTCTCGTCACCTCGTGCGTACGTAGCCCCCACAAATATAAGAACATAATAATTTGATTCACCTCTGGGGTTAATTCCCTCTTACAAGGTTATAAAGGAGACTTACCTCGCTCTGCAATTCCATAATCGGCTCCAACGCCTCTACAACAACTCAAACTGATGATCGTCGATCCAAAACTAGTCAAATAAGATGCAACCCAATCAAAATATACCCTACTACTCATAATTAATCAATTTATAACAATTTCCAACTGCGTTCAAAAAATTGATAAAATCACCCTCGGGCCCATGTGCCTGGATTATGAAGATTTTTGAAGATATCCATTACCCATAACCTCACGAACCCAAATATATGATTTATTTTCAATTCCATGCCCAAATTCGTGGTCAAAATCCAAAAATGCCAATTTCTAGGTTTTTCTTCAAAATCCCAAATTTCTACAAATTTCCATGTCTAAATCCTTATACAAATTATGTATTTAACTTATAATAAGTGGGAATAACTTACCTTGACATAGATGATGAAAATCTCCTTTCCAAGAGCTCCGAAAAATGCCCAACCAAATGAAAAATGGAGGAAAAATGGCCAAATCCCGTCTTTAAAACAATCTACCCAGGCCAGGCCCTTCTTCGCGTTTGCGATCAAAGCCTCGCGTTCGCGAAGGCTGCAGACACCACTGCTTCACGTTCGCGAAGGCCAAACTACTCCAGGCCCCCATTGTGCTTTTCTTCTTCGCGTTCGCGACCCCTGTGTCGTGTTCGCGTAAGCCAAATAGCCTCAGGCCCAAATCCTCACTTCCTTCTACGCATTCGCGGCTGCCCAATCGCGTTTGCGTAGGTCCATCAAGCCCTTCACCGCATTCGCGATGGGCAAAATCCAGCAGCCCCAAACGTTCCTCTTCGCGAACGCGGGACTCCCTTCATGTTCGCGAAGAAGGAAACCAGATACCAGCAACAGCAGTTCCAAAACAGCTCGAATTGATCCGAATCCACCCCGAAACACACACGAGGTCACCGGGACCCCGTCCAATCGCACCAACCAGTCCCATAACATAACACGGACTTGCTCGAGGCCTCAAATCACATCAAACAACATCAAAATCATGAATCACACCCCAATTCAAACTTAATGAACTTTAGGACTTCAAAATTCTACATTCGATGCCGAAACACATCCAATCACGTCCGATTGACCTCAAATTTTGCACACAAGTCATAATTGACATTACGGACCTACTCCAACTTTCGGAATTGGAATCCGACCTCTGTATCAAAAAGTCCACTCCCGGCCAAACTTCTCCAAAACCTTCAAATTTCCAACTTTCGCCAAATGACCCCCGAAATGACCTACTGACCTCCAAATACACATCCGGATGCGCTCCCAATACCAGAATCACCATACGGAGCTATTCTCGGACTCGGAATTCTAAACGGACATCGATAACATTGAAATACACTTCAACCCAAATTAATAAAATTCTTCCAAAATGCCAACTTCTACAATAGGTGCCAAAATATTTTCGGGTCATCCAAAACCAGATCCGGACATATGCCCAGGTCCGAAATCATCATACGAACCTGTTGGAACCTTTGAATCCCGATTCTGAGGTCGTTTACTCAAAATTCATGCTTTAGTAAATTCTTCCAACTTAAAGCTTCCTAAATGAGAAATTTTCTTTCTAAACCAACTCCGGATTTCCCGAAATTCAATTCCGACCACACGTACAAGTCATAATACCTTAAGTGAAGCTGCTCAGGGCCTCAAACCACTGAACGATGAGCTAGGGCTCAAAATGACCGATCAGGTCGGTACATTCTCTCCCACTTAAACATGCGTTCGTCCTCGAAAGTACTAAGAACTGCTTTGGAGTTGTCTGAAATCACTGTTTAAGACCTCGTGCCCCTACCCATTCTACCACAACTCAGTCGAGCACATTAGCTCTAGCAAATCTGAAGATCCTCCCCTTTATTTCGGCAAATAAGCCTTAGAGCCAAATTCCAACATACGAACACTATTTCAATCACTACAGGATGTACCAATACATGATTGTATACTCTCACTGAATTCACACCATGGACCGCATTATTCACATGACCATAATAACAACCTCTGACAACAATAGCCGAAATCACACGAATCTGATGCTCACAACATACCTCATGACACATATAAGTCTTGTTCCAATTCTCGTAATGCCACGACAGAGAAGATGTGTAGAACTCATAGCCACCCGCCGAATTACAATTTATGGAGTTTCTCCTCCCGACAAGAACCATTACCTCATTTTGGATTGAATTACAATATCTACTCATTAATATGCTTTATATAAATCTGATCGCACTGATCCCAGGTCCAATAATCTCTTCTCACCCAATACAAGTTGCTCAGGCAATAAGCCACCTCAGACACTACCAAAAATATCATATGATGCCACAATGCGCCCACAAGTTACAAACTCGAATGTGATACATAAGGAAACAAACTCTAGAAGGATCTACTCAACCCACGTAACTAATTTAAACAACCGAAAATATGTTATAAACCTTTCTCAGGAAACGAGAAGCAAAACACACAATAATAGATGTGGGAAACTGTACTTAATAACACACTATTATGGCGTGCAACCCGCTCCACACATGATACTGCTACGACGTGCAACCTGATCCAACCATGATACCCGTGGCAGCGTGCCACCCGATCTAAACAATATATCAGTGGCGGCATGCCACCCGATCCAACCATATACCTATGGCGGCGTGCCACCCGATCCACACATAGCAATAAATAGGGAAGTACCCATCAAGCCAAAACGCTTATACCTACAAAATACCCGAATGTCAACCACTAGAACGCGAAGTGCATAACACAAATCCTGGGGAGACGGATAGCACCATACACTACGAAACCCAAGCACAACTATGGTGCATTAAATGACTTGTATCTTGAGAGCCTTCATGCTCTCACAACACCACAAATTTCCCGGGATCTCAATACAAGTGCGAATAATCAAACCGTCTCACAACCCACATGGCACAATAGAGTATTACATGAAATAGCTGACGATAGAAGTAACATCCAAGGGCCGAATACTCCTCCGTAAACAATGCTATGCTGAAATGAACACATCCGACCTGATATAGAGCCCATATTCATATTTAGATCCATCCACAGACCTCAAGCCGATTCTGATCGCACCGTACTAGGCGAATAACCTTTTAAGGATCCATAATAACCCTTTTTCCCATGACATACAAGAACAGCCATCGAATCCAGAATAAACATCCACAGTTCACAACTAAATGAATAGAGCGCCTTCCAGGCCTAAACTCTCACACTAGCGATAGTACCATAATCTCCATACTTGGTTTCAATCTTCAATCCATCAAGTGACTATATGCCACACTTATACACTCTTCCTATGGGACACACCCCCACGATCTTCCGCACCAAGCAACAAGTCTGCACATCCATACCACATGCCATACAAATGCTTTCAAGCAAATCAAGAATCCGCAATCAGTACGCAAAGCTTCTTACACAGGACACCGATCTCAGGAGATGCTAAAGACAACACCAGCTCACTCTAAATATCTAAATTCTTCCCTGCTTATCCGAGCTCTTGACATCCTTGTTGACATTCAAGTGCAACATTGGTCCTCAACCTCCAATTCCCATGCCGCTTACTGCACCTAACATGCCAATACGTGAGAGTACCAGAATTCCATAATAACCCCTGATCCACTAATAGAATAAACACTTCATCATATAGAAATCTTTTACTTAGCTCATTTCAGAAGAACCAATGCAACATGCAACCAAATTCCCAAACCGCAGATAATACAACCTCATGTCATGATTTCAACTGCCATAACTCTTTCGGAAATCCCTTTTATACAACAAATCCATATGAATCAAATACCTCTCAAATCAACCAAGTTGTGGTGGCGCTCAAGCCCAAGTGTACAACCACCAACCACATGTATAACTCAACATGCTGAAGGAACTGATCATTGCCACCATCATGCCAGTTCAACCATTACTAATTGATCCGACTTCTTCTAATTTACCCTGGACTTGCCTTAGGAATAATAATGGTTCCATTCAAAACATAACGAACCCAAATCCGCACTTATCCTAAATGACCTCATTTTACGAGACCATGTTGTCTCAAAACCCACGAACCATCGCATACCCTCCTTGCGCGCATATTCGCATCTTCAACTGATACACCCATTCTGATAATCCCTCTATGAATTCGAAGTTACTTTCCCTCATTCCTCCAACGCTACATCGCAGACCGAAGATAATGGAGAACACTCCCGAACCCTTTCATAATCCACTGCAAAAGCTCGATATCTAACCATACTGCGGACACAAAATCCTGAGGCACCGCACTTTAACCACACTCTGGCTTGGTCCCGAATATAGCTTTCACGACCCAAACCGATGGGCCACGACTGGCACCGGGTACGTTACTCAACCGAGTACCAACATAACGTATCTTTTCATATCATACTATCATAGATAACTAAGCCGGAGAGGCTGCCGTGAGATAGGTAGAATACAACATGTAATAACGACTTATACCTAAGACATATGGTCCTATAAGACTAAAATAACCACTCGTACACTGAACATCGGCCGACAAGGCCATACAATCTTTTACGTACATGACATCTGTCTAAAAGCCTCTAAGTATACATAATTGTCATAAGGGTAGGGACAGAGCCCCGCCATACCAAACAATACACATCTAAATCATACTGACCAAACAAGCAACTCCGGAGCAAATGGAGTGCACCAGCATCTTTCGCTGAGCTGATCACCTACTTAGAGGACTCTCGACCTGTCTATCGAGACCTGTAGGCATGAAACGTAGCGTCTCCAGGCAAAAGGGACGTCATTACAAATAATGTACCGAGTATGTAAGTCTATATACTGAAAGCTGAAACTGAACTGATAATATAATAACTGAAAGTAACTAGAGTCAAAGATAGTCTGAAGATATACTCACCTGCTGATACTGACTCAACTCTCTCAATATAGTAAGTAAAATAGTTGTCCGGCTTTATAAGACTCGGTATATATATAACTGCTCTGCCGTAGTAGGCTCGCTCATAGGCGCTCGGCCATACTAGGCTCTATATCTCGGCCATGCTGGGCTCGCTCATAGACGCTCGGCCATAGTAGTCTCGATATATAACTTACCATCTGATCATAGGTTGCCCAATAGGGGCCTTCCCATCGATTATAGCTCGATGGTAATGAAAATATTGTAATACTATAAATATAGGTTCTCTGCTCTCTTGATTGGAAGAAGACAATACTCAATTAAATATAAAGTCCCGATATGGAGAATACTGTAATTTATGAGACTAGGATAATGTATATATATTTGGGAGTATGAACTTCTCTTTATGCCTCGTTATCAAACACATGTAATTACGAGATCATACCAAAATGAAGGAATGGCTTAGCCTTAACATATCTGAACCGATTCTCTTGACAATCCTTCTAACACACGACATTTGCGACAAAACCTGTGACGGTAAGATCGGAGTAGGGAAAAATCCGTATGATATTCTTGAGAAAGATTGCGCCGTACTCCCTTAAAATTTCAAAATCCCACGTTGCTAAGATGCTAAGAAATCTTTGCTTGAATTTTATTGAAGCAATTTACTTTGCCAAAGCAAATCCGTATGACATTCTTTCTTAAATGAATGAAATGAATTAGAAAGGTCCCCTTTTTATAATGGTGTGGGCCCCACTTATAAGGCTTACTTTAGCCACCTATAATCTCTTAAAATGCTACCTTTCACATACATATAAGAGTCATTAAATTGACTTTAATTTTCTGCCAAGTCTTCATAAACCCATGTGAAGGTTGTCCCCTTAGTAATTATCCAAAAATATCCAATTTACAAGTTAATATCCCACTTTAAAATCTATAATTACCCAATTATCCACATAAGCAAGAATTATCTTAAGTTACTTAAAATACTACTCACTTTCAATATACCTTATACATCTTACTATCATGGTCATGTGGTACCTTGTATGGCACTAGTCCATAAATACGGGGTATTATAGCTTGCATCGTATTTTATCCCAAATTGCCAAATTTCGACGAAAATCATTTTCTTCAATTTGCTTGCCCTCTCACCTTAACGAATTCACTTATCACTTATTTAAAATAGCTTAATACTTATAATCCCAAAATAATATCATTCCCGAACTTACGTTGATTAACTTACGACGAAACTTCAACATACGAAAGTGCGGGATGTAACATCTCATTTCCGAGCTTCCATCAATTTACTTATGACGTACTTTCACGTACGAAAACATGGGGTGTAACATCATCCCCCCCTTTGGAACATTCGTCCTCGAATGATGACTGATGCACTTATCGTTATCATAACCTATAGCTCTTGCGAATACTTTAGTACTCCTCTTGCCATCTAGGCAACTGTGCTGTGAATGAATCCCAAAGGCCAGGGCATTCCCCCCTTTGGACTCTTTCTCATACCACGTCTTGTGGTTGGAATCCTCCCAATACTGTAACTGTTGCTAGCTTCTATCATGCAGCCTGTACGACTCTGACTTTGTAAGTGCGCCTATGCGACTCTTCTCTCCTTTTATTTCCTCCATCTTTTAGCCAATCTTTAGGCTTCACTTTGTGTTCATATATAAAATTATGTCAAGCTGTCCCTCTGGGCGTCATTAGCTTTACTTCATCTAAGTAGTCCATACTATACCATAATTCTTACTTCGATTTATCGTTACTAAGGTCTGCTACCAAACTCCAGGTTACTCTCGTTGCTTATCCTATATTGTAAGGACCCATAAAAAATTTAAACCAAAAACTTGGGGTTTCGTGGTGCCAAGTTAGAATCCTACGTTACTATAGTATAAATTTCTTCGCAACGAGCTTGCGAGCTGCAGTTCGGACTTTTTGGATTAAACAGTACCCTACGGACTGAGATGAAAATATTTCTTAGAAGAACGCATTTCTACAGCCCATTATGCGGCTGCATAATCACTCTGCGGACCGTATAATTGTCGCAGAGTGAAGCAGCAAGTTTGGCCAACTTGAGGTCATTTTTGCGGTCGATTATGCGACAGCATAATTGATATGCGGACCGCATATCGATCGCATAATCCCTCTTGAGTTTTTGTGGAGGGAGTTATGTGGTGCATTATGCGACCGCAGAACGAGTATGCGGACCGCATAATAGTCGCATACCTAGGCCGTAAGTTCAGGCCCCTGAGGGCTATTTATGCAGTCACTTTGTGAACTGCATAACCATTATGCGGTCGCATATGCGACCGCAGACCTGTGTCGGGGCACCATTTTTCTTAATTTAAAACCCGACCCCCATTCCGTTAAAACACCCCATTTAGTCTATTTTGAGCTCATTTCTGATATTTCTAGTGTGTGAGAGAGAGGGTTCTAGAGGGAGGAACTAATTTTCATCAATCAATCTTCATCCATCACTCAAAGCTTGGAAATACTACAGTAGAGCACTCAATTTATCCATCCAAAAAGGTAAGACATCATCACCCCAGCTCTTAATTTCAAGCATAGCTATAATGGGGTATTAATATGATGGTCCATGGGTGTGAGGGTTGTTTATCTTGCATGCATGTGATAAAGAGTGTGGGAAAATAAGAAGTGAACTAGAACCATGAATGTTTTCCTAATTTCGGGTTCAATTTGTATATTGCTTAAATAGATTGAGGTTGCTAAGGGTTCCGGAAAATTGTAGTGTCTAAAGAAGCGCAATTGAGGTATGTATGGCTAACTCTCTTCTTCCTAGAATCGAACTCCTGGTGTCCGAATATTTGGTGTAAGTTTATTCTTGATCATACTAGAATTGTTTGCCTTAGTGTGTTGGGTTGGAAGATTCATGTTCCCTAATTGTTTTAGATGTTTACCATGTCATCATGCTATTTGAGAACGTGACTATGATTTTCCAAGCTCCTTCCCTTATGTGTGAAATACCTTATATGATGGTACTTATCGACCCGATTGATGACGTTATTTGATTGAATAAAAAGGGAATGACTTGAATTGTAAAATGTTCCCAAGTGCCAAGAACTGTTTAATAAATGAGGCTATTTGTGCCATGTAATGAAAGATGGGAAAGAGATGTGAATTGAGTGAACAATTGGAAGAGGTTATGTCTCAAGTGAGATGGCTTAGTCGATCGGGCCGAGATCGGACGCCATGCCGTACACATGGTGGCATTTGTGTTAGAACTATTGATTTACATTGTGGATATGGATATGTCTCACTTGGGATGGCTTAGCCAGTCGGGCCGAGACCGGACTCTGTGTAAAAACATGGTGGCATTATGAGTTGTGGCTTTGGCACTAAAGATTATTAATCTAAAAAGATGGAAAGATTGAATTGGAAACTATGTGAACTTTACTTGGTGTTTTCTTTGTATTTCTATGAAGTACTTATTGATTATTATGACTGCCTTCTCTTTGTTTCACTGTTCATTCTACTAAGATTAGTGTTTGCCTTACATACTAGTACTATTCGACAGTACTAACATCCCTTTTGTCGGGGGCGCTACATCTTTGAATGGATGTAGGTGGTTCTATCGCAGATAGTGCCGATCGCAGATAGTGGTTCTCTCTTTCTCTCCTCACAACAGTTTTGGTGAGCCCCATTTCTCCCAGGGGTCATGTAGTCCTTCTTTTGTATAAGTTTTCACATTTTGAGGTATAGCTGGGGCCTTGTTGCCGGCATTGTCATGTTGCTCTTTTGTATCCTTAGAGGCTTCGTAGACGTTTTTGTGGGTCATGTATATATGTTTGGGCGGTCGTTGGATTGAGTTGAATTTTGGAAACTTAACTATGGCATAATGCATATAATGAAAAATAAACTAGCAACGTTTATATATTTATATAACTGATCTCTCCCCTGTTTTACAAATGGTGACGCATTCCCTTTTTGGATCATGAATGAGTCGGGTAGGAAAGGTTTACTAGGCTTGCTCGACCGGGTTCACTCGGTTGAGCACCGGTCGCGCTCCTCGAGGTTGGGGCATGACAAACTTGGTATCAAAGCCTAAGGTTTTAAAGTGTCCTAGGATGTCTCGGAGCCATGTCTACTAGAGCCCTTCTTATCGGTGTGTTGTCGACCATATCTATATTTAGGGGGCTACTTGGACATTTAAGAATGATACCCTTTATTGTTCTTCTATATAGTGCGATATAGCGGAACGTGAGGTTGTTTTCCCCTAACTCGTGCATTATTCTAACTTTCAGTAAATGGCACCTAAGAAGAGAACGAGAATTGGCTAAGAATCCAATACCACCCCAGGAGTGGTTGTTGATCCCTTGCTTGATAATGCGGGTAAGGATAATCCCCCTACTATCACACTGCCTGATTCGTCTACTCCAGAATAGACTACCCCAGTTCCTACACCCGCGGAGGATGCTACAATCCCTCCCGTCGATATACCTGTTCCGCCTCCAGCCCCAGCTCCTGGTCCCGGTATTTCCGATGGGGATCTTAGGGGAGCTATTCAGATGTTGACTCAGTTAGTAGCTTCCCAGGCTCAGAGGTCAAATGTTGTACCCACCTTATTTAGCTTGCAAGGAGATTCTTTCGGTTCTAGGGTTAACAGGTTCCTTCAGTTAGACTCTCCAGTGTTCACTGGTACTAATCCCGCGGCAGACCCTCAGGATTTTATTGATGAGATGCATAAGACTCTCCGAGTTATGCGTGCTACGGAGACAGAGGGAGTAGAGTTTGCCTCCTATCGTCTGAAAGGGGTTGCATATTCCTGGTTTGAGGTGTGGGAGGATTCCCGCGATGAGGGGAGCCCTCCGGCTGGATGGAGTGAGTTTGTGGATGCCTTCATAGACCATTTCTTGCATGCCGAGACTAAGGCAGCCCGTGCTGTGGAGTTTGAGACCCTTAAATAGGGTAGTAATAGTGTGTGGGAATATCACATGGAGTTTGTGCGCCTGTCAAAGTATGTTGCTCATATGATGCCGACTATGGAGACGAGGGTGTGTCGATTTGTGCAGGGCCTTAGGCCTTTGGTTATTAATGAGGCTACCACAGCTGTTCTAAATTCTGACATGAACTATGGAAGGATGGTGGCATTTGCCCAAGCTACGGAGGCTCGAAAGTTAAAGCTCAGGATGGAACGGGAAAGTAGTAGTAGGGCCCGATCAGCGGGCAACCTTGGGGATTCATTCGGAGGTGGGAGATCAGCTTTTCGGGGAGGATCATCAGGGCCATCCCAGTCTTATGCTCAGTCTTCAGCTAGTGCCCCGCCATCAGGGCATGGTCAGCAGTAAGGGAGTCGCTTTAGGCCCGGTCAGGGCAGCAGGGGGTCCCACCATCAGGGCCGATCAGGAGGGAGATTCCAGCAACAGCAGAGGGCCCTATGCCCTAAGTGTGGGAGGATACATTCGGGAGTCTGCTACCTGGACATGCCAGTATGTTACGGATGCGGAATGAGAGGCCATATTCAGAGGTAGTGTCGTGCATCCCGTCAGGGTGCAGGCAGGGGCACAGCTCAGTCATCCAGTCCTACAGCTGCCACATCTTTAGCACACCCTCTAGCTCGAGGCTCTTCAGCACCCGCAGGGTGTAGTACAGCTAGGGGTGGTGCACAGAATTCGGGAGGACCCAGCCAATTCTATACTATGAGTGGTCGACAGAGTGCGGAGGCTTCCCCAGATGTCGTCACAGGTATATTGACTATTTAATCTCATGATGTGTATGCCCTTATTGATCCCGAATCTTCTTTGTCCTATGTTACTCCTTATGTTGCTACGAGCTTTGGGATAGAACCGGAACAGCTTCATGATCCGTTCTCTGAATCTACTCCGGTTGGCGATTTTATTATGACCGCACGGGTTTATAGGGATTGTGTTGTCACGGTGCATGGTTGGGATACCATGACCAATCTTATTGAAGTAGGGATGATTAATTTTGACGTAATAATGGGAATGGATTGGCTTTATTCATGTTTTTCCAAACTCGATTGCCGAGCCAGAATCATGAGGCTTGAGTTTCCTAACGAGCCAGCTGTTGAATGGGAGGGGAATAATGGTATGCCAAAAGGTAGGTTTATTTCTTACCTTAAGGCCACAAAGATGATCAGGAATGGGTATATTTACCATTTGGTTAGAGTTATGGACACTACTACTGAGGTGCCTACCCTTGAATCTATACCAATTGTGAATGAATTCCCCGATATATTTCTAGATGAGCTCCCTGGAATTCCTCCAGACAGGGAGATTGATTTTGGGATTGACGTGATGCTGGGCACGCAGCCTATATCCATTCCACCTTATATAATGGCGCCGACAAAATTAAAAGAGCTAAAGGAACAACTAAGGGATTTGCTAGAGAAAGGTTTCATCCGACCGAGTGTGTCGCCTTGGGGCACACCGGTTCTCTTTGTCAGGAAGAAAGATGGATCGCTGCGGATGTGTATTGATTACCGGCAACTCAACAAAGTCACAATCAAAAACAAATACCCATTGCCTAGAATAGATGATTTGTTTGATCAATTACAAGGTGCTAAGTTCTTCTCCAAAATTGATTTGCGGTCCGGGTACCATCAATTGAAGGTAAGGGAGCAGGATATTCTGAAACAGCTTTCAGAACTCGGTATGAGCACTTTGAATTTTTGGTAATGTCTTTCGGGCTAGCAAATGCCCCGGCTGCCTTCATGGATCTTATGAATCGAGTCTTCAAGCCGTTCCTCGACTCCTTTGTGATAGTATTCGTTGACGACATCCTTGTGTATTCACGATGTCGAGAGGATCACGCCGATCACCTCAAGGTAGTTCTGCAAGCTCTTCATCAACACCAATTGAATGCAAAGTTCTCAAAATATGAATTTTGGCTTGAATCTGTTACATTCCTGGGTCATGTCGTCTCCGGAGAAGGAATTAAGGTTGACCCTCAAAAGATTGCAGCGGTTAAAAATTGGCCTAGACCTACTACTCCAACAGAGATTCGCAGTTTCTTGGGTTTGGCCGGGTATTATAGGAGGTTCGTGGAGGGGTTCTCCACTCTTGCCTCCCCATTGACTAATTTGACACAGAAGACGGTTAAGTTACAGTGGTCCGATGCTTGTGAAAGGAACTTCCAGGAATTGAAATCCAGATTGACTTCGGTGCCGATATTGACCATGCCAGAGGGTACCGAGGGGTTTGTGGTGTATTGTGATGCTTCAAGGATCGATCTTGGGTATGTATTAATGCAACAGGGTAAGGTTATAGCATATGCTTCAAGGCAACTTAAGAATCATGAAAAGAATTATCCAACTTATGACTTAGAGCTTGCGGCGGTGGTTTTTGCATTAAAACTTTGGTGTCATTATTTGTATGGAGTCCATATAGATGTATTTACAGACCACAAGAGTCTTCAATACATCTTCAAACAGAAGGAATTGAACTTAAGGTAGAGAAGGTGGCTTGAATTGCTCAAAGATTATGACATCAACATTTTGTATCATCCAGGGAAAGCTAATGTGGTGTCGGATGCTCTTAGTCGGAAGTCTATGGGTAGTTTGGCTCACTTGGAGGCATGTCAAAGGCCCTTAGCCCGGGAGGTTCACCAGTTGACCAGTTTGGGAGTTCGTCTTGTGGACTCTAATGAAGGGGGAGTGATTGTGCGGAATAGGGCAGAATCATCGCTTGTGATGGAGGTCAGGGAGAATCAATACAATGATCCAGTGTTGGCGCAGCTGAATGAGGGGATTCATAAACATAGGACTACGGCTTTTTCTCTTGGCATGGATGACAGTACATTACGGTACCAAGGACGATTATGTGTTCCAAATGTAGATGGTCTTCGGGAAAGAATCATGGCAGAATCTCATACTTCTAGATATTCCGTGCACCCAGGTTCTACAAAAATGTATCATGATCTCAAGGAAGTTTACTGGTGGAATGACATGAAGAGGGGTGTGGCGGACTTTGTGGCACAATGTTCAAACTGTCAACAAGTGAAGGCCGAGCATCAAAGGCCCGGTGGGTTAGCACAGAGTATGGAAATTCCAATGTGAAAATGGGAAATGATCAATATGGATTTTATGGTAGGGTTACCGCACACTCCGCGTAAGTTTGACTCAATTTGGGTGATCGTGGATTGACTCACGAAATCAGCACAATTCTTGCCAGTTAAATCCACCGACACTGCGGAACAATATGCTCAATTGTATATCAAAGAAATAGTCGGGCTTCATGGCACTCCAGTTTCCATCATTTCCGTATGAGGGGCCCAGTTCACAGCTAATTTCTGGAAGAAATTTCAGCAAGGTTTGTGTACGCAGGTAAATCTTAACATGGCTTTCCATCCACAAACTGACGGACAAGCAGAGCGGACTATTCAGACGCTTGAGGACATGTTGCGTGCATGTGTGCTTGACTTCAAGGGTAGCTGGGATGATCATTTGCCGCTCATAGAATTTGCTTATAACATCAGCTTCTATGCCAGTATTCAAATGGCGCCGTTTGAGGCCTTGTATAGTAGAAGATGTAGATCACCGATTGGGTGGTACGAGGTTAGAGAAGCTGAACTAATAGGACCAGACCTTGTGCATCAGGATATGGAAAAGGTTAAGATCATAAAAGAGCGGTTGAAAATTGCTCAGAGTCGTCAAAAATCCTATCCGGATGTTTGTCGCAGAGACTTAGAATTCAAGGAAGATGATTGGGTGTTCTTGAAGGTATCTCCCATGAAGGGGATAATGCGGTTTGGAAAGAAAGGAAAATTAAGTCCGAGGTATGTCGGGCCGTATGGAGTCATTTAAAGGATAGGTCAGGTGGAGTACAAGCTTGAGCTACCACCTGAGCTGTCATTAGTGCACCCGGTATTCCATGTGTCCATGTTGAAGAAGGTAGTTGGAGATCCGTCTGGTATTGTGCCGGTTGAGACCATCGAGATCAGTGAAGAGCTGACATATGAAGAGATTCCGGTTGCTATCCTTGATAGACAGGTCTGGAAGTTGAGGAACAAAGAAATTGCATTCGTAAAGGTATTATGGCGAAACCAGCAAGTCAAAGCAACTACTTGGGAAGCCGAGAATGAAATGAAAAAGAAGTACCCTCATTTATTTGAATAGCCATGTAATAGCTCTATAAAGTTGTTCCCCTTAAGTTTTGTATCACTTGTTCGGCTAATATAAAGACACTCCATTCTAGTTATATGTCCCCTATGAGGCTTCCGTTGAGGTTATTTTGCATTCTACTGTGTCATTTAATTCTATATATGTTGCTAAGGTGTGTTTCAGAAGCTCTCTGATAGGTGGATAGGCCTAAATACAAAGGAAACTCTGGCGAAATTTTCAGAAAGTTAGGAAGTTAGGCAAATCTTGGGATGATGTTATGTGGTGCAACTGAAACTGTGTTAAGCAAACCTTGATCCTTATTCGAGGACGAATGATCTTAAGTGGGGGAGGATGTAAGGACCCGCAAAAGATTTAAACCAAAAACTTGGGGTTTCGTGGTGCCAAGTTAGATTCCTGCGTTACTATAGTAGAAAATTCTTTGCAGCAAGCTTGCGAGCCGCAGTTCGGACTTTTTGGATTGAACAGTACCCTACGGACTGAGAGGAAAATATTTCGCAGAAGAACGCATTTCTGCAGCCCATTATGCGGCCGCATATTCACTCTGCAGACCGCATAATGGCCGCAGAATGAAGCAGTAAGTTTGGCCAACTTGAGGTCATTTTTACGGTCGATTATGCAACCGCATAATTGATATGCGTACCACATATCGATCGCATAATCCCTCTTGAGTTTTTGCGGAGGGAGTTCTGTGGTGCATTATGCGACCGCAGAACGAGTATGTGGACTGCATACTAGTCGCATACCTAGGCCGTAAGTTCAGGCCCCTGAGGGCCATTTATGCGGTCACTTTGCGAACCGCATAACCATTATGCGGTCGCATATGCGACCGCGGACCTGTGTCGGGGCACCATTTTTCTTAATTTAAAAATCGACCCCCATTCCGTTAAAACACCCCCATTTAGTCTATTTTGAGCTCATTTCTGATATTTCTAGTGTGAGAGAGAGAGAGAGGGTTCTTGAGGGAGGAACTAATTTTCATCAATCAATCTTTATCCATCACCCAAAGCTTGGAAATACTCAAGTAGAGCACTCAATTTATTCATCCAAGAAGGTAAGACTTCATTACCCCAGCTCTTAATTTCAAACATAGCTATAATGGGGTATTAATAAGATGGTCCATGGGTGTGAGGGTTGTTTATCTTGCATGCATGTGATAAAGAGAGTAGGAAAAATAATAAGTGAACTAGAACCATGAATGTTTTCCTAATTTTGGATTCAATTTATATATTGCTCAAATAGATTGAGGTTGCTAAGGGTTTCGAAAAATTGTAGAGTCTAAAGAAGTGCAATTGAGGTATGTATGGCTAACTCTCTTCTTCCTAAAATCGAACTCCTGGTGTCCGAATATTTTGTGTAAGTTCCGACTTGATCATACTAGAATTGTTTGCCTTAGTGTGTTGGGTTGGAAGATTCATGTTCCCTAATTGTTTTAGATGTTTACCATATCATCATGCTATTTGAGAACGTGACTATGATTTTCCAAGCTCATTCCCTTATGTGTGAAATGCCTTATATGATGGTACTTATCGACACGAATGATGACGTTATTTGATTGAATAAAAAGGGAAAGACTTGAATTGTAAAATGTGCCCAAGTGCCAAGAACTATTTAATAAATGAGGATGTTTGTGCCATGTAATGAAAGATAGGAAAGAGATGTGAATTGAGTGAACAATTGGAAGAGGTTATGTCTCAAGTGAGATGGCTTAGCCGATCGGGCCGAGATCGGACGCCATGACGTACACATGGTGGCATTTGTGTTGGAACTATTCATTTACATTGTGGATATGGATATGTCTCACTTGGGATGGCTTAGCCGGTCGGGCCGAGACCGGACTCCGTATAAAAACATGATGGCATTATGAGTTGTGGCTTTGGCACTAAAGATTATTAATCTAAAAAGATGGAAAGATTGAATTGGAAACTATGTGAACCTTACTTGGTTTTTATTTGTATTTCTATGAAGTACTTATTGATTATTATGACTGCCTTCTCTTTGTTTCACTGTTCATTCTACTAAGATTAGTGTTTGCCTTATATACTAGTACTATTCGACAGTAATAACGTCCCTTTTGTTGGGGGCGCTACATCTTTGAATGGATGTAGGTGGTTCCATCGCAGATAGTGGTGCTCTCTTTCTCTCCTCACAGCAGTTTTGGTGAGCCCCATTTCTCCCAGGGGTCATGTAGTCCTTCTTTTGTATAAGTTTTCACATTTTGAGGTATAGCCGAAGCCTTGTTGCCGGCATTGTCATGTTGCTCTTTTGTATCCTTAGAGGCTCCGTAGACGTTTTTGTGGGTCATGTATGTATGTTGGGGCGGTCGTTGGATTGATTTGAATTTTGGAAACTTAACTATGGCATAATGCATATAATGAAAAATGAACTAGCAATGTTTATATATTTATATAACTGATCTCTCCCCTGTTTTACAAATGGTGACGCGTTCCCTTTTTGGATCATGAATGAGTCGGGTAGGAAAGGTTTACTAGGCTTGCTCAACCGGGTTCACTCGGTTGAGTGCCGATCGCGCTCCCCGAGGTTGGGGCGTGACATATATGCATAAAGCTAAGTCTTTTAATGATTCTTCATTAATGTTCATCTTAATACTGATGGCCTAATCTCATCTCGTACTTTGCAGCTTTTACCCATCCATTGTTAATTTACCTTAATGTTGATCTACAACCTTCCATTGATAACTTGAAACTTCTTACGTAATATATTGCCACTAGGGTTTACGCTGCATCGTGGAACATTTGAAGTGATTTTCCTGATCCACCTGGGGGAGATACTATACTTTCATAACCATATTTCATAGCATCCCAATGTGATTTTTCTCACGTGAGTATTTTAATCCTATACAATTCATGAAATCATTACTCAATCGAAGGCCCAAACGTTATCTTTCATTTATCACAATTACACCCCCATTCTACTTCCAGGGCAGCATTCCATCTCTTCTAAATGCTACTAGTCTTAGACTCTTTTGAGTTCACTCAGGCTATACTGAGCTTTCTATAACTTAGAAAAATCATTAGCTTTCTTTTTTTCATGGGCTTAATCCTGAGGACTTATCCATTCTCGTTACCTTTTCACTCGCCCTTTCTTATCCTTACTCCTGCCTTCCTAAAACCTTGTCGCTTTACCATACTTTAGCTTGCGACCTACATGTATCTATTTATACTACTTGCAACCTACCTTCAACTTGCTTGCACCATTGATTTCCTCGTGTTATTCTGGAACATCAAGCGAGACATCACATCGTCTCTAACTCTTCTTCACTCTTTTAACTAGACCTTTCAATAAATAGAAACCATAGGCCGGAAAATATGCTACTGATGATGCCATTCTCATTCCTGGATACTGAGTCTTAGCACTTCTGGCCTTCTATCTGAAGTGTGGACTATTCACAACCTTCTGCATTTGAGTATCTCGTATGTTGTTCACCTTTACCTTACTTACCTTAAAATCTCGCCTCACATCTTCTATCTCTTTTATGACCTCCCTTCCACATAGGTATAATTAACATCCACGACTTGAAGCTCTATTATAATACTTGCACCTCTAGTGCATGCACAATCTGGTGGGAGCTTCATACTGACTTCTTATGAGGCTGGTACTCTTGTAACTAGCTTTCTCGTCGAGCCATTATGGAATATGGTTGTTGTACTATCTCTCTTGTACCTCTAATATTAAGGGTGATTCTGCAATGTTTTTAATCACGATTTCTATAATTTTCTGTGTCCAATAATCAGACTCCTGATTTACTTGGTTGATGTAACTCTTTAGTTTCCTCTTCCTTCTGATCAACCTTTATGTTGGCTTAAGCTATCTTCCGATTTACGGCTCCTAGTATTAGTTATTACTTTAGCCTTTCATGAGCGCTATGGAATATCCATGACACAATCTTCTGACAATTAAATCCTTTGTCTATGCCCTAGGCTTAATTCCTTCTTTTAACGTATACCGGAGTCTTCTACGGCTGTATGAATATCAACATATATGCTGCATGGATATCACTCCGAAATCTTAAGTGCATAATCCCTTTTGTTCCTTCTGAGCTTCCTTTAAGCGTAAACTATTACTTTTCCTGGTCTTTCTGCCCTCTGTTGCGTGTATACTTAGCTTATCGTAGTTCCCACGTATGCCGGAATTTTTGTGCAACTCACATGGTCTCGAATATTATTTTTGGTTTTATTTCACGCTCATTAGCTCCGATAGGTGCCACTTTCTTATGGAGTGCATACAATGTTGTAGTGAGACTGCTATTACAAGACCATTTCTTCTTCAAGTTACTATGCTTAGGTTGAAGCCTTCTTCCTTATTTCCTCAACTAGTCTTTCGTTGTGGTACTTAGGGAGGACCCTCTGACTCTTGTAAAGCTGTGAGCTTATTACACTGTATACTTGACGGAATATTTTATGTTCTTCCTCGCCTATAATTATCCGTAGTTACTTATTTCCATGCACTTGTGCTTGTAGGGTTGCTCCTGACCTGAAGTTTTGACTGTCTTCCCAGTGGGACTCTCTTTTATTTCCATGACACTCATACGGTATCTTTAACTACCCAAACTCCTATCTGAATATTTCTCAAGGTCACCATGTCATATCTATGAGACTGAATTCCCCATATTGGTGTTCGCTCTGTTTATCTTGCATTTATTGATTTTTCTGTATTCTCTTATCTAGCCATAACTAGGCTCTTCCTGAATCAACTACTAACTATTCGTTGGCCCATTCTCATATCAATATACCATGTAATCTTTCTTGGGTTATTTCCTTTGTCTTAACTTACGTCTCGCACTGGCTCCTTACTATCAATAACATCTCGGGAAGTAACCCATAATTCCTTTCCTTCATGTCATGCTTGCATAATGTTCTGGAATCGTAGCATATCTGTAGGATTTGAATAAGTGCAATTTCATCCCTTTCTCATTTTTATCGCATTCTTCCTTTACCATTCCATAGTTACTAGAACCACTTAATTTTGACTTAATGCCACATCACACCATATTCCCCCCTTTAGGGGAGCACTAAGATTTAGTGCTACGATGATCTACGTATAGATGTTTTACCTTTTTATCTTTGGCATCTTTTCACATCATTGATGATCCTTACTTGTCTCGCGGTAATCCTTCTGTACCAAGGATAACGAAATTCCTCACTCGCGAGGGTGACACTTTGTGTAACCGGCACATACAGTCCCTTAAGCTTAACTTTGCTCACCTTTCTTGCTTTAGGGAAGCGTCTTCCTGAATTACCTTTAAAAGGTATTCTTCTATCCGCCATTCTATTATCATCGAGACGCAATCTCTGAAATTCTCATGATGTCGACTATTACTCAGTCCCTAGTTCATGTTTAGTTTACCTTGTTCATCAGTCCATACTGATTTCTATTACTCTGGGGTCTAACTTTTCCTTCTGGTAGTAGCGTTGGGGTCACAAACTTATTTCTCGAAATAAGGATATGACTTTATGGCCTATACTCTTTTGTTGTCTCAAGGCTTGTCACCTCTCGTCTTTTACTTCACTTAACTATAGACTCTGTAATACTGTCATCTTTTGATCTACCGTTGTCATCCATGTATCATATCTTGCTGATAATGCTTCATTAACTCTTTTCTTATTTCCAGCTAACATTCATGTCTATCACTTTATTCTGAAAACGCAAATAAGACATCCTTTTGTTCTTAGCTCCCCTTTGCTCCATCCAGTGGCTCTTCGGGTTGCTTAATGTTCTCGCTATACTAGGGACGCGAGCCACACTAAGATAATATTTATCCCTTCCAGGCTTTTAGTGCCTATCTTCTGAATTTTTGATCACGCTAGTATTCACATCTAATTGCAATATTCTAGAGTGCACCATCTGAGTGTCTCACAAGGAGATCTTATAAGCAACGTTGTAATATCCTTCAGAAATGCCAACTAACACAAACAATCCATTCACCATTTTGGGTTACTCTATCCCTAGCCGGATCCTGGTATCCCATCCTTTTCTTAAACTACACCTGTTAGCCCCCAATAGGGTATAACTGAGATGGGTGTGGCAAATTATACATAACTCTGTTATTATTGAAGGTAACTCAAAAGGCTTATATTCATCTGCCTTAATTGTAAATACTAATAATCTTCATTAGCTGGATGCCTCGTACCCTTCTTCACCTTGCTTCTTTTACTTGTTGAAACTTATATCTATCTTCTGAATCTCTCATTGCCTTTCACCATATGGGTGGATAGATATTCCTACCTTAAGGCTCCTTATCAAAAGGCTTACACGTCTTAGCACACACATGATGTGCTGAAGACCTTACATTTATCCATCATAAGCATCATGCAAAATCGAGTTCCTCTGACTCAACTCTTTCACAGCCACATGCAATATCTTACCAACCGTCTTTCTAGATGTAGGCATCGTCGTATTATGAATAAGATAGAGTTTAGGAAATTGAGTTCCTACAACTGAGCTCAATCACATGATCTAGAGTAAGAAGAAAAAGTGATGGTCCTAAATGCCCTACAGCCTCCTGCTTATAAGTGTGGTGCACAACACACCCATAAACAAGACTCTACTAGACACGGCTTATAGACTCCCTAGGACAGAACTGCTCTAATACCACTTTTGTCACGACCCAAACCGATGGGCTGCGACGGGCACCGGTACCTTACTCAACCGAGTACCAACATAATGTATCTTTTCGTATCATACTATCATAGATAACTGAGCCGGAGAGGCTGCCGTGAGATAAGAAGAATACAACATGTAATACCAACTTATACATAAGAGATATGGGCCTGCAACACCAAAATAACTACTCGTACACTGAACATAGGCCGACAAGGCCATACAATCTTTTACGTACATGACATCTGTCTACAAGCCTCTAAGAATAGGTAATTGTCATAAGGGTAGGGACAGAGATCCGCCATACCAAACAATACACATCTAAATCATACTGACCAAACAAGCAACTCCGGAGCAAATGGAGTGCGCCAACATCGTCCGCTGAGCTGATCACCTACTTGGAGGACTCTCAACCTGTCTATCGAGACCTATGGCCATGAAATGCAACGTCCCCAGGCAAAAGGGATGTCAGTACAAATAATGTACCGAGTATGTAAGGCAATATACTGAAAGTTGAAACTGAACTGATAATATAATAACTGAAAGTAACTGGAGTTAAAGATAATCAGAAGATATACTCACCTACTGATACTAACTCAACTCTCTCAATATAGTAAGTAAAATAGTTGTCCGGCCTTATAAGACTCGGTATATATATAACTGCTCTGCCATAGTAGGCTCGCTCATAGGCGCTCGGCCATACTAGGCTTTGTATCTCGTCCATGCTGGGCTCGCTCATAGGCGCTCGGCCACAGTAGGCTCGGTATATAACTTACCATCTGATCATTGGTTGCCCAATAGGGGCCTGCCCATCGATAATAGCACGATGGTAATAAAAATAATGTAATACTATAAATATAGGATCTCTGCTCTCTTGACTGGAAGAAGACAATACTCAACATACGAAAATACGGGATGTAACATCACATTTCTGAGCTTCCATCAATTTACTTATGGCGTACTTTCACGTACGAAAACATGGGGTGTAACAATAACCAACTCCAAGGCCTTGCTAGCACATGGACACTCTCTAAGAAGGAACCGGCTGAATTTCTTTCCTTGTACATCACATCCACATGAAGCATAGACTCTAAGTCTTCCCAAAACCTAAACATGAACCGATAAAATATAACACACATTCCTCAGATCCTTGGCTCAAATAACCACTGATGTTCTCTTTCCTTAGTCGTAGCAACCCATCAATATGCCGATAACGAGAAATCTCACAAGTAGACAACCATGCAATCCAATCGTAGGCGGTGGAGCTCTCCCACTTAAGCTTGAAGCTACCATTACATGACCTTGGAACCTACCAAAATCCCTTCTTCCTTACTGACATGACCTCGTGCAATCGACCCGCCAAATTCCTCAAAATCTTCCTATTAACCATTTCATGAACGCTTTGAATCACTAGCCGCATTTACATATTCGACCTCTAACCGGATAGCCAGTAAAATCCTTCGTAGAGGCTTCGTCGACACCTTTCAACGACGCCGCACTGAGTACCATTACAATGAAATCCTTAAACCATCCTAAGCTTGTTCTCATTCACCAGCTGTACAAGCCCGTTCACTCCCCATTGAAATCAACTAAATGTGCGACGAAACATTCCAATCCAAAGTCATGTTGTATCCTTCTTCATATCAAGCAACTTCTTCTTGTCGCACCAAATCTTCCTCAATATAGCAGCCAATATTCCAAATCAAGTGCGTAGACCTAGTCACTGTCCACCATGAATCCCAAATCACTCTAACTTCCCCCAAGGCGTGCGGCTATCCCACCACAGAACCCGTATGCTTCTCTACCACTCTTCCACTTTGGTCAAACCCTCTCCTTTAAGAAACTACCCGACTTTTGTTTCTCACACTTGGCCTTCTAGAAATTTAACCATCGCAAGACACCTCCCACATGTCCTTCCTTATCCTTCGCTGCCCAGTTGTAGCCTTAACTCGATATCTATCTCTGTAGCACTTGAACTAATAGATCGCTACCAACTTTAAACCTCCTCGAAGATCATCTTCCTTGAGCCCTCAACACCCAGACCACCGATTAAGTCCTGAACCACCACACACTACGATCTCTGACAGCCACTTCCCCGGCACTATTTCACACTACCCTGCCTGGAGGCAAATTGATGAAGACCATAACACCGGCAAATTTAACACATTCAATCCAGGGCGACGACACCACATCATTGATGAAAATTCCACCATGCTCAAAATACCAAGTCTCATTACTCCGTCAACCCAAACCTGAACATTCATAGTCCGATTGCCTTTCCTTCGCCGGAAATAAAATACTGGATCTCTAAATCATGGACTGAGTAAACCTCCTTCCAAGTCATTCACTGCTTCGATGCATAGACAAGCATCCTACCATTACACAAACACGGTGCAATAGCAACGCACGAATTATCATAACAATCAATGCCAAATCTCAATAACTTAGGTACAACTAATACTGAACTGAAACAATAGAATATTCCTCTGCAAGGCGACGACAGTAGCCCAATCAAATAAGCAAGGAGAAACATCCCGCACCACATCTGTAGTATCATTAAAATTACTCGATTCCCAATTTATAACAAGCGCTTCATGTCGCATAAGATTGAATAGGAAGGAAATGAAGGCATAAGCCTCAAAGGAATCAAATCGCATGATGAGGAATTAAGAAGGGAAAAGCTCCTAACAGACTTGTAGCCTCTCGAAGATAAGTACAGACGTATTCGTACCGATCCGCAAGAATCTACTAGACTTGCTCATGACTCGTGAGACCTAAGTGAACCTAGGTCTCTGATACCATGTTGTCATGACCCAAAATCCATTAAAGGTTGTGATGGCGCCGGACACCGCTGTCAGGCAAGCCAAAAATAAATACGTAATTTGGTTGTCATTTTAATATTTTTGAAATCATATTTCCTTCAATTAAAGAGTAAAAGATGGAATTTATAGTGTAAATAATAATATTTTTAACAATTTCAACACAGGACAACCCAAATCACCCCAAAATCCGGTATCACAAGTGCATGAGCCTCAACTAAGAATGTAAAATAAAATACAACATATGTCCAGAATACAAATTCGGATAGGCGAAATATAAATACTCTGAAGGAGACTCTGCTGCTGCCGAATCATAATCGTGGAATGCAGCTCACCTAATTCCCCGCAATAACCACACCTCTGCGCCCACAAGGCCACTAGACATATATGCACCTGCACAAAAATGTGCAGCAAGTATAGTATGAGTATGTAAATCAACGTGTACCCAGTAAGTAACCCGCCTAACCTCGAAGAAGTAGCGACGAGGGGTCGACTTCGACACTTACTATGGGCTATAAATAATATGTCAATGATATAATTAAGCATGGATTACGTAGAACGACTGTAAGCTCAATATCATGAAATAAGTATTCTTCTCTAGCACTCTCCCACTTTGGTCAAACCCTCTCCTTTAAGCAACTACCCGACTTCTATTTCTCACACTTGGCCTTCTATAAATTTAACCACCGCAAGACACCTCCCACATGTCCTTCCTTATCCTTCGTTGCTCAGTTGTTGCCTTAACTCAACATCTATCTCTGTAGGACTTGAACTAATAGATCGCTACCAACTTTAAACCTCCTCAAAGATCATCTTCCTTGAGACCTCAACACCCAGACCATCGATTTAGTCCTGAACCATAACACACTGCGATCTCTGACAGCCGCTTCCCCATATTTCACACTACCCTGCCTCGGAGGCAAATTGATGAAGACCATAACACCGTCAAACTTAATACATTCAATCCAGGGCAACGACACCACATCACAGATGAAAATTCCACCATGCTCGAAATACCAAGTCTCGTTAACCAAAACCTGAACATTCATAGTCCGATTGCCTTTCCTTCGCCGGAAATAAAATATTGGATCTCTGAATCATGCACTGAGTAAACCTCCTTCCAACTCATTCACTGCTTCGATGCATATACAAGCATCCTACCATTACACAAACACGGTGCAATAGAAATGCACGAATTGTCATAACAATCAATGCCAAATCTCAACAACTTACGTACAACAGATACTGAGCTGAAATGGCAGAACATTCTTCGGCAAGGCGACGACAGTAGCCCAATCAAATAAGCAGGGAGAAACATCCCGCACCACATCTGTAGTTTCATTAAAATTCCCTGATTCCCAATTTATAACAAGTGCTTCAAGTCGCATAAGATTGAATAGGAAGGAAATGAAGGCATAAGCCTCAAAGGAACCAAATCGCACGATGAGGAATCAAGAAGGGAAGTGCTCCTAACAGTCCTGTAGCCTCTCGAAGATAAGTACAGACATCTCCGTACCGATCCGCAAGACTCTACTAGACTTGCTCATGACTCGTGAGACCTAAGTGAACCTAGGTCTCTGATACCATGTTGTCACGAGCCAAAATCCATTAAAGGTTGTGATGGCACCGGACACCTCTATCAGGCAAGCCAAAAATAAATACTTAATTTGGTTCTCATTTTAGTATTTTTGAAATCATATCTTCCTTCAATTAGATAGTAAAATATAGAATTTACAGTGTAAATAATAATACTTTTAACAATTTCAACACAGGACAACCCAAATCACCCCAAAACCCGGTGTCACACGTGCATGAGCCTCAACTACGAATGTAAAATAAAATACAACATATGTCCAGAATACAAATTCGGACAGGCGAAATATAAATACTCTGAAGGAGACTCTGCTGGTTGCGGACTCGTAATCGTGGAATGCAGCTTACCTAAGTCCCCACAATAACCGCGCCTCTGCGCCCACAAGGCCACTAGACATATATGCACCTGCACAAAAATATACAGCAAGTGTAGTATGAGTATGTAAATCAACGCGTAGCCAGTAAGTATCCCGCCTAACCCTGAAGAAGTAGTGACGAGGGGTCGACTTTGACACTTACTATGGGCTATAAATAATATGTCAATGATATAATTAAGCATTGTTTACTTATTTCATAATATTGAGCTTACAGTCGTTCTACGTAATCCATGCTTAGAAGCACATAATAATTTGATTGACCTATGAGGTTAATTCCCTCTTACAAGGTTAGAAAGGAGACTTACCTCGCTCCGCAATTTCATAACCGGCTCCAAAGCCACTCCAACAACTCAAACCCATGAATGTCGATCCAAAACTAGTCAAATAAGATGCAACCCAATCAAAATATACTCTACTATTCATAATTAATCAATTTATAACAATTTCTAACTCCGCTCGAAAAATTGCTAAAATCACCCTCGGGGCCACGTGTCCGGATTCCAAAAGTATTCGAAGATAACTATTACCCATAACCTCACGAACCCAAATATATAATTTTTTTTCCAATTCCATGCCCATTTCGTTGTCAAAATTCAAAAATGCCAATTTCTAGGTTTTTCTTCAAAACCCCAAATTTCTACAAATTTCCATATCTAAATCCTTATACAAACCATGTATTTAACTTATAATAAGTGGGAATCATTTACCTTGACATAGATGATGAAAATCTCTCTTCCAAGAGCTCCAAAAATCGCCCAACCAAATAAAAAATGGAGGAAAAATGGCCAAATCTCGTTTTTAAAACAATCTGCCCAGGCCAGGCCCTTCTTCGCATTCGTGATCAAAGCCTCGCGTTCGCGAAGGCTGCAGACACCGATGCTTCGCGTTCGCGAAGGCCAAACTACTCCAGCCCCCACTGTGCTTTTCTTCTTCGCGTTTGCGACCCCTGTGTCGTGTTCGCGTAAGCCAAACAGCCTCAGGCCTAGATCCTCACTTCCTTCTACGCGTTTGCGGCTGCCCAATCGCATTCGCGGAGGTCCATCAAGCCCTTCACCGTGTTCGTGTCTCCCACATCACGTTCGCGATGGGAAAAATTCCGCAGCTCCAAAAGTTCCACTTCACGAACGCGGGACACCCTTCGCGTTCGCGATGAAGGAAACCAGATACCAGGAACAGCAATTCCAAAACAGCTCGAATTGATCTGAAACCACCCCGAAACTCACCCGAGGTCTCCGGGACCCCGTCTAATCACACCAACCAGTCCCATAATATAACACGGACCTTCTCGAGGCCTCAAATCAAATCAAACAACATGAAAATAATGAATCGCACCCCAATTCATACTTAATGAACTTTAGGACTTCAAACTTCTACATTCGATGCCGAAACCCATTCAATCACGTCTGATTGACCTCAAATTTTGCACACAAGTCATAATTGACATTACAGACCTACTCCAACTTCCGGAATCGGAATCCGACCCCGATATCAAAAAGTTCACTCCCGGCCAAACTTCTCAAAAACCTTCAAATTTCCAACTTTCGCCAAATGACCCCGAAATGATATACGGACCTCCAAATCCACATCCGGACGTGCTCCCAATACCATAATCACCATACGGAGCTATTCCCAGACTTGGAATCCCAAATGGACATCGATAACATTGAAATACACTTCAACCCAAATTTATGAAATACTTCTAAAATACCAACTTCTACAATAGGCGCCGAAACGTTCCAGGTTTATCCAAAACTCGATCCGGACATAAGCCCAGGTCCAAAATCATCATACAAACTTGTTAGAACCTTTGAATCCTGATTTCGAGGTCGTTTACTCAAAAATCACACCTTAGTAAATTATTCCAACTTAAAGCTTCCGAAATGAGAATTTTCTTTCTAAACCAACTCCGGATTTCTTGAAATTCAATTCCGACCACACGTACAATTCATAATACCTAAAGTGAAGCTGCCCAGGGCTTCAAACCGTTGAACGACGCACTAGGGCTCAAAATGACCGGTCGGATCATTACAAATTTATTCTCATCGTCCTGTATAACATTTGTTCAAAACCAATCATATTCAACAATGTCACAACCCAAAATCCAACTAGTCGTAATGCGACCTAACACATCCCGCTAGGTAAGCCAATTAACCACTATCAAATTTAATGAGATTTGTTAAGATAAATGAATGATAAAATAACTGAACCTTTATACATTTCCCAAGGACTAGTAGTACAAATCATGAGCTTTTAAGATTTAGAATTTACAAAGCTGGTATGAAATAAAGTACATCATATGTTTGAAATATACATGAACAGATTAAAATTCTAAAGCTACCACGATCAAGAGGTAGCTATGACCGGAATGCAGGTACATCTTTAAATCCAACTCCCGCCGTGCAAAGGAACATCAACACCCAACATCTGCACACAAGGTGCAAAATTGTAGTTTGAGTACAATCGACCCCATATACTCAATAAGTAACAAACCTAACCTTAGGTTGAAAGTAGTGACGATTTGGAACAAAGGTCGGAGTCCGACACCAATAGCCAACAACAGTTCATAATAGCATAATAAAAGTGATAAAAGAAGTAAATCATAGATATATTGCTCAGCTCGTTTACAATTCCGAAAAATAGGCATGTTTTTCAAGTATATCAGTGAAAATCCAAATCTTTTACCGAAATTACCAAAATATGAGTAAGTTTGTAAAACTTCGATTTTCCCAAACCTTTCAACAGGTAAATGTTTCATTTTCAAATGGCATGAGAAAAATACATCTCTGTGCCTACATGTCAATGTGTATGTGAATGACGCAATATCGTACAACATGAGGAAAATGCATCTTTATGCCTGTGTGTCAAGTGTGCATATCGAATGCAATGCAAATCAGTGATAAAACTATATACACACTCTTAGAGTATCAATCCACTCAGTCCTCACAGTCACTCAGTCCACCCAATCACTCGGCACTCACTCTCGGCACTCGCACTCAGTAGGTACCTGCACTCACTTTGGATTTGCAGACTCTGGAGGGGAAGATCCAGCCCAAGTGCTATAATAAGCCAATCATGGCATGAATCAATAATAACTGATATGGCGTGGCCCGATCCCATCATAAATCAATAATGCCTGCTGCAGTGTGCAACCCGATCCCATCAATATCCTCACGATCACGCCCTCAGCCTCACTCAGTCATCAATCTCTCCAGTCTCTCGGCCTCACAATGTCATGAAAAGCAGCCCAAAATAATGATTTGATGTATCAATAAATGATAACAGAGACTGAGATATGATAGGCAAATGAATGCGTATGACTGAGTATGTAATTACAATATAAGAAAATAACTCAATAGCAGAAATGACCTCAGTGAGTCTCAACAGGATAAGCATATAGCCTAAACATGGTTTCTAAAATAGATCATAGCCTAACTACTCTAGCACGTAGAGATTTCATAGATACAAATAAGATTAGTTAACTACACAGTACCATCGAAATAACCGAGTCACAATTCACACGGTGCACGCCCATACGCCTGTCACCTAGTATGTGTGTCACCTCAACACCAAACACATATCACGTATATTCAGGGGTTCATACCCTCAACACCAAGTTTAGAAGTGTTACTTAGCTCGAACAAGCCAAATCCAATATCGAGCAAGCCAAACGATACTCCAAAAATGCCATCCCGCGCGTACCGACCTCCGAACGGCTCAAAACTAGCCAAAAGTAACTCAAATACATCAAATAATGCCTCTTGAAGATAAGTATGGGCGTCATCATACTGATCCGCAAGACCCTACTAGACACTTGCTCATGACTCATAAAACCTATGAACCTAGAGCTCTGATACCAACTTGTCATGACCCAAAATCCAATTAATCGTGATGGCACCTAACCCAACCCTCTAGGAAAGCCAATTAACAACTATCCAATTAATGAGATTTATTGAGACAAATGAATAATAAAATAACTGAACCTTTATACATTTTCCAAGGACTGGTAGTACAAATCATGAGCTTCTAAGATTTAGAATTTACAAAGCTAGTATGAAATAAAGTACATCATCTATTTGAAATATATATATATTAACAGATTAAAATTCTAAAGCTGCCAAGATCAAGAGGAAGCTATGACCGGAACGCAGGTACATCTTCAAATCCAGCTCCAGCCGTGCACAACAACATCAGCATCCAATATCTGCATGCAAGGTGCAGAAATGTAGTATGAGTACAACCGACCCTATGTACTCAATAAGTAACAAACCTAACCTTAGGTTGAAAGTAGTGACGAGTTGGAACAAAGGTCGGAGTCCAACACCAATAGCCAACAACAGTTCATAACAGCATAATAAAAGTAATAAAAGAAGTAAATCATAGATATATTGCTCAGCTCGTTCACAATTCTGAAAAATAGGCATGCTTTTCAAGTATATCAGTAAAAACCCAAATCCTTTACCAAAATCACCAAAATATGAGTAAGTTTGTAAAATTGCTATTTTCCCAAAACTTTCAACAGGTAAATGTTTCATTTTCAAATGGCATGAAGAAAATACATCTCTATGCCTATATGTCAATGTGTATGTTAAGTCATGAATGACGTTCGGGGTTCGGATTGCCTACATACCCCATATCAATGGGACGTAAAAACGATACTTGGGACATGCCGTCGATTGTTGTAGGAAAGCTCAACGTTCACCCTCAAAATCTGCCCTAGTTTATTGCCAGAAGATAATTCCACGCTGCGTCACGTCTTCGATCATAAGAGTAGACGATGTGTGGACTATGTTTCCATTGATTTGAGATTGATGGATTGTGATTTGTTTTAATAATGCCCGTGTATACGATGCGAGAATGATGTGATTTTGAAAGAAATAGGGTCCCAGGTTGGAACTCTAATTCGAAAGGGATTCAGGCTAGATACCGGTCCGAAGTGATAGGAGCACTTTTATTTTTGAAGAAAATTAGGACTATGTACCGGTCCGAAATGATATCGGAGCATTTAAATCTGAAATACCCGTATTATAAGGTAGGCACCTATAAGATTTGAACTTGAAATAAAATGCCCATTGTTCAGGAGGGAGCCTGGAAGATTGACGTTGAAATGAGAATGGCCATTGTTCAGGAATGTGCGTGGAAGATTGACAATGCCCATTGTTCAGGAGGGCGCATAGCCTCTGGGCCACCTAAACTTATACCCAATTGCCAACCCGGTAAATGAACTTAGAAGTTTCCCATTTGAATACTTATACTTGATAGAATGAGTACTAATAAATACCTCCAGGTGAGTGTGTTCCTCAATCGCTATGACACAATTGACACGCCATATTCTTAACCTATTTTGTTTGACAAGTGTAATTTATAGGTCCCTGTCTTTTTTCAAGAATTTATTAAAAAAAATTTAAAAAAAATCTTTCTCTTCCTCTACACCATGGAAGCCCCACCATCACCATACGTTTCATCCACCATAGATATCATCCTCATCTACTCTAAAATCCCCTCAAATCAACTATGAACTCCATCCTTCTTCATTCTAAAACTACCAAATCAATAAAAAAAATATCAATTTCTTAATATTTTAACTTTTTTTTTCTATTCCTATTCGCTATACCTGCTAGAATCGTGGGGGCGAAAGAAATTGGGGAATTGCATAAGATATATGACAATTCCGATAGAATTCAACTCTCAAAACCCCAACATCCAAATTTGCAACTAAGAGAAGTACAATCAATCCGCTTCGAAAAAATCCACTAGTGACCTCATCAAAAATCACCTTTGATAATCATCACTTTTTTATCTTTAACTACTAAGACCAATCAAAATCACAATCCCTGAAAAATCGAAAAGTTGCACAAAATTTTCATCATAAGAAAAAGAAAATTAATCGTGAAAAAGAAGAAGAGGAGAAATTAAAGGGGAATTAGGGGAGGTGGAGGGAACGGCATTAATGGGAGGAAAGGAACAGAAGGAAACATTTCCTTTGTTTATTTATTGTTTATAGTTTTAGTTATTTTTAAAAAAATAAAAACTAGCATAGTTACGCGCCTTACAAACGTGATTTGCACGTAGCTAGGCCACATCAGCTATGTCATCGCCACATAAGCATGGTCAATAGTCAAAGTGATTTATTAATATAAAAATGATTAAGTTGAAGTGTTAAAATGGGAAACTTTTAAGTTCATTTATCGGGTTGACAATTGGGTGCAAGTTTAGGTGGCTCGGAGGCCATTATGCCTTATTTCTATATAGGAAAATTGATGAAAGGGTTCTATCATCAATGACTCAAGCAGGAAATGGATGAAAAAAATGATAGAATCTTGAAATGACATGGCCGGGTCTGACTTAGACTGTCTACGTATCCCAATGGAATCAGGCCAAAGCGTAGTTCATTCGCAAAAAGTGATTGAATCTGATATGGATTGCCTACGTATTCCTACCAAATGAAATTAAGTCACGGCGTAGTTTCGAATATATAAAAATAATTTTTTGGTTTTTCATTACAAGAGTGGGACCGAACCCTATGTGGGTTGCCTACGTATCCCCCCATAGGAAGTCAGGCCAGGCTTAGTTCTGTTACGATAAAACCTGACTCTACCATTAACAAAACTTGACTCTTTTGTCTTCTGTATTTTTTTTAATTGTTTTGTAGCTTTTTGTAGAGAATAATGTAAAAAAAGACTGTGATTTATTTATCAATCATTATATTTTCTTTAGACTTGACTTTGGTTGGGTGGAGTTTGGTTGACGCTTTCGAAGATTTCTGGGTTGAGAGCATCATTGTAATGTTTCAAGAGAACTGTCCCATTTTTCCAAGGCTGAGGAAATTAATTCGAAATAGTGGGGAGACTAAACCCTTATGTAGGGCCGCCTACGTATCTTGCCGAAGCAATAATCAGGTCAAAACGTAGTTCGAACCAGCTACTAGAACTATGAGATTTGTATGGTTATCATGAATGGGTGACTGTTCCTTGAGAAGAAGAGAGTGTCAATGAATTCTTGGGTGGGTGGGTGGAGACTCATAACTCCTGAATAAGAGAGAGATGGTAGCATAGCGCATGGATCTGTCTCAAATAACTGAAATCAGTGAAAGTGTGAGATATGATTGAGAAGAATACGTCAAATCAGTGGAAGATGTACCAAGCTAGATTGACGTATCTTTTAAAAGGATGATAGAGTCCATATGATGGTATGATTAGGGGGATGGTCTTGAAGACCGAAGTAGGAATGTGCATTTGAAAGGTCAAGGTTCAACACAAGTCAACCAAAGTTTAGTCAGACAAAGAGAACCTAACAATGGATGACAAATAGAATATACATGTAACGGATAAAGAAAACATAACAATGGCAGGCAAAGAATGTATAACAAATATACAAAGAATATGTATCAAGTAAAGGATATGCAAGGATTAATTCAGCTAAAGCAAGCTGCAAGATTATGTGCACAGTGACCTAGGAATTCTAAGAGTCGATTTACCTAGGTTCAGACGTAAGTTAAGGACAACTGCGAGATGGTACGTAGTTAATCTCGTCTGTCAATCTCTGAAACTAAGGAGTTTTGAAAGAAGGTTTGGAGGGGTAAAAAGACAACCCTCGCGTGACTTATGTGTGATTATGTACGACCAAGTATCGATAGAAAAGTGATGACAATTTGATAAGGCGACACCAAAAGCATGTGACAAAGAATATACAACACAGTCATATGTAACAAAATATACAACATAGACATGTGGGAAGCATTTACAACATGAGCATGACAGAGAATGTACCGCTTGAAGCGGATGACAAATAATATACCATTTTAAAGCATATGACAAAGAATATACTGCTTGAAACGCATAACAATAATATATCGCTTGAAACGCATGACAAACAATACACTACTTGGAGCATGCGATAAAAAATATACCACTTGAAGCAAAGAATATACAACTTCAAGCAAAGAGTATACAACTTGAAACAAAGAATATACAACATGAAGCAGAGAATATATGACTTGAAAAATGTGATAGAAAGAATAGAAATTGAAGTATCGGAGAACCTGTAATCCCTCAAATAATTGATCAAATCCGTTGTGGTTAGAACTTGAAGTATCCCCAGCAGAGTCTCCATGTTGTTACACCCTATTTTGCATAAGACAAAATAATGTACAACTTATAGTACTCTACAAGGTTAATTATTGTTTAGAGTCGCCACCTAGTATTTATGATATACTAGAATACCTATACTATACTAAATAATGTACACTAAATTATGGTGTGCGAAACCGTTGAGATTCTGAGTAAGGGTTCAAGTTATCTCGAGGGGAAGGTGTTATGCATCCCTCAAAATCCACAAAAATGTGGTTCCTGTGGGCTCAATCAAATAAGCGAGGGAAGATTCAAAAGAATGATTAATTTGATATGTACAAAGAACGGTAGAGTAGCTTGAATGAAAAGTGATTGAACAAGAACGTCACATAATGAAAGATAAATGTCTATGTATGATAAATTATTTACAAAAGGAAAATGAAGTGTATGAGAATTATATTTTTATAAATTGATAAAAAGCAAAGCAAATATGTAGTAACAAGTGATGTATTTTATAAATTAACTAGAAAAATTTTAGCTAAAAAATGCACTTGAAAGAATGTAATTTATATCTAAGGATGAATTATTTTAAGTGCGAGGCTAAAGAGTAGGAAAAGGAAACTTATATTTAAAGTGATTGACTAAGAAGAGGAGAGAATTATTTTTTGAGTAGTTTTGTGTAATAAATAGGATAAGAAACAGTTGGTTTAATATTCACAAGAATAATTGAAAAGTTATATTAAATAGAGGACAATCAACATGAAAATAGTAGGATATTTATGTACACATGCACATGTAGTAAAAGTAAATGAACAAAGTGTACAATAAATCAAAGTGTACAAAATAATTTACATTCTTTGAAATCGGTGCACAAGATTTAAAGAGAAGAATTTGGTATTTACCGAATGAGTTACGTGAAGATGGGATAATGTTTGCATTTAGCTAAAGTATAAAATGTAATAAAGAACAATAACAATAAACAAAACAAAGTTAGATGATATGCAAACACTATGTCTTACACTTTAATTTAATAAATGAAGTATAAAAAAATTTCGTTTTAAAATAAATGAACAAGTATAAGAAGTTGCTAAAGGAATGAAAATGTGAGAGGATATGTAGTAATAAGTGGAATATGTGTAAATTGACTAAATGAATATTAATTAAAATATGCTTGAAAGAAATTAACTTATGTACATGAATTAACTATTTGAAATGAAAAAAACCAAGTGTGAGAAATAGAAATTTACTCTAAATGATTAATAAAAGGTGGAAAAGAATAATCTTTAAAAAATCTCAGTATACAACGAATAGGGTGAAAGAATAAATTTATTGAATAAAGAATGAATGTGGTATAAGAAAATATGTTGACATGTTTATCACATAGAAAATCATCACACTAATATAAAGAAACATTTACGCCAAAAATGAGTTATCATTTCAATGAATAACCAAAGGGCCACCTTTAGAGCCAAGGTGTCACGACCCCATTTCACCCTCCGTAGGATGTCGTGATAGCACCTAATCTCTAAGACTAGGTTAGCCTAACTGATCTGCGAAAATACATAATAAAAAACTGAAGCTCAATTCTCAAAACATGAAATAATTATAAAACTGCCATTCAATAATTACTACTTTTAAAACCCGGTGGAAACAAGTCACAAGCTTCTAAGAGCAAATACTAGGTGTCTCTATACATCAGAGTCTAAAAAAATAAGGAAACATAACATAGTAAGGATAGAGGGGGACTCCGAGGTCTGCGGACGCTGGCAAACATACCTTGAAGTTTTCACGTGCGGTCCAACTCACTGGTATCTCGTATGGTGGGAAGAACCTGGATCAGCAAAAAATAATGTGCAGAAGTGTAGTATGAGTACACTACAACGGTACCCAGTAAGTGCCAAGCCTAACCTCGGTAGAGTAGTGACGAGGTCAGGTCAGGGCCCTACTGGTTTAAAAGAAAAATAAGGCAGAAAATGTAATAATATTTTAAAATAACTGAGAATTTAAACAACAAGAAGTTTTAGAAAATATCAGCACGATAAATAGAAGTAAACAACAGGGGCACTCCCGAGGTATCGCCTTATAATCCCAAATGTAAATATGCACGACAGGGGGATCTCCCGTGGTACCGCCTCGTAGTCCCAAAGTAAATATGCAAGATAGAGGGATCTCCCGAGGTACCGCCTCGTAGACCCAAATTAAATATGCAGTACAGCGGGATCTCCCGAGTAAATGCCTCGTAGTCCCAAAGTAAATATACAGTACATGAGGATCTCCCGAGTAAACGCCTCGTAGTCCCAAAGTAAATATGCAATACAGGAGGATCTCCCGAGGAATAGCCTCGTAGTCCCAAAGTAAATATGCAGCAGGTAATCGAAGGAAAATACGAATTTTCAGCAAGAATCTTACAGTTAAGGATTTAATCCAAATCAAGGAAAACAGGTAATAAAACTAAGCATGTTGCACAAATTACAAGTAAGAGTTAAGGCATGTAGACATACGATACTAGGCTAAACATGATCACTACATATGCTAAGGCAACTCAGTAAATGAACTTTAAAAGAAGACAACTCAGTTAAGGAATTCAAAAGATGTAAAATAAGCAAGAACATAATTTTCCATAATGAGCCCGTGTACGCACTCGTCACCTCGCGTACACGGCGCTCACATATCACAAATTGTTACAACAGTACCAATCCTAAAGGGGATTTCCCTCCCCTCCCAACAAGGTTAGACAAGTCACTTACCTTAAATCTCGCTCAATCAATCAATAAGGATGCCTTTCCCTTGATTTTTCGACTCCGAATGGCCCAAATCTAGCCAAAAGAAATTATATATCATGAATACAATTACGAGAAACTAATTTAAATAAAAAATCTATGACTTTAGCAAAGAATCAAAAATTCGGCCCAAAAAGTTGACTTGGGCCCATGTCACAAAATCGGGCAAAAGTCACAAAATATGAACACTCACTCAACCACAAGTTCACCCATACCAAAATTATCAAAATCCAACACCAAATCTCCACTCAATTCCTTAAATCAACTCACAAAATCCCTAACCTCCAACTCCTAATTTCCACTTTAAATACACACTAACTAGGTGGGAGAATAAATTGGGAAGCAAGATTATTGATAAAAATAAGCACAAGGGACTTACCTCAAGAAATCCCTCGAAAATTCTCTCAAATATTGCCCTAGACCGAGTTTGCAAAGTCCAAAATGACAAAAATCACGAAGCCCTTCGGTTTTAAACACTGTCCACGCTTCTAGCTTTTGCGGTCACATTAGCCACTTCTACGACAACGCTTTTGCGGTCCGGCCCTCGCATCTAAGGAGGCCACTAAGCCGTGCGGTCATAACCCTGCTTCTGCGCAACAAAACCCGCTTCTGTGAACCAGCCTCAAACTCTCGCGTCCGCTTCTGCGACCCTCCAAGCGCAGGTGCGAGTCTGCACCTACGGAACACCCTCTGCATCTGCGCTCCACAACCCCCAGTCCAAACCTTCGCATCTGCGCAACCCGGCCCGCACCTGTTAGCTCGCACCTGCGATCAAAGCTCCGCAGGTGTGGTTACACCAGCAGAGTCCTGCTTCAGCCATGCACCAAGTCCCTTTTTCGTTCCGTTAGCCATACCGAATCCACTCGATGCCCCTGGGACCTTAACCAAACATATCAACAAGTCCTAAAATATCATACGAACTTAGTCGAGCCTTTAAATCACATCAAACAATGCTAAAAACAAAAATCGCGCATCGATTCAAGCCTAATAAACTTTAAAACTTCAAACTTCTACATCTGATGCCGAAACCTACCAAATCAAGTCCGATTGATCTCAAATTTTGCACCTTCAACTGTCTAGACGCGTAGGCAATCACCCTACCGTCCTGCATCAACACCGCACCGAGACCAATGCACGACGCATCACAATACAGCGTATAGGACCCCGATCTAGTAGGCATAACAAACACTGGGCTGTAGTCAAAGCAGCCTTGAGCCTTTGAAATCTCTCTTCACAATCATCGGTCCACCTGAACGGAGCACCCTTCTGGGTCAATCTGGTCATAGGTGTTGCAATAGACGAGAAACCCTCTACAAATCAACTGTAATACCCCGCTAATCCAAGAAAACTCTGGATCTTCGTAGCTGAGGATGGTCTGGACCAACTCTGCACTGCTTCAATCTTCTTCGGGTCTACCTTTGTCCCCTCACTCGATACTACATGACCCGAAAATGCCACTGAATCTAGCCAGAATTCATACTTCAAAAATTTTGCTTACAACTTCTTCTCTCTCAAGGTCTGAAGCACAGTCCTCATGTGCTGCTCATGATCCTCCCGACTCCGGGAGTACACCAGAATGTCGTCAATAAACACAATGATGAAGGAGTCAAGATAGGGTTGAAATACACAGTTCATCAAGTGCATGAATACTGCTAGGGCGTTGGTCAGACCAAAAGACATCACAAAGAACTCGTAATGACCATACCGAGTCCTGAAAGCAGTCTTCGGGATATCTAGCTCCCGAATCTTCAAATGATGATAGCCTGAACGCAAGTCGATCTTAGATAACACTCAGGCACCCTGAACCTGATCAAATAGGTCATCAATACGTGGCAATGGATACTTGTTATTCACCGTAACCTTGTTCAACTGGCGATAATCAATACACATTCGCATAGAACCATCCTTCTTCTTCACAAAAAAGACAGGAGCACCCTAAGGCGATACACTGGCCCGAATGAAGCCCTTATCGAGCAACTCTTGCAACTGTTCCTTTAATTCTTTCAACTCTACTGGGCCATACGATAAGGTGTAATAGAAATGGGCTGAGTGCCCGGTAACAAATCAATGCCAAAGTCAATATCCCTATCGGGCGGCATGCCCGAAAGATCCATTGGGAATACATCTGAATAGTCCTTCACTATCGGAACAGACTCAATGGTAGAAGTGTCAACACTAACATCTCTCACATACGCCAGATAGGCATCACACCCCTTCTTAACCATTCGTTGAGCTTTAAGAAATGAAACAACCCTGCTAGGAACATGATCCAAGGTACCTCTCCACTCAAGTCATGGTAGACCTGGCATAGCCAATGTCACCATCTTGGAATGACAATCAAGGATAGCGTGATAGGGCGACAACCAGTCCATGCCCAAAATAACATCGAAATCCACCATACTAAGCAATAATAAATTGGCTCTGGTCTCAAAACCACTAAAAACAATCAAACATGACCGATACACACGGTCAACAATAATGGAATCACCCACAGGTGTAGATATACAAACAAGTAAACTTAGAGAATCATGGGATACACCCAAATACGAAGCAAAATAAGATGACACATAGGAATAAGTAGAGCCTGGATCAAATAAGACTGATGCATCTCTATGACAGACCGGAACAATACATGTAATAACAGAATCTGATGCAACTGCCTCTGTCGTAGCAGGAAGGGCATAATATTTGGCCAGGCCTCCCCCTCTAGGGTGAACTCTACATGTCCGACCTCCACCTCTAGCTGATTGTGCAGGTGGGGAGGTAGCTGGTGCTGCAATCATAGCTTGAGGACCAGGTGGAGCACGCGGTGCCTGAGATAATTGTGGAGGTTCACCCCTCCTAAATCTGGGGCAATCCCTCACCAAATGACGAGTGTCGCCACACTTAAAACAAGCTCTCACAGGATGTGGCTACTGCGACTGGCTCGGGCCTGATCGACTGGACTGACCACTGGAAGCACCCCATAAAGGAGGCATACTAGACACTGGCGGTACATAAGAAGGATCCTAGGGCCTAGTAGTGGTCGGAGCACTGCTGGCGGCTAGAAGTGCTGAATGAATAGGACGACCCATATAACCTCTGCCCAAACGAGCTGTAGCTGGGGCACGAGTACCACTGTAAGTGCCAGACTCTCGAGACCTCTTGGCCTCTCTCTCCTCTCTATCCTGAGTTAGTATGCCCTCTAACCTCCTAGCAATCCCCACTACCTGCTGATATGCAATATCCATCTCTAACTCTCGGGCCATGCTCAATTTGATGCTGGGGTTGAGCCCCTCAATAAACCGACGAACCCGCTCTCGAACAGTAGCAACCAAGGCTGGTGCATGCCTAGCCAAATCACTGAATCGGACCGCATACTCTGCCACGGTCATAGAACCTTGGCGCAACTGCTCAAAATCTGCGCGCCAAGCATCTCTGAGACTCTAGGGAACATACTCCCTCAAGAACATATCTGAGAACTGAGTCCAAGTGAGTGAAGCTACCTCAGTCGGACTATCCAACTCGTATGTGTGCCACCACTAATAGGCCACTCCTCTATGCTGGAATGTAATGAAAGAAATCCCACTAGTCTCCGCAACACCTATAGTACGGAGGATATGGTGGAACTCCTCAATAAAATCCTGGTCATCTTTTGACACCAAGCCACTGAAAGTAGGAGGGTGGTACTTCTTGTACCTCTCGAGCCTGAGTTGCTCTACCTCAGAAGCTACTGGCCTAACCTCGGGCTGAACTAGAGCTACCGGCTGCATCGGTAGGATCTCTAGAACCTGGTCGACCTGAACCCGCTGCTCTGGGGTACCGGTGACAGGAGTCTGTGCTCCTCCCCCAGTCTAAGATGTGGCAGGAGCAAGTTGTATCAATCTTGCCTGAGCCAAGGTACTGAACATGCTCAGGAACTGGGCCAGAGTCTCCTAGAGGGCTGGTATAGTAACAGGCATCTCATCTCAGGTGCCTGCCCTCCAACTGGAGCTAATGGTGGCTCCTCTGTGGTAGCTAGTGCGGGTTCTCTGGCTGCACCACGTAGACGTCCTCAACCTCTACCCCGGCCCCAGCCTCTCACGGCTCTAGTAGGGGGCGCGGGTTTCTGATCATCCGATCCAGCTGTACGTGTCCTCACCGTCTGTGATAGAATAGAAAGACAGAAGTTTAGAGTCCGAAGTCAAAATCTCGCACGATAAGGAATTAAAGAAAGTGAAACTTTTCCTAACAGTTCCATAGCCTCCCGAAGATAAGTACAGACGTCTCCGTACCGATCTGCAAGACTCTACTAAACCTGCTTGTGACTCCTAACACCTATGAACCTAGACATCTGATACCAACTTGTCACGACCCCATTTCACCCTCCGTAAGATATCCTGATGTCACCTAATCTCTAAGTCTAGGTAAAATACATAATATAAAACTGAAGCCCAATTCTCAACACCTGAAATAATTATAAAACTGCCATTCAAGAATTACAACTCCCAACACCCTGTGGAAACAAGTCACAAGCTTCTAAAAGCAAATACTAGGTGTCATTATACATCAGAGTCTAAAGAAAATAAGGAAAAACAACATATTAAGGATAGAGTGGGGCTCCAAGGTATGCGGATGCTGGCAGATGTAACTTGAAGTCTCCACGTGCGGTCCAACTCACTGGTATCTCGTCTGGTGGGAAGAACCTGGATCTGCACAAAATAATATGCAGAAGTGTAGTATGAGTACACCACAACGGTACCCAGTAAGTGCCAAGCCTAACCTCGGTAGAGTAGTGACGAGGCCATGTCAGGGCTCTATTGGTTTAAAAGAAAAATAAGGCAGAAGATGTAATAATATTTTTAAATAACTGAGAATTTAAACAACAAGAAGTTTAAGAAAATATCAGCACGGTAAATAGAAGTAAACAACAGGGGCACTCCCGAGGTACCGCTTCGTAGTCCCAAATGTAAATATGCATGACAGGGGGATCTTCAGAGGTACCACCTCGTAGTCCCAAAGTAAATATGCAAGACAGGGGGATCTCCCGAGGTACCGCCTCGTAACCCCAAAGTAAATATGCAATACAGCGGGATCTCCCCAATAAATGCCTCGTAGTCCCAAAGTAAATATTCAGTACAGGGGGATCTCCCGAGTAAACACCTCGTAGTCCCAAAGTAAATATGCAGTATAGGGGGATCTCCTGAGGAACCGTCTAGTAGTCCCAAAGTAAATATACAACAGGTAATCGAAGGAAAACACGAATGTTCAGCAAGAATCTTACAGTTAAAGATTTAATCCAAATCAAGGAAAACGGGTAATAAAACTAAGCATGTTGCACAAATTGCAAGTAAGAGTTAAGGCACATAGACATGCGATACTAGGCTAAACATGATCACTACATATGCTAAGGCAACTCAGTAAATAAATTTTAAAAGGAGACAACTCAGTTAACGAATTCAAAAGATGGCAAATCAGCAAGAACATAATTTTCCATAATCAGCCCGTGTACGCACTCGTCACCTCACGTACACGGCGCTCACATATCACAAATTATTACAACAGTACCAATCCTAAGGGAATTTTTCCCCCACACAATGTTAAACAAGCGACTTACCTCAAATCTCGCTCAATCAATCGATAAGGATGCCTTTCCCTCGATTTTCCGACTCTGAATGGCTCAAATCTAGCCAAAAGCAATTACATATCATGAATACAATTACGAGAAACTAATTTAAATAATAAATCTACGACTTTAGCAAAGAATCGAAAATTCGGCCAAAAAAGTCGACCCGGGCCCACATCACGGAATCGGGCAAAAGTCACAAAATACGAACACCCACTCGACCACGAGTTCACCCATATAAAATTACCAAAATCCGACACCAAATCGCCACTCAATTTCTCAAATCAACTCACCAAATCCCTAACCTCTTACTCCCAATTTCCACCTTAAATACACACTAACTATGTGGGAAAATAAATGGGGAAGCAAGATTATTGATTAAAAATAAGCACAAGGGAAGTACCTCAAGAAATTCCTCGAAAATGCTCTCAACATTCGCCCTTGACCGAGTTTGCAAAGTCCAAAATGACAAAAATCACGAAGCCCTTCGGTTTTAAACACTGCCCAGGCTTCTCACTTCTGCGGTCATATTATCCGCTGCTGTGGCACCGCTTTTGCGGTCAGGCCCTCTCATCTGCAGAGTCCACTAAGCCGCCCAACCGCTTCTGGGGTCATAGCCTGTCACGCCCCATCATCGGGAGGCGCGATCGGCGCTCAACCGAGTGAACCCGGCCGAGCAAGCCTGTTAGATACTTTCTACCCAATTAACCCATGATCAAGAAAAAAGGTGATTTCATTAATTATACCGTAGGAAGCTCATTTATACAATTCTAAATTGTTTCATTAGTTATTGCGCATTTAAGTATCAAAATACACATTTCTTAAAGTCTGAGAGGAACAAGTGATCAACACAACATATACTTGTTTAACATTCCCAACACCCATACACAACCCACATAGTGTCTACAGAGCCTCTAAAGATACAAAAGAGAGTAAAGATGGTGCCGGTAACAAGACCCCGGCTATACCTCAAAAAGTGACCATAACATAAACAAAAGGTACAATACATGACCCCAGAATGAAATGGGGCTCGCCGAGTCTGCTGAGAAGAGGATGCATCACTATCTGTGATTAACGTTGTCTGCTATGTGTCCACCTGGATCCATTTAAAAATACAGCACCCCCGGCAAAAGGGACGTTAGTATCGTTGAATAGCACTAATATGTAAAGCTAAACGCCAACTCAATAGAACGAATAATAATAGAAGAGGAACGGTCAAGAATTCATTAAGGGTTTCAAATAATAGTAAAACAACAAGTTAAGGATCATATACGTTTTCAAGACAATTTCCATATTATTAGGTTGGGTGACCTTTAGTACCGATATTCCACAATTCACAATACCTCTGTATTCTTACACGGAGTCCGATCTCGGCCCGATCGGCTACGCCATCTCATTTGAGACATTACCACAATTTTATTATAATTTCTAGTATAGTGCCACCATGTGTGCGGCATGGCATCCGATCACGGCCCGATTGGCTACGCCATCTCATTTGAGACATCAACCATTTTCATAATTTCATCCACAATACCACCGTATTCATATACGGAGTCCGATCTCGGCCCGATCGGCTAGGTCATCTCATTTGAGATATCACCCATATTCAATCAGTCATCTCAATTCATATTTCTTTCCCATACTTTCAATACAATGGCACGAGTGGACTCAATTATAAAGTAATTCTTGGCGCTAGGCCGTATTTCATAATTCAAGTTCTTTTTCACATTCCAACATTATTATTATCAACGACAATAAGACTACCCATTCAAGACGTTAAATTCACATATGAGCAATTTGGGAGTCTTAGGCACATAGAGGCTTTTCATACCGTTTGGCATAACAACCTTTATTTTGGTCTTGACATGAAGTCTTAACTTTGGTAGCACATATTCCACATTTTGAACACATCCTCACATAATAAGATAACATGATGAAGCATTTAGAATAAAGATTGAACTTACATCCTTCAACACAAACACATAGAAATCACCAATTCTATAACGATCAATGGCTTACTCCAATTACAGGAACACCGTGGAGTTCTATTCTAAGAAGAAGGGGGTTTAGCCAACATACCTCAATTGAGCTTCTCAAACTCTAAAATGATCCGGAATTCTTAGCTACTTCAATCTATTTTAGAAATATAACAAGTTGGACCGAAATTAGGAAAATGAACATTGTTTTAGCTCATTCGAACATATTATCAAACACTAGGTGCACGCATCAATGTTCTAAGCCCCTTCTTGTGGAAGATTCCATCATTTCACAACCCACTCTCTGCCATTTTTAGCTCACAACCTTCCCACATACTTCAAGGATACATGCATGCAAGACAACAAACCCCACACCCAATAATATCTACTCTAATTACCCCATTTTTGCAAAATTTCGAAATTGAGAGCTGGGACATAGATTCTTACCTTTTGGGTGAAGACTCCCTTTGTTAATCCTCAATGATTGAGCAAGAATTGATGGATAATGGTTAAAGATTGCTCCCCCGCTCTAAGAACTCTCCCTCTCACTCTAAAATATCAGAAATGTGCTCAAAATGGTCTATGGGGTGTGTTTTAACGGAATAGGGTCGGGCTTAAAAACCCCAAAAATGAAGCTTTGGAACGGGTTCTGCGGTCGCATATGCGACCGCATAATGGTTATGCGGTACGCGAAATGACCGCGAAAATAGGGCCAGAACTGGAAAGGAATTGATCTGGCCTGTGGTCACTATGCGGCCCGCAGACCTGTTCTGCGATCGCATAATGCACTACAGAACGGTTCTGCGGTCGCATAGTGCACCGCAGAACCTCCCTCCAAAAATTCCCAAACGGGATATGCGACAAGAATGCGGCCCGTGAAACGGTTATGCGATCGCATAATGTTCGCGAAATTGGGCATCAAAAATGCCCCAGAAATCTGCCCCACTCTACGACCAGTCTGCGGTCCGCAGAGTGGTTCTGCGACTGCAGAATGGGCCGCAGAAATGCGTACTTCTGCCCAACATTTTCCTTCAACTCCCAGCACACTGTTCCTACTTTGGCATCACGGAACTCGGGTTTTTAGGAAAAAAATTTACGGGGCCTTACATCCTCCCCCAATTAAGATCATTCATCCTCGAATGAGGATCAGGGTCTGCTATTATCACCTTATTCAACTTTGTTTTTTCATACCCTATACCAGCAACCCCAAATTTAACTAACTCCCCAAATTTCCAAAACTTTCGCCAGAGTTTCCTTTGTTTCTAGGCCTTATCCACCTGTCAGAGAGCCCCAGAAACACATATTACAAATATATGCACAACCTAATGACATAACAAACTCATAACAGTACCAACCGTGGCCTCATGTAAACAATATATAATCAAAAGTAACACCTTTACATTAACTGAACAAGTGATACAAAATTCATAGGCGACATGTTCATAAAAAGAAAGGATTACACAGCTATTCAAATAAGTAAGGATACTTATTCTTCATCTCTTCCTCGGCCTCCCAAGTGGCCTCTTCAACCTGCTGGTTTCACCATAAGACTTTCACGGAGGCAATTTCTTTATTCCTCAATATTCGGACTTGTCTATCAAGAATAGCAACTGGAATTTCTTCATATGATAATTCTTCATTAACCTCAATGGTCTCAACCGGCACAATAGCTGACGGATCTCCAACTACCTTCTTCAACATAGACACATGGAATACCGGGAGCACTAATGACATCTCGGGTGGTAGCTCAAGCTTGTACGCTACCTCACCGATCCTTTGGGTGATTTTGTATGGCCCGACATACCTCAGACTCAATTTTCCCTTTTTCCCAAACCGCATAATACCCTTTATGGGGGAAACCTTCAAGAATACCCAATCATCTTCTTTGAACTCTAAGTCTCTGCGACAGACATCCGAATAGGATTTTTGACGACTCTGAGCAGTTTTTAACCGCTCCTTTATGATCTTAACTTTTTCCATAGCCTGATGTACAAGGTCTGGCCCTATCAACTCTGCTTCCCCAATCTCGAACCACCCAATGGGAGATCTACATCTCCTACCATATAATGCCTCAAATGGTACCATCTGAATACTTGCATGAAAGCTGTTGTTATAAGCAAACTCTATGAGTGGCAAATGATCATCCCAGCTACCCTTGAAATCAAGCACCCAACATGTCCTCTAGCGTCTGAATAGTCCGCTCTGCTTGCCCGGCGGTCTGTGGATGAAAAGCTATACTAAGATTCACCTGAGTACCCAAACCTTGCTGAAATTTCTTCCAAAATTTGGCCGTGAACTGAGCCCCTCGATCGGAAATGATAGAAACTGGAGTGCCATGAAGCCCGACTATTTCCTTGATATACAACTAAGCATATTGTTCCGTTGTGTCGGTAGATTTAACTAGCAACAAGTGTGCTGATTTCGTGAGTCGGTCCACGATCACCCAAATTGAGTCAAACTTGCACGGAGTGCGTGGTAATCCTACCACAAAATTCATATTGATCATCTCCCACTTCCACATTGGAATTTCTATGTTCTGTGTCAACCCACCAGGCCGTTGATGTTCGGCCTTCACTTGTTGACAGTCCGGACACCTTGCCACATAGTCCGCCACATTCCTTTTCATGTCATTCCACCAACAGACTTCCTTGAGATCATGATACATCTTTGTAGAACCTGGATGCACGGAATACCTAGAAGCGTGAGCCTCGGTCATGATTCTTTTCCGGAGACCATCTATATTTGGAACACATAGTCGCCCTTGGTACCTTAGTGTACCATCATCCATGCCAAGAGTAAAAGCCATAGTTTTATGTTTTTGAATCTCCTTTTTTGAATCTCCTTCTTCAGCTGTACCAACAATGGATCGTTGTATTGCTTCTCTTTGACCTCCACAACAAGCGATGATTCAGCCCTATTTTGCACAATTACCCCTCCTTCATTAGTGTTCGTAAGACGAACTCCCAAACTAGCCAATCGATGGACTTCCTTGGCCAATAGCCTTTGATACACCTCCAAGTGTGCTAAACTACCCATAGATTTTCGGCTAAGAGCATCCACCACAACATTGGCTTTCCCCGGGTGATATAGAATATCGATGTCGTAATCCTTGAGTAACTTAAGCCATATTCTTTGCCTCAGATTCAGCTCCTTTTGTTTGAAAATATATTGAAGACTCTTGTAGTCCGTGAATACCTCCACATGGACTCCATACAAATAGTGATGTTAAATTTTCAATGCAAAAACCACTGCCGCCAGTTCTAAGTCATGTGTTGGAAAAACATTTCATGATTTTTGAGTTGCCTAGAAGCATAGGCTATAACCTTGCCGTGTTGCATTAATACACACCCAAGCCTAATTCTTGAAGCATCACAATATACCACAAACACTCATGTATCCTCTGGCAGGGTCAACACCGGCGCGTAGTCAATTTCGATTTCAACTCCTGGAAGCTCCTTTCACAAGCATCGGACCATTGGAACTTAACTGCCTTCTGAGTCAATTTAGTCAATGGAGAGGCAAGAGTAGAGAACCCCTCTACAAACTTCCTGTAATACCTTGCTAAGCCCAAAAAACTGCGAATATCGGTTGGCATTGTAGGTCTGGGCCAATTCTTTACTGCTGAATCTTTTGAGGATCAACCTTGATTCCTTCTCTAGAGACAACATGACCCAAGAATGTGACAAATTCTAGCCAAAATTCACATTTTAAAAACTTCGCATACAATTGGTGCTGATGAAGAGTCTGCAAAACTGCCCTGAGATGATCGGCATGGTCCTTCCGACCTCGTGAATACACAAGAATATCGCCAATGAACACTATCACAAAGGAGTCGAGGAAAGGCTTGAAAACCCGATTCACAAGATCCATGAAAGTTGCAGGGGCTTTTGTTAGCCCAAAAACATTACCAGAAATTCAAAGTGCCCATACCGTGTTCTGAAAGCTGTTTTCCGAATATCCTGCTCCCTGATCTTCAATTGGTGATACCCGAATCGTAAATCAATTTTGGAGAAGTATCTAGCACCTTGTAACTAATCAAACAAATCATCTATTCTTGGTAGCAAGTATTTGTTTATGATTGTGACTTTATTAAGTTGTCGATAGTCGATACACATTCTTAGTGACCCATCCTTCTTTCTTACAAAAAGGACCGGTGCGCCCCAAGGCGACACACTCGGTCGGATGAAACACTTTTCTAACAAATCCTTCAATTGTTCCTTTAGTTCCTTCAATTCTGCTGGTGCCATCCTGTAGGGAGGAATAGATATAGGTTGTATGCCTGGCATCATATCAATCCCAAAATCAATCTCCCTGTCTGGCGGAATCCCAGGGAGCTCATCAGGAAAGACCTCCAAAAATTCATTCACAATTGGCACTGACTCGAGTGTAGGTGCCTCAGCATCGGTGTCCGTAACCCGGATCAAGTGATAGATACACCCCTTGTTGATCCTCTTTGTGGCTTTAAGGTAAGAAATAAACCTACCTTTTGGCATCACATTACCCCCCCTTCCATTCAACAACTGGTTCAGTAGGAAATTCAAACCTCACAGTTCTAGTTTGGCAGTCGAGCTTAGCAAAACATGAATAAAGCCAATCCATTCCCACAATTACATCAAAATCAACCATCCCCAATTTAATGAGATCGGCCACGATGTCCCGACCACGCACCGTGACAACACAACTCCTATAAACTTGTGCGACCACAATAGACTCGCCAACCAGAGTAGATATAGAGAACGGCTAAGGAAGTTATTCCGGTTCTATCCCAAATTCCATAGCAACATAAGGGGTAACATAAGACAAGGTAGAAACGGGATAAATAAGAGTATATACATCATGAGTTTGGACAGTCAATGTACCCGTGACAACATCTAGAGAAGCCTCTGCATTCTGGCGACCGCTCATAGCATAGAATCGGCTGGGTCCTCCTGAACTCTGCGCACCACCCCTAGCTGCACTACGCCATGCTTGGGCCGGAGGGCCTCGAGCTGGAGGGGGTGCTAAAGATGTAGCAGCCGCAGAACTGGATGGATGTGTTGTGCCCCTGTCCGCACCCTGGCGGGATGAACGGCACTCCCTCTAAATATGACCCCTCAATCCGCATCCATAACATATAGATAAGTCCATGTAGCAAATCCCCGAGTGCATCTTCCCACTGATCGGCCCTAATGGTGGGGTCCCCTGCTGCCATGATTGGGCCTGAAATGACTCCCCTGCTGCTGACTGTGCCCCGCTGGCGCTGCACTAGCTGAAGACTGAGCATGAGAGTGGGTTGGCCCTGATGACCCTCCCCTGAAGCTGATCTCCCCCCACCAAATGACTCCCCAAAGTTGCCCGCGGACCGGGCCTTGCTGGTACCCTTACTGCCTCCTTTTCTTCAACTTGCGGTCCTCTGTAGCTTGAGCAAATGCTTCCATTTTCCTATAGTTCATGTCCGAATTCAAGGCAGCTGTAGCGGTCTCATTGATAACTAAGGGGCTAAGGCCCTGCACAAACCGGCGCACTCTAGCCTCCATAGTAGGAAACATGTGAATAGCATATTTTGACAGGAGCGCGAACTCTATGTGATACTCTCACACACTCCTACTCCCTTTCTTAAGATTCTCAAACTCTGCGGCATGGGCTACCCTAGTATCGGCAGGCAAGAAATAGTCTATAAAGGCATCAGAAAACTCACTCCATCTCGCTGGAGGGCTCCCCTCCTCCCGAGAGTCCTCCCACAGCTCAAACCAAGAATAGGCAACCCCTTTCAGGCGGTAGGCGGCCAACTCCATTCCCTCCGTCTTAGTAGCGCGCATAACCCGGAGAGTCTTATGCATCTCATCACTGAAGTCCTGTTGGTCCTCCTCGGGATTAGTACCCGTGAACACCGAAGGATCCAACTGCAGAAACATGTTCACCCTGGAACCACTAAAATCCCCTTTTTGGCTAGAAAATGTGGTGCAACATTCGACCTTTAGGCCTGAAAAGCCACTATTTGAGTCAGCATCTGAATAGCTCCCCTAAGATCCCCATCAAAAATACCAGAGCCGGAAGCTAGGGCTGGAGGTGGAATCGAAATATCAGGTGTAGGAACCGTCACACCTTCAGTAGGTGTAGGAACTGGTATGGCCTGGGCCGGTGTAGTAGAATCAGGTAGTGTAGCAGTCGGGGTATTATCCTTACCCCTCGGGTGTTCACCTGCATCATCAAATAAAGGGTCAACTGCCACTCCTAAGGCGGCGTTGGCTCCATGGCCAGTTCTTTCTCTCTTCTTAGGTGCCATATACTGAAACTTAAAGGAAAGGAACAGTTGCACAATTAGTTTCATCGCACGATCCAGAATATCAAACAAGGGTATTGTTCCTAAATGTCCAAGTAGCCTCCAACTTATAGATGTGGTCGACAACACACCGATAAGAAGGACTCTACCAGACATGGCTCCGAGACATCCTAGGACACTTAAAAACTTTAGGCTCTGATACCAAGTTTGTCACGCCCCATCCTCAGGAGGCACGACCGACGCTCAACCGAATGAGCCTGTTAGATACTTTCTACCCAATTAACCCATGATCAAGAAAAGATGTGATTTCATTAATTATATCGTAGGAAGCTCATTCATACAATCCTAAATCGTTTCATTAGTCATTGCGCCTTTAAGTCTCAAAATACACATTTCTTAAAGTCTGAGAGGAACAAGTGATCAATACAACATATACTTGTTTAATATTCCCAATACCCATACACAAATCACATAGTGTCTACGGAGCCTCTAAAGATACAAAAGAGAGTAAAGATGGTGCCGACAACAAGGCTCAGGCTATACCTCAAAAAGTGACCATAATATAAATAAAATGTACAATACAAACCCCGAAATGAAATGGGGCTCACCTAGTCCGCTGAGAAGAGGATGCAGCACTATCTGTGATTAGAGATATCTGCTATGTAACCACCTGCATCTATTTAAAGATACAGCGTCCCCGGCAAAAGGGACGTTAGTACCGTCGAATAGCACTAGTATGTAAAGCTAAACACCAACTCAATAGAACGAATAATAATACAAGAGGAACAGTCAAGAATTCAATAAGGGCTTCAAATAATAGTAAAACAATAAGTTAAGGATCATATTCGTTTTCAAGACAATTTTCATATTATTAGGTTGGGTGACCTTTAGTACCGATATTCCACAATTCACAATACCTCTGTATTCTTACACTGAGTCCGATCTCGGCCCGATCGGCTGGGCCATCTCATTTGAGACATTACCATAATTTCATTATAATTTTCAGCACAGTTCTACTATGTGTGCGGCATGGCATCCGATCACGGCCCGATCGGCTAGGCTATCTCATTTGAGACATCAACCATTTTCACAATTTCATCTACAATACCACCGTGTTCCTACACGGAGTCCGATCTCGGCCCGATCGACTAGGCCATCTCGTTTGAGACATCACCCATATTCGATTAGTCATCTCAATTCATATTTCTTTCCCATACTTTCAATACAATGGCGCGAGTGGCCCCAATTATAAAGTTATTCTTGGAGCTAGACAGTATTTCATAATTCAAGTTCTTTTCCGCATTCCAAAATTATTATTATCAATGACAATAAGGCTTACCATTCAAGATGTTAAATTCACATATGAGCAATTTAGGAGTCTTAGGCACATAGAGGGTTTTCATACAGTTTGGCATAACAACCTTTATTTTGGTCATGACATGAAGTCTTAACTTTGCTAGAACATATTTCACATTTTGAACATATCCTCACATAATAATATAACATGATGACGCATTTAGAACAAAGATTGAACTTACATCCTTCAACACAAACATATAGAAATTGCCAATTCTATAACAATCAAGGGCTTACTCCAATTACATGAACATGGTGGGATTCGATTCTAAGAAGAAGGGGGTTTAGCCAACATACCTCAATTGAGCTTCTCAAACTCTAAAATGATCCGGAATTCTTAGCTACTTTAATCTATTTTAGAAATATAACAAGTTGGACCAAAATAAGAAAGATGGACATTGTTTTAGCTCATTCGAGCATATTAGCAAACACTAGGTGTGCATCAATGTTTTAAGCCCCTTCTTGTGAAAGATTCCATCATTTCCCAACCCACTCTCTGCCATTTTTAGCTCACAATCTTCCCACATACTTCAAGGATACATGCATGCAAGATAACAACCTCCACACCCAATAATTTCCTCTAATTAACCCATTTTTTGCAAAATTTCGAAATTGAGAACTAGGACATAGATTCTTACCTTTAGGGTGAAGACTCCCTTTGTTAATCCTCAATGATTGAGCAAATATAGATGGATAATGGTTAAAGATTGCTCCCCCACTCTAAGAACTCTCCCTCTTACTCTAAAATATCAGAAATGTGCTCAAAATGGTCTATGGGGTGTGTTTTAACGGAATAGGGTCGGGTTTAAAAATTCCATAAATGAAGCTCCGGAACGGATTCTGCGGTCGTATATGCGACCGCATAATGGTTATGCGATTTGTGAAATGACCGCGAAAATGAGGACCAGAACTGGAAAGGAACTAATCTGGTCTGCGGTCATTATGCGGCTCGCAGACCTGTTCTGTGGTCGCATAATGCACCGCAGAACGGATCTGCGGTCGCATAGTGCACCGCAGAACCTTCCTCCGAAAAATCCCAAGGCGAGATATGCAACAAGAATGCGGCCCGCGAAACGGATATGCGATCGCATAATGGCCGCGAAATTGGGCATCAAAAATGCCCCAGAAAGCTGCCTCACTCTGCGACCAGTCTGCGGTCTACAGAGTAGTTCTGCAGCTGCAAAAATGCGTACTTCTGCCCAACATTTTCCTTCAACTCCCAGCGCACTGTTCAATCCAAAAAATCCGAACCACGGCGAGCTTGCTCGCCGTGAAGAATTTCTACTATTATTAACCTTTACGCACACTTTGGCATCATGGAACCCGAGTTTTTAGGAAAAAAATTTATGAGGCCTTACATAACCTTCAATCTGCGGGCGCGCTTCTGCGCAACAAAACCCGCTTCCGCGGACCAGCCTCAAACTCCCGTGTCCGCTTCTGCGACCCTCCAAGAGCAAGTGCGAGTACACACCTGTGGAACACCCTCCGCACCTACGCTCCACAACCGCCTGTCCAAACATTCGCATCTATGCAACCCGGCCCGCACCTGCGATCAAAGCTCCGCAGGTGCGGTTACACCAGCAGAGTCCTGCTTCAGCCATGCACCAAGTCCCTTTTGACATTACAGACTTACTCCAACTTTCGGAATTGGAATCCGACCCCGAAATTAAAAAGTCCACTCCCGGTCAAACTTTCTAAAAATCATCCAATTTTTCAACTTTCGCTAATTGACGACGAACCTCAAATTCAACATCCGAACACGCTCCTAAGACCAAAATCACCCTACTGAGCTATAGGAACCGCCAAAACTCCATTCCGGAGTCGTCTTCACAGAGTTTGAATTACGGTCAATCCTTATGACTTAAGCTTCCATTTTAGGGACTATGTGTCCCATTTCACTCCGAAACCAAAATCAAATCCTCTCGGCAAGTCACAAAACCCAAAAATGAAATGGAGGAAGCAATAAATAGGGGTTCTGGGCTAATTCTCTCAAAACGACCGTTCGGGTCATCACACAAGGTATTGAAACGCAACTCATACGAGCCAAACCCAAATGACTACAAGGCCTAAGTCTTTCAACAGAAGTGCAATAATTCAATTACAATTTCTTTACAATTATGGTCATTGAAAGTGTATCAATTAAAGAACAATTTACATATAAAGTGGCTCGGAAAGGTACTCATATAATTTAAGACAAAGACAAGATTATTTATTTTATTTTTGCAAGAAAATGACATATTTTTATTTTTATGGATATGACTAATCTAATTAGTTAGGTATACACCGATCCTAAATTAGTTAATCACATTATAAAATATATTCAACATCTCATACACACTTCAAGAATTATTTGACATACAATATTGCAAGTTACTCTGATTATTAACTAGATACAATTCCCTAAGTGTTTTGCAAATAAACAATATCAAAGTAAACTAACAAATACGATATCTATAATTTCACTATACTTGCATTTTGTACATCCAAGAACTGAAGTTACGAAGCGAGAAGCTTAACATTTGTCCTTTTTGGCTTCCAGTGTCATATTCCGAAAGCGATTTCATGTGATAGTACCTCGCAAGAGAAAAGAAATAAAATTGTTAGTAAAACATAAAGTAAACAATAAACTTATTTTTTTTGAAATGATTTTACTTGAAAATACTTTTGTAAAAAATTGTTTTTATTTTTTGGAAATAAATTGAAATGTTTTTTGGAATTGTTTTAGAAAATAATTTTAAAATGTTTTTGGAATTTGTTTTAGAAAATGATTTAAGAAAATATTTTTTGGTTTTTGAAAGATTACTTTAAATTTTTTTTTTTTTTTGGAAAATAATTTGGGAAAATAATTTTAACAAATAATATAAAAGGCTCAAATACATGTAATATCCGATATCCATCTAGACATGAGAGTAAAAACTGCCTCGTTAGAAACCTCGGTGGCCAACAGTGTTGCCTCCCATAGGTTGGTTCGTGTTCTCGTCAATTTTCTTTTCTGACATTTATCATTATCGCTTCGTTATTTTGGGCTCATTCCGGAGGGTCATTCGGGGCGTCCTGACCTCAAAAATAATAATTCTCATTGGCCAGTCATTACAACATTGTTTACCATCACGAAATATTCCCCACCAGAATATCATTTACGGGCCTTAAACATGTCTTTTCCTGTATAAGAATGAGGCCAAAGGTAAGTATTTTCCTTTTTCCAAATTCAAAGCCTGCCCATGGTTAATTTTAGTAGTGTTGTAAAATAACTGAAATAAAAGCAGCAGCAAGCTATAGCAAATGAGCAAGAAATATTGAAAAGTCCCATAGTTAAAAACAACTCCAAGAAACGGCCTCAAGATAGTACCAGAACCGTATTTCCGACGATGCAGCAAACAAGACGAGACCATGGCCTTAAGCCAATTATCTTTTGGACAACATTAACAGTCCCCAAAATAGCAACAACAGTACGCATACAAGCAACAGAGCAGCAGTAGCATAACGCAGTAAAGGAACGAAGTTATCCACTGGAAATATGCAGGCAGCCAGAAAATGTGATAGGCACAAGATTAAGCTAAAAATAAAACAGTAACAGAGTCAACATCCCTCAAATCGAAAATCTGACAATAACGAGAGACAATAGTAGAGGTCATCAGAAGAACATAACAAAAACATCAAAGCTATAGCAGATTTAAAATGAAGATGACCAGTCCAGTAAAACAAAACGGTCTACAACAGTACACGAAGGTCGCCGAAAAATCTGTTATATCCATATTTCTCCAAAACGAAACCGGATCTGAGCTAATAACCATCGAATAAGCACAAGAAAATGATGAGGAACACGAGTCGTCGGAGATGGAATAAATCCGGCCAGATCTGCACACATCTTAAGCCTCAAACTTCAAATCGACCAGTTTTAATGGGGTCACCGGCGTTTGAAAGGGAGGTGAGAGAAACAGTGGTCGCCGCCTGGCTGGTCACCACCTCCAGCGGCAACGACCGGTGATGATTGACGGCAGAACCTAAGCGAGTAGAGAAAAAGATAAAGAGAAGCGGGGAAACAGGAAGCGGGGAAGGAGGAGTCGCTGGCCGTCGGTGATGAAATTTGACGGCAGCGTAGTGGCCGAAAATCGCCCGAGTATAGAGAGAAGAGGGCAGGCAGCTGAGTTCTCTCCATAGTGAGAGGTGAGATAAAGATAAAAGTGCTAAGGGTTTTTAAGAGACAAAAATATGATGGGGTGTGTGGTAAGTGGGTACAATAGGTAGATATAATATGTGGGGTTAGGTGCAAAACTTAGTGACTAAGTTTGAAAAGAAAAAATGTAAAAATGTAAAAGAAAAATATGTGGTCAAAATGTGAAGGAAGTCATGTCACGTCAATATCACATCAATGTCATGTTACATCAGTGTCATGTCATGTCAATGTCTTATCGCGTCAGATGTTAACACGATATTAAATTTAACCGAACTTGATCCGTATTTTGAAATTAATTCTACTGATTTCGATGTAATTAAATAGATTGGCTACGAAATAAAATATAATTTTTTAATTAAAAAATCTCATAGTATTTATTTAAAATGTAACTACTACAATGGTATTGTAGTAATTATTATTTTATTTTTACAAAGACAATAAATTAATAGAATATCCTAATGTTTGAAAAATAGTACTATTATCAATAAATCGCTTAAAATTTGGAAAACGCACAAAAACTGTAGTATTTAACTAATTGCAATAAAACGATAAAAATTACCATATTTTGTAAAAATAGTTGTAATTATCAATAAATTGCATTAAAGCTAAATAATGTGCAAAAATTATATTTTTATTTTTTTTTTTTGACAAGGAAGCTTGTAGAGCTTAATTTTTAAATACAGAGGGTCAAAATTGAGTGTCAACAATAACCTTCTTAGCATCACCGTGTTGAACTATGTCCTTAAGGACAAGCAAATGGGGATCATCATACTGGCGCTCTCTGATGCGATTATATAAGGAAGACCAAAAAACACACAAGCTAGAACCCGATTAGGCTCCGAAACATCTAATCTCACGAACTGGTTGGCCAAGGCCTGAACATCAACTGCAAGCGGTCTCTCACCAACAGGAATAAATACAAGGCTACCCATACTCACCGCCTTTCTACTCAAGGCATCAGGCACCACATTGGCCTTCCCGAGATGATACAAAATGGTGATATCATAGTCCTTTAGCAGCTCCAACCATCTCCGCTTCCTCAAATTTAAATCCTTCTGTTTGAACAAGTGCTGGAGACTTCGATAACCCGTAAATACCTCACAAGACACACTATAGAGATAATGCCTCCAAATCTTTAATGCATGAACGATGGCTACCAACTCCAAATCATGAACATGGTAGTTCTTCTCATAGGGCTTCAACTGGCGCAAAGTATAAGCAATCACTCTATCCTCCTGTATCAAGATACACCCAATACCAATCCGTGAAGCATCACAATACACTGTATAAAAGCCAGAAGGTGAAGGCAAAATTAGAACTGGAGTTGTAGTCAAGGCAGTCTTGAGCTTTTGAAAGTTCTCCTCACACTCATCTGACCACCTGAATGGAGCACCCTTCTGGGTCAATTTGGTCAAAGGCGCTGCAATAGATGAGAATCCCTCCACAAAGCGGCAATAATATCCGATCAAGCCGAGAAAGCTCTGAATCTTAGTAGCTGAAGACGGTCTGGGCAAACTCTAAACCGCCTCTATCTTCTTTGGATCCACCTTAATTCCCTCATTGGACATCACGTGCCCCAAGAACGCCACCGACTAAGCCAAAACTCACACTTGGAGAACTTGGCATAAAGCTTCTCCTCCATCAACCACTGTAGTACAATCCTCAAATGTTGGGCATGCTCCTCCTAGCTACGTGAGTACACCAGGATATCTCATCAATGAATACTATGACAAACGAGTCGAGATACGACTGAAATACACTGCTCATCAGATACATGAATGTTGCTGGGGCGTTGGTCAGTCGAAAGACATCACAAGGAACTCATAGTGACCATAGCGGGTTCTGAATGCCGTCTTTAGAATATCCGAGTCCCGAATCTTCAACTGGTGATACCCAGACCTCAAATCAATCTTAGAGAACACCCTCGCTCCCTGAAGCTTGTCAAATAGATCATCAATACGCGGCAAAGGATACTTGTTCTTGATTGTAACTTTGTTCGATTGCTTATAGTCGATGCACATCCGAATAGTACCATCCTTCTTCTTCACAAACAGAATAGGTGCACCCCAAGACGATACACTAGGCCTAATTGTCACGCCCCAAACTCAGGGAGCACGATCGATGCTCAACCGAGAGAACCCGGCCGAGCAAGCCTATTAGACTTTCTTCTACCCAAACTCATCCATGAATAAAGAGGAGATGTACTCCATTAATCAATCACTAAAAAGATTTTATTAACAACTTCCTTTTCATTCACATTAGCAGCTTTATTCATAATTTCCAAAATATTACAAGTTTATAGAATTAATGAAAATCATAATTTCCAAGTACCTACATTTCTAGTTCAATTCCCAATATCAACCATAACCCACAACCTGTCTACGGAGCCTCTAAGTACAATAGAAGAGTAATATGAAAATACCGGCAACAAGGCCCCAGCTATACCTCAAAACACAGTACATGAGAAACAAAAGATACATGACCCCGAAATGAAGTGGGGCTCACCATGGCACAATTGGGACTATTGGTCTTCCCGCAGAGAAGAGGTCGAATCAACATCAACCTATTACTTGTGGTTATGGCAACCTTCCGTGGCAATCTTCAAGCTACTTTAATGTCGATAGTGTTAGCTAAGATACTGAGGGCTTGTTCGCTTGTGCAAAAGGGTATAATTTCTTTAAAGGTTGTAACTTGCTGCTTTAGATCTGGGCTGTTGAACATTTCTTCCAGCGAGAGGCCACCATCGACTACTTTGTGGGCGTCAGCAATATGATCCGCAGCCACAGCGAAAGAATGAGACATTGGGTCTCACCAAATGGGCAAGAAGAGTGGAGGGAAATGCTGACCAATATGAGTGGGGAGTGGATCAACTAGAAGCTATCCTGGTTAGGTAGAAGAGCAATTTTGAGTTCTCCTTAGAAATACTTCATTGAGTTGATCGGAATTGAAGGTATTCAACCATATTCACCCCTGCGGGTCCTCAGGTAGTTTGGGATGATCCAAGATATGCCCTTGTGGACAAGGACAACATTATACAAGGATGAGTATAACAGATAGATTCCAATCCCTAGGATAAGAAGTCTCCAAGAAAAGCGGAACGACCTGGTCACAATGCCGATGGGTCAAAACTCGTGGTGCACTCCTGAGTATTACGTCTGAATCAACTAGGAAGAAGAGTTGGCCCGGCAAGAAGAGAGGGTATTGCCTGTTGGAGGACACAGTGATTGCTTTGCAAATTTATCATGAGAACCTGCCACATTACCTTGTTACTAATTTGATGCACCGCCAAGTGGTCCCAGGATTCGTCGATGATATATTGCCACCTACTAAAGACGATGACTGAGTAGTGGAGTGCATCCAAATAGAGTCTAGCACAGAGCTAGAAGAATATCCAGAGGATGGGTCAGAGTTCAACGATGATGAGGAGGGGTTTGAAGAAGACCCGGAGGAGGCTCCGGAAGAAGAGCTAGAAGAAGAAGAGAAGGATATGGGAAACGACTCAGGGGATGGTTATTAGAGTTGGTTTATTTACCTTTATTTCTCACTTTGTACCTTTATCCCTAGTTCTCTCTTTACTTTCCAAAAGGGCAAGTTGTCCAAGCCCTAGCAGTTCTGTGAAACAGTGATGTAATCTTTGTTCCCACTTATATCAGTCCAAATTATCAATGAAAATAAAATTGCTTCAGATCTAAATCTGTTAAGTCTAAATGTCTATCAAATATCTGCGATTCAGGCCTACCTCCAGCAATGAGAGGTCCCTGCGAATTCTAGGAAATACTCTAGCCTTAATGCATGAATTAATTGCTCTATGTGATTTCATGCTTGTATAAATGAAGAAACTGACTCTTGTTCCTTTTTCTTTTGTTTCTTTTTATTTTTCTTTTGCTTTATTATTACCCCCGAAAAGAAAAGAAAGTTGGTTTGTGTCGACCAAAACTGGCACAACCACCATATAATCCAAGGTTAAAGGGAAAGATGTCAGCTACAGAAAACCCAACTGAAAATGCTCTGGTCATAGACGACAGCTCAGGGTGATCGGGGAAAAAGGACGACACCAGGAATGATGAAAACATGGCCAGGATGGCTCAGGAAATGGAATCTCTAAGGGAAGAAGTATGGCATATCGGGGAACTAGCGCACTTGGCCGTGATAACGCTTCATCAACCACCTCGATTATCTTCTTTGGATTTGATTCCTGACCGCTTTCCTTCCACATCACACCAAAACAACAACACCCCAACTTCAATTACTACCACTCGAGTCATACCCCCAGTAACCTCCGCAAACCCACCAAATCCCCCTATCCACATTCCCTACGTACCATAATATGTTTAAACACCACAAAACCCACCTATCACCACCAATGCAACTCACACCCCTCCTTGTGACGGAGTCACTTTTACCACTAACCAGCGCATACTTGTCGCACACGCTGCCGCTTATGAGCAGTACGTTCCCCCTGTATATGCCATTTCTGAACCTACCTTTACAGTGCCTGTCATGGTCAGGGTGCCTTATAAGATTAACCAATGCGCCGAGATGGAAAGAGAGGCTAGGTGTAAGGAAGTGGAGTCAGTATCTGAACAATTGCAAGTCTTGAGAAAGCAAATGAAGAACCTCCAAGTTGCCTGAGGAAGTGCAAGTTTGGACTACGAGGATTTGTGTATTCATCCGAATGTGGATATGCCGGCAGGGTATAAACCCCCAAAGTTCGATATATTCGCTGGGTGATCCCCATGCACATTTGAGGGCAGACTATGACAAGCTGGTCGGATTGGGGAGGAATGAGAAGCTAAGAATGAAGTTATTTATAAGGAGCTTGAGGGGAAAAACAATCACCTGGTATACCCGACATGATCCATGAAATTGGAGAACTTGGCAAGATATGGCGGAGGACTTCATGAATCATTTTCGATTCAACACAGAGATCACCCCCGATCGATTCACACTAGTGAACCTGCAAAAAAACCATTCGATCCATTCCAAGAATATGCATGTCGGTGGAGGTCAGAGGCCGCTAGGGCGCAACCTTCACAGGACGACAATGAATTAACCAAGTATTTCATCAGAGCCCAGGAAGGAATATACTTTGAAAAGATGATGGGAATTATGGAACAGAAATTCCCTGAGCTGGTTAAGATGGGAGATTTCTTAGAAGATGGCATAAAATCTGGTAAAGTACAATCTATGGCAGCACTGTAAGTGGCCAGCAAAACCATCCAATTAGGGTCAATCAGTATTGGAAAAAAGAAGAAAGAGGATGTCTCAGCAGTCGTCCCTTACTATCAACCCAACCCAAATCATGGAAACACTTCCTATTCCCCAAACAATCATTCACCACCACTAACTTACGCTACAATATATAACACCCAGCCATATTATCATCCTCAACGACAATACAACCCTCCTCGAGCCAACAACAACCCGAACCCACAACGACCTTATGCTCCTGTCCAAACCACTACTCACTAAAGCTGACCATCTTATGCACCATGCCCTCGTCCCAACTTTAAAGAAAGGGGTCCTAAAAATTATACCCCGATTGCTGAGCCTCTGGCCTAATTGTTGGAGAGATTGAGAAGAGCAGGATTGATACATCCAGTTGAAGGAAGGGTTCCTAAATACCCCTCCAAGTATTTTGATGCAACTAAAAGATGTGTGTTCCTCTCCAACGTGCCTGGGCATGATATTGAAGATTGTTTTAAGCTGAAAAATGAGATTAAAATGCTGATCAAGAGCGGCACCATCTAATGCACTCTGGGACCGCCCAATGTGAATCGCAATCCGCTGCCAAATCATCGAAACCAGGGAGTTACATTATCACATTGGACGAAGAGTATGACCTAAAGGGAACGATTGACACTATAGGAAATGCAGAAGCTACCAGGATCCCTCCTCAAAGAGCTCCAATGATTACAGTACAAGTGAGACCTACAGTGACTGTTCAGACCTATTAACGACAACCTACATTGTTATAAAAGACGAAGAAAGTCGAGAATACAAAACCATCCCATGGACGTACCTGTAAAAGTAGAAGGCAAATATGAGTGACTCTGCTACAGCCCATGGTATGACTAGGTCTGGGGGATGCTACACTCCTAAAGAGGTCAATCGAGGGAACTTGGGAAGAGAGCAAATTCAATGAACGAACATAACAGATGTCACGCCCCGTTTTCTCGCGAAAGCGGGCTTTGACATGTGACAACTCTTTTAAAGGGAGGTATTTAAAAGAGAAGAGCCGCCACCTAACGATTTTTAAGGGCTCAAACTACCTCAAAGAAAAGGTGTTAGGCACTCTTCGAGGTCCACAACTGTGGGTCCTGGCCGAATTTTAAACTATGTAGATTATGTGATTAGGCTAGGTGATCGAATAAACAAAGGAAAATATAGAAGTCGAAGAGTCTTATCATAACATATGAGAATCGGTACAAATCTTTAATGATTGCAAGGACACAACTACAATGGTCTATGTTAGGTAACTAAACGTAAATAACAAGTATATATGGAAAGGGGTCCTATATTTTTTAGCCTAAAGGATCACCCTGTGCAACATAAATAATACTTCGCAACTCCCTTAAGGTAGGGGTTGCTCATATTATTCAGCGGGCACAAACTATCATCTCATGCTACCCAATTACTATGTTGAAGTTGTTACTTAAAGGTGCTCTAATTCAATTTTAAATCATATCCTATGTGTGCTCTACCCGTCCCATACCTATAGTCCAGGAGGCTTTGGACCTCTATTTGGGTGGTTCTAGACTTTACCTAGGTTGCTCAAAATGATAAAACTAATCACGCATTCAAAATATATGGGACTTCACATAAAGACAGCAAACAGCTCAAGTTCACCTCCACACATAAGCAAGGAATGCACGCGGGCAGAACTGGACAATATTAGAATTAAGAGACATTATAGTCGTTAAGTCCTATAGGCATAATTTCTAGGTGATGCTGATTTCCAGTATCGTATATGCATCGTTATTGTTCTAAATGGCTTAGGCGAAGAGGCTTTGGGGGTCGTTTGGATTGGGTTCTGGGGGTTATTGGGCTAAGGTGTGGGTGTTTGGGCCGCTAATTCGGTCAGAAAAAGGCCTGATTTTGGCCACATTTTAAAATACATAAAATTAATTAAAACAAAATTATTAAAACGTCTAATAATAAAAAAAATTATTGTTTATGAAATAAACGTTTAAAATTAATAACTCAGAATTACAAAAATATAGAATGCTATTTTTGGCATAACTGATATAATAAATGCAACTATTTATAGAATATAGGCTATTGTTTGCAAAAATTGTGTAAATAGCTAAAAATACAAATGTAATTATATAAATGAAGTAAAAATATTATGAAACACATATGTAGATGTAAATAATAAATTAGGATGATTAAGGAATCACATAAATAATTTAAAGGGGTAATTGATACATATTTAAATAATTTAAATGCAAGAAAATCAATTTTAAAGCTTTACAAATTATAGAAAATATTTGTATGACTCTTGTGAATTGGTGATGATGCAGGAATGATATTTTTAAAGCATATATGACATTTATAAAAATATAAGGGCAAAATTGGGTATTAACAGCTGTCCCTCTTTATCCGGGAATGATGAAAGTGTTCCGAGTAAAGAAAATGATGATCAATTTTGTTCGAAGTGAGTGAGGAATGATGTGTTTTAAGAAAATGGGAGCCGAACCTTGGTTCTTGAGTTGCCTACATATCCCTGGTGTTACGGGAATCAGGTCGTATGTAGTTCTGGATCCAACAGCAAAATAAACCAATGGAGTTGTTATAAGAGTGGTCGGGTGTTTCGAAAAAGGATCTTTTGAGTAGGATAGTGTCGTGAGTAACGGATAATTTCAGGTGGGGCTATCAATGCAAATTTAACGTTACAGATGTATAAGGCAGATATTTGAATGGTTATAGAACAAAGGGTAATCAATTGCTGATCATCGGTTATGTTTGAGGTGATCGAAGGATGTGAACGTTGTGGATGGAAACCAGAGCGAGAATTGCTCCTGTTTGAAGAACGGCTACCTCCCGAGTTACCTACAAAAATTAAAACATGATGCACCTGAGTATATATGGGTTATTGCGAAAATTGGAACATGATGCAAATTCCCTTCGGACCATGAGAGTTGTCTTTGGACGATGAGGATGATGTCCTTAGACCATGACGTCCTGGGCCATGAAGCGTATTATAAGGGATTTTCAGGCCATGAAATGGTATCCTTGGGCTATGAGGATGATGCCTTTGGACTATGATGCCTTTGAATAATGATGTGCAGTTTCGAGAGATCCTCAGGCCATGGAATGGTGTCTTCAGGCTATGAGGATGGTGACTTCAAACTATGACGCCTTCAAAAAATGTGGCGATGTTTCAGCCTATGAAATGCAAGTATGCGATGATATCGATTGTTTGATAGAGGAAACAGGTAATGCTTAGTTATATGCGAGAACGAGAGGAGGCAAGGCTTAGTCTTGCATGAAATGAGGGCAATGCTTAGCCTGATGCAAAGAGTGGAGACAATGCTTAGTCTCATGCAAGGACAGGTAGTGCTTGGCCTTATGCAATATGGAGGTAGCATTTACCCTCCTGCAAGGAATGGAGATAGTGCTTAGTCTCATGCAAGGAAAGGCAATGTTTAGCCTTGTGCAGTATGGAGGAAATGCTTAGCCTCATGTGGAGAATGGAGACGGTGCTTGATCTCATGCAAAGAAAGGCAGTTCTTAGCCTTAAGCAAGGAATGAGGGTAGTGCTTAGCCCTGTGCAAGAAGTGCAATGATTAAATGCGAGAGGGCAAAGTATTTCTTAGCTTGGCGCGTTTGTCCTTGGCGGCTTTTGTCGATATGAAGATAGTGATCTTGTTGTGTGCATATATTTGCGGACGTCCTTGTTATATTTCATGTGCCTGTATCCAAAGGAAAATTGTGAATTTGGAAGGGGAAAGGTTGGTTTGTGCTCTCGATTCCTTGCTTTGCCTTTGTTTCTGTTTCGATGTCCTATTTGAGTCACCCCGGGTAATGTCTGGCTACTATAAAAATGAAATTTTTGAAAAACATGCATTAGTGATAAATCATATATATAAAAATTTAGTTGTTCAAAATATGTGATAATGCATGAAAGCAAATAATTTTGTCGAATCGATGAGTGACACGCTTTTGAGACATTGCAACGTCCTTAACTTAGGATTTTGAGGATCCTCCTCAAAATTCTACCCCAGTTTAAATGCATACTTTTTGCGATACATTCCTTGGTGCTCCTAAATACGATGAGATCGGGCAAACTCGAGATCTTGCCCCAGTTTCTGACCATAGGGGGAATGAGTATTTTTATTATGATGTGAACGAACCCACAGGACAACCTACGTATCCCCTCTTAAACGGGAATTAGGTCAAGCGTAGTTCAGGTTACATTAAATAGAATGTGTAAACATATTCTTAAACATAATATCACTTGACTGCGTCTGAATTGATATGTCTTGGCCATATTTCTCTATCCATATCTGCAAGTATAAGCGCTCTTCCTATCAGTACTCGATGAACCATATAAGGGCCTTGCTAGTTGGGTGAGAACTTCCCTTTTGCTTTATCCTGATGTGGGAAGATTTGTTTCAGCACCAATGGCCCCGGTGTGAATTGCCCTGACCTAACCTTTTTATTGAAAGCTCTTGCCATTCTGTTCTGGTAGAGTTGAAGGTGACACACTACATTCATTCTTTTACCATCAATGAGAGCTAGTTGTTTATACCTATTCCGTATCCATTCCGCGTCACTGAGCTCGGCCTCTTATATGATCCTTAAGGAAGGAATTTCCATTTTGATAGGGATAACGACCTCGGTACCATAGACCAGTAGGTAGGGGGTTGCCCCCGTGGATGTGCGAACAGTGGTGTGATACCCGAGCAAAGCAAACGGTAGCTTTTTGTACCATTGCTTATAGTTGTCCACCATTTTCCTTAATATCTTCTTTATGTTCTTGGTGGTAGCCTCTACGGCTCCATTCATTTGCGGCTTGTATGCTATAGAGTTCCGATGCTTAATCTTGAATGTTTCACACATAGCTTTCATCAGGTCACTGTTAAGATTGGCGACGTTGTCAGTAATGATTGATTTAGGTACCCCAAATCGACAAACAATGCGATCCCAAACAAAATCTGCTACGATCTTCTTAGTTACAGCCTTATAAGATATGGCTTCAACCCATTTTGTGAAGTAGTCTATAGCCACCAAAATGAACCTATGTCCGTTTGAAGCAGTAGGTTGGATTGGTCCGATGACATCCATGCTCCAAGCAGAGAAAGGCAAGGGTGAACTCATTGCATTGAGTTCGTTGGGTAGTACTCGTATCATATCAGCATGTATCTGGCATTGGTGACACTTTTGAACATATTTGATGCAGTTTGTTTCCATAGTCATCCAAAAATACCCTGCTCTTAATATCTTCTTGGCCAAAACAAAACCTTTCATGTGGATTCCGCAAGTTCCGGTATGTATTTCTTCGAGCAATCTAGATGCCTCTTTGGCATCGACACATCGCAATAATACCAAATCAGGAGTTCTTATATACAAAATTCCTCCGCTTTGAAAGAAATGATTCGCCAATCTTCGGAGCGTGCGCTTCTGATTGTGTGTAGCATTCTTTGGATATTCTCCCTTTTCCAAGTATTCCTTGATGTCATGGAACCATGGATTTCCGTCAAACTCTTCTTCAATATGAGCATAATAAGCTAGCTGCTTATAAATTCCTATTGGGATAGGATCGATGAAATTCTTGTATGGATGTTGTATCATGGAAGACAAGGTGGCTAATGCATCTGCAAACTCATTCTGAGTCCTTGGAACATGTTTGAATTCTATCTCTGTGAACCTCTTGATCAACTCTTGTACACAATGCAAGTATGGTAATATTTTGGTGTTCTTGGTAGCCCATTCTCCTAGAACCTGATGCACCAATAAATCAGAATCTTCGATTACCAGCAACTCCTGAATGTTCATGTCGACGGCCAACCTGAGTCCCAAAATGCAGGCTTTGTATTCTTCCATATTATTGGTGCACGAGAACTTGAGTTTTCCGGATACCGGGTAATGTTGATCAGTTTATGATATTAAGACATCTCCGATGCCCAATTCCTTGAAGTTTGCTGCTCCGTCGAAGAACATCCTCCAATTGTCGTATGCTTCGATAATGTCTTCTCCTACAAATGAAACCTCTTCATCGGGAAAATATTTCTTCAATGGTCCGTATTCTCCGTCTACGGGATTTTCTGCCAAGTGAATAGCCAACGCTTGCCCTTTGACTGCCTTCTGAGTTACGTATATGATGTCGAACTCACTCAGTAGTATCTGCCACTTTGCTAACTTACCCATAGGCATGGGTTTCTGAAAGATGTATTTTAGTGGATCCAACCTTGATATGAGATATGTAGTGTATGCACAGAAATAACGTCTCAACTTCTGTGCTATCCATGTCAAAGCACAGCAGGTGCGTTCCGACAGAGAATATCAGGCCTCGTAAGGCGTGAACTTCTTGGTCAGATAATATATTGCCTGCTCTTTCCTCCCAGTTTCATCATGTTTCCCTAGAACACAGCCAAAGGCCCCATCCAACACAGGCAGATAAAGCAGCAGAGGTCATTCTAGTTATGGCGGCACCAACACGGGCGGTTTCGATAAATACTCCTTGATTTTGTTGAAGGCTTTCTGGCATTCTTCAGTCCAGCTTGTTGCAGCATCTTTCCTCAGCATTTTGAAGATTGGCTCACATATCACCGTTGATTGTTCTATAAAACGACTAGAAAACGCATCACATCTTTCTTATTCTTTGGCGATGGAAGTCCTGGATAGCTTTGATTTTTGACGGGTCTAACTCAGTACCTCGACGGTTGACGATGAAACCTAATAACTTTCCAGCAGGGACTTCGAAGGCATATTTTGCAGGGTTAAACTTCAAATTGTATTTTTGAAGCCGATCGAAAAATTTCTTCAGGTATGCTATGTAATCCGAACTCCTTTTAGACATGATGATAAGATCATCCACGTACACTTCTATTTCCTTGTGTATCATGTCATGTAAGATAGTAGTCATGGCTCTCATGTAGGTGGCCCCAGCATTCTTCAATCCAAATAGCATCATTTTGTAACAATATAACCCCCCATGGTGTGATAAAGGCAGTCTTTTTAGCATCCTCTTCGTCCATCCATATCTGATGATATCCTGCGATGCAATCCACAAAGGATTGGAGTTCATGCTTGGCGCAGTTGTCGATTAGTATGTGTATGTTAGGAAATGGAAAATCATCCTTAGGACTTGCTCTGTTCAGATCTCGATAATCGACACACGCTCTAACTTTCCCATCTTTCTTTGGGACCTGCACAATGTTGGTTAACCAGGTCTGGTATTCGACCACTCAGAGAACCTTGGCTTTAATTTGTTTGGTGACCTCCTCGTTTATCTTCAAACTCATATCTGGCTTGAACTTTCTGAGCTTCTGCTTCACCAGTGGACACATGGGATTGGTGGGTAGCTTATGAGCTACTATGGATGTGCTTAACCCAGTCATATCATCGTAGGACCATGCGAAGATATCCTCATATTCCTTTAGGAACCTGATATACTCTTCTTTCTCTGACGGTGATAGATGAATGCTTATACGAGTTTCCTTGACCCTTTCAGAATCCCCTAAGTTAATGGCCTCAGTTTCCTCCAAATTAGACTTCAGTTTGTTTTCAAAATTCTCTACTTCTTTGATAATTTCCTCAGGTATTACATCATCTTCCAGATCTTTTGAATAACTGTTCTTATGTTGCGTTGTCTCATTACATGTCACAGTCATAGGTTCATCAGGATATGTAATAATTATGCTGAAAAGAATGTACAAAGATAATAATAAATATGAAAAGCAATAATGCATTAATAAAACTTTAAAATGTCAACAAGTACGACTCGATGGCTCGAGTAATTATTTCAAAACAAAATACTGAAAATGTCTTACATGCTCAAAACAATTTGAAAATAAGTCATGCTAATTTGCCAGGCTACCCAGGAACTCGGCGAGCCCGGGATGGTGCCGCGGTCCAGTTCTTGGGAATAACTCCCTCCTCTATTGTCTGAATGGTAAGGTCTTCCTCCTCCTCCTCCTCCTCCTCCTCCTTAATAATTGCACTGCAGTCCATGTCTTCTTTATCCAGAAATAGCTTCCTCATACAGGCTAAAATCTCATCTTCTTCGAATCCCCACATCATGTCATCTTGACAGAATGTCTGGTGCATAGGTGGTACGGGTTGTTCCAGTGGATAATAATGGGTGCGCCATGGTGGTATCCAGTTCTGATACTCTTGCACGGTATATTCATATCCGAGTCCAAAGGTCGTGCCATGATAATGTGGTTGTACGGGTTTAGTGATCCCCTGAAGCTTTTTGCCAAGACACTTGCCCGGCTCATATCCCGTACAATATGCTTTCTATCTTCTTGCTCCACCATCGATCATCTTTAATTGTGTTCACCCGCTCAATGCAGTGATATGTTTCTCCACACAACTTCCTCCTATTTTCGATGACTTGAACGGTTTGGTTGGTGTAGATAGGGTTGCTTCCATCTCTATAAATGATCACCTCCTGATGATTCCATTCAAACTTCACAGCTTGGTGCATAGTAGAATTCACTACCCTAGCTGCATGTATCCATGGTCGTCCCAACAACAGGTTGTAAGTCTTAGATATATCTAGCATTTGGAACTCAACATCAAACCAGGTCAGACCCATCTGCAGATCAAGGTTGATTTCCCCGATAATGGCTCTCTGAGATCCGTCAAATGACTTCACGTTCATGCTTCCCATTCGTATCTCGTGTAGACCCTTACCTAATCTCTTCAGAGTTGTTAGTGGACATATGCTTAGACTTGAACCTCCATCTATCAGGACCCTGGCAATGAACATGTCCCCAAATTGCACTATGATGTGCAACGCCTTGTTGTGACTCAACCCTTCTAGTGGTAACTCATCTTCGTGGAAAGTAATTTTGTGACTCTCCAGTACCTGTCTGACCATGTTAGCCATATCTCCACTAGTAATGCCAGAGGGTACATAAGCTTCACTCAACACTTTCATCAAGGCATTCTTGTGTGCGACTGGGTTTTGCAACAATGATAAGATAAATATCTGAGCGAGAGTCTTGTTCAAGTGGTCAACAACGGAGTATTCCCTTGCTTGTATCTTCTTCCAAAGGCCGTCAGTGCCAGTCTCAACAATGGACATCTTAGGTGAAGCTTCTTTGCTCGTTCCTCCCAGATTCTTGGGTGTGTAAACTCTGCCAGTTCTAGACATACCTTGTGTGGCACCTGTTTCTTCCATTTTGGCTTTTCCCTTTCTTCTTTCTTCCGCAACATAATCCTACGAGACGATATCAGACTTGTAAGATAATGTGGGAGCTACCATTACAGTGAAGGGTGTAGCTACCTCAACTTCAAATGGCGCCTGAGTTTGTGCCACAACTGGCGTGATGGTGACCAGAGATGTTTTAGGAGCGTCTCCCTCTCGAATGAGTTCGATGGTCCCTTCCTCATCCCACTCCTCATCAATTTCTATCACGTTCACTCCCTCCCCTCTATGATCTGGGAGAGGGTTGTTGCAGACATTCGGTGGAGCTTTCTTTGCTTGTATAACCGTAGTGTCGATCAGCGTCTGAATCTTGTCTTTCAACGAGCGTCATTCCTCAATGGTATGACCCTTCATTACTGAATGATAAGCACAAGTTTTGTTAGGGTTGATCAATTGGGAAGGATTTTCCGCAACAACAGCAGGAATAGGGGTGACATAACCAGCGGCCTTCGGTCTCTCATATAGGTTGGATATGGGTTCAGCAATTAGGGTGTAATGTCTAGGAGATCTGCTGTCGAAATTTGGATGTGGCTTTGGGTAGTTTTGGCGGGCGGGTGGAGGTGAATGGTAATGTGCAGGTTGAATGTTGTAGGTAGGGTAGGCGGTGGCAGGGTATTGGTATTTTGGGAGTGAGGGTTGATATGTAGGTGGAGGTGTTTGGTATGTGAGGGGAGACTTAGGGCCCTTGGCTACCATCATGACACCCACTTCTATCTTTTTTGAAATACCTCCTGATTGCAAGGCTTTATTTATGGCTTGCAGCGCATCAAAATTAGTCACCATCCCGCTCTTGATTCCTTCTTCTATTCTCTTTCCAAACTTGATAATGTCTGAGAACATGTGATTCTCGATGACCATCAATCTTTCATAATACTTCGGATCTTGAGCTCTAACAAAGAACTTGTTCATTTATTCTTCTTTGAGTGCTGGCCTTACCTTTGTGGCCTCTCATCTCCAACAAATAGCATACTCGCAGAAGGTTTCTGTCAGCTTCTTCTTGAGGTTTTGAATATAGAAAACATTTGGTACATTTTCTGTGTTGAACCTGAATCTGTCCATGAAGTCTGATGCCATACTTACCTAATTTGCCCACTTCTTCGGGTTTTGACTGATATACCAAGACTAGGCGTCTCCTGTAAGACTTCACATGAACAGTTTCATGCGGATTTGTTCATTCTTACCCACTCCTAGAAGCTTGTCGCAGTATGTTCTTAAATGCACCTTCGGAATACCAGTGCCATCGAACATTTTGAACTTTAGAGGTTTGTAACCCTCTGGCAGTTCAACATCTGGCTGAATACATAGATTCGTAATTCAAGCCTTCAACGCCTTTCCCACCTTCAACGCTCTGGACTCTTTCTGTGAGTTTCTTGAGTTCCTCCGTCATATTTCTAATGAGCAGTTCCTTCTCAGTCAATTCGGGTATGTATGGGGTTTGCTGCAGGGTATGGTGTAAGGTTTCCACATATATCGGATTGCTCTGATGAGTTCCTGGAACTTGGGTATATGTGTGGTCGTTGGTTGAGTTTTGTGGATTAGGAGTAGGTTGCCCTGCATTTTGGGGAGTGTGATAAGTAATGGTTTGCGGGTATTGAGTTTGATAATAGCGATGTTGTTGAGGGGTTTGCACTAGTGGTGGGTTAAGGTTTTGGGGAGGTGCGAGATTATGATACTGGTGTGGTGCGGGAGGATTTGGAGCTATGGGTGGTGGATTCTGGTTTTGTGTGTTTTGTGGCGGTGTTTGGTTCTGGGTAGTCGGGTTTTGCTGGTTGATGTCGGGAACATTGAGGGTAAGGAAAAGGTTTTGTAGATTTCGGACTTGCTCAAACTCGCCCTGTAGTTCTAGGATTTTCTGCTCCAAACGTAAGACCAAATCATTCTGCCCCAAAGTGCTTCTACCACTGAAGTTTTAACATTTTCTGCCACAGCAGCATTATCTTTCTGGATACCACTTAAATCATCCATTTTCCCTTTGCGTTTGCTTTTGCTTTTCTAGTCGCTAGGTGGAGGAGGAGGTGGAGGACCTCTGGATCTAGTGTGGTATTTTGATGATGCTAGTATGCATGAACCAACATTTGGGAATGGGAATAATCAAAAGAAAGAAAAAAAACAAAAGGTAACCAAGTTAGTAAGGTGAAATAAAAGAGTATTTGCAATATTTAAACATGTTTCACAAAGTCATGCAATAATCCACGTCCTAATTTGGGGGACCTCATTGTGCTTGAGGTAAGCCTAAGAGACACATAGATTTGGAGAAAATTGATGCCAACTTTCCTTCATTTCATTAATGCTAAAATAAGCAAAAACAAACTTTCACTAAATCAACAATAGTAATGAAGTCACTAATGGCATTAGGCCTTATTGCATCGAAATCTGATCTAAGCTAGAAAGCAGTAAAGAACATCATCTCCTAATCTACTTCGTACCTGAAGGACCTTCTCCATGCTTGGCTCTCTTGACCCCATCAATCATGTTCCCTAGATTGCGCATGCCCGGCAATAAGTAAGCTTTTGCCAGCTTTCCTCCTTCGTCGTCGTCCATGCCCTGACAATCCCAAAGTCTCTTCCTCATCTTCCTTTCTAAGTCCATCAATCCTTGCTCCAAGTATTCTAACTTCTCTATTGATTTAGTGGCAATCTCTTTCCATTCCCTTATTGCCTCCATATTTACTTTGTGTTGCTCCAGATGCTTAGCTTCGGACTCGAACACCCTTTTGCGTAGCCTTTTGTACTTCACCTGTGCCTTAGCTACTTCATCTATGATCCTATCATTCAGATTGACTCCTGTTTTGACGTCCCCAGCTACATCATCTTCTAACCATGATAGATAGTAGTACATATGGCTGACGTGATACCTGTCTGGCTCAAAGTGTCTGAACCCCTGCTTGTATCGATCTAGAGCGTGGTACATCTCATCTAAGATCATGGGGATGATAGTGTAAGTTTGTCCTTCGATACCATCCAATATGGTCCTGGCGACCATGGCTAAGCAAGTATGAATCCTTCCTCCTTGCATTGAAAATATCAACAACCCCAAGAAGAAGACAATGAACACATAAACCAGGCGATGCACCCATCCTAGAGAGGTAATGACTAGTTTGTCATGATGAGGGCGATATGATTTACTATGCCCATAACGCTCGTAGAGAAAATCAAAAGGGATGTATGATTTCTTTAGATAGAGCAGTTTATCATTCTTCTTAAAACCCAACATTTTTAGAAAATCGGGGGGAGTACGATTTTATGGCATCAGTAGTCCCGCACTATCCCATGGTAACTTGGCGAAACCACCTATTTCTTCTAGGAGAGGAGTCATTTCTATATTGCCAAATCGAAAAGCAGCTCTTTTCTCATCCCAGAACATGGTAGCAGCCTCGATTAGTTCCCTATTTGGTTGAATGTTCAACAAAGATGGCAGGTCACCAACTACTCTCCTCACATGATTTTTGTCACAAGGTGCAAGGTCTATCCACCAGTCAAGTAGCAAAGGCAAGATGTTCTGGACCATACCGAACCTGGGGATTTCATGCTTCATTTCTGCAAACAAATAAGAGTTAGCCCTTTCCCCCTCCAAATTCGACTACTTACGCAATAATAATCACATGTTGGCACATTTTCTCCAAGTAATGCACATAATATGCTTAGTGTCCATTGGAATTGTGGAAATTCCGTCGGACTTTGGACAAGGTTTATCTAAGCGGGTTGTTACGTCAATCACACTTCGACCGTACTAGGTTTAGCATGATGCATGTACATTTCAAATTGGAGTGGGGTTTCTAGAAGGGTCTAGACTAGTAATCCCAAGTGGACAATTTGAGAGGGAAAGGCACAGGACCATCGACCGCACCGCTGATCGACTAGTCTACCGCAAATAAACCTTTTCGATTAAAAAAGGTAATTTCAGGAAAGCGTGGACACTCATCAAGAACCTCTATGTTTATAATAGGTATGATTGGAGTATGATGTAGGGCATGCTTTAGGTAACTAAACGTAAATAACAAGTATATAAAGAAAGAGGGGTCCTATGTTTTTAAGCCTAAAGGATCACCCCGTGCAACATAAATAATACTTCGCAACTCCCTTAAGTTAGGGGTTGCTCATATTATTCAGCGGGCATAGACTATCATCTCCTGCTACCCAATTACTATGTTGAAGTTGTTACTTAAAGGCGCTCCGATTCAATTCTAAATCGTATCCTATGTGTGCAATACTCGTCCCATACCTATGGTCCAGGAGGCTTTGGACCTCTATTTGGGTGGTTCTAGCCTTTACCTAGGTTGCTCAAAATGATAAAACTAATCGCACATTAAAAATATATAGGACTACACATAAAGACAACAAACGGCTCAAGTTCACCTCCACACATAAGCAAGGAATGCACGCGGGCAAAACTGGACAGTTTTAGAATTAAGAGACATTATAGCCGTTAAGTCCTATAGGCATAATTTTTAGGTGATGCTAATTTCCAGTATCGTATATGCATCGTTATTGTTCTAAATGGCTTAGGCGAGGAGGCAGTAAACTATTTGCAGGCTCAGGATTATTATCTTTGATTTTATAAATAGGCGTCTTAGGTGAGTGAGACTATCCTATAGGCATGATTTCTAGTAGTGGCATAACTTCGGCAATGAAACAGCTTTGAGAGTCTAGTATTAACAACATTGATCCCATAGCAGTTCTTATGCGAGTAACGGCATCCTATAGGCAGGATTTCTAACAATTGACAACTATTTTTGATTTTAAAACACTTTAATCCTATAGGCATGCCATCTAGGCAGGGCAGTACACTAAAAGTAACAGAAGCAATTGACCAATTGATTATTTGAAGTCCTATAAGCAAGGTTTCTAGGTGGACAAAGCATATGTTATACATCCTATAGGCATGTTGTCTAAACGCACATTAATAACATAGAAATCAAATATAGTGACTACCAACATGTTTGAGGTAGTGAGTATTGGTCAAATTAGGGAAGATATGTACAGTTCCTATAGACATGATTTCTATTAGCGTGCAGAAGTAGAGCAAATTAAACAAGATAGCAAATAAAGCATGTAGACCTATAGGCATGTTCTCTACCCCTTATGTAAGAATAAAGAACACCCATTCCCCAATTTCACTAACACCCCAAATATTCTTTTACAAGTTATTAGAGGTCTAAAATAAAGAATACATGCTTGAATACTACAAGCTAAAATGAGTACAAGCCCAATAAGTAGAGCAGGCCCAAAGAGGAATAACCCAGCAACTTCGAGGTCTTCAATGATCTCATTCTTCACACAAAATAGTAAACCCAGGTATAAGGACACCCCAGGATATTAGAGTGTATCAGCTGCATGACTCAAACACAGGCCCATACCAAGTCTGAAGGGGGAAACTAACTTACCCGATAATGCCAAACTTAACCACATACATAACAAATTGTACATATGTTAATCAGACTACTTGAAGTCCATACACTTAGTTCTTAGGACCACAACTAATAGTAGTTTGAACCAGAGCATGTAGATGGGATCACACGGAGTTTTATACATAATATGCTAAAATTTCAAAAACAGGATGGAACATCAAAAACTACCAGACAATCCCAAATAGACTTTCAAGACATAATATGATCTAAGATCAAATTAAATACAATCTTGACAGGGGAATCTTACAGAATCACAGACAGACATGTAAGATTTCTAGCATGAAGGTCTGGTGCAAATATGATCAATAAAAACAGGCTAATGAACATAGCCTGTAACAATCCACTCAGCCGGGCATGAAGACTTTAACATTATACACAAAGGTTTAAATATTACTAGGTCTTACAATGGGCAAGGATATGTCTAATATAGGTTAACAGGACTATCCTGCACTAGGCTTAATCACATATGGGGGAAGAGGCTAGACATGAGGTTTACCCTAAGGTCTCAAACAGGATTGCATAAGTCAAAGCATACATCATAACTTAAATGACATGAAAAGCAGGCACTAGCTGATCAGTACAACATCAAGAACTTAGCTGGTTGGACAAGAATGACTTTACAAGGTCTGAAACACATACATGGGTTCATCACAAGGTACAGGACAAGGCAGTAAACAAGCATGCCTGGGCTAATAACATGATCAGGAGTTGATTCTAGTATTAAGTTGTGCATGAATGACTCGAGAATTAAAACAAGTTCTGGGCATGACTCGACTCATCACAAGAGTACAGAACAAGGCTAGAAACCAAACTCAGAATGAGTAACAATAATAAGCATTCGAGCACATACATTAGAAAGCAGGCTTAAGAAGGTAGAATCAAGGCAACAAATAGCCAAGTTGGACTACTAGAAGGTATAGAGCCTCAAGAAGAGCTTCAGAGCATGCAATGGCATGTTGGTTCATAAATATTCTCAGAGACATAGATATGCAGAGAGGGAATTCAAACGAAAAGAAATGAAATTACAAGAGTCATAGATGCTTACCAGTTACAGATGAATAAAAAAGTAAACAAGAGGAATAATTTCAGCAACACTGCAATGTCAATAGCAAAACGAACAGTAGGACCCAGGAATCTCAGTGCGTCAGAGTTCCCAAGGGTTTCGAATGAACCCCGGGTAGTGCTCACACTGAGAAAGGTTCGATAATCGAATTCCTATGGCCTTGGCTTTCAGCCGGCCAAAAGATTGAGCCTTAGAGTAGTATAAGTGAAGAAAAAAATAAGAGAATAGAAGTAGTTTTAGCGATTAAAGTCTGTCCAAAAGGGAAATTGGGGAGGGGTTATATAGTGGTAGAAATCGAACAAACAAACATGAAAAATAATTAATCAATCACAAATAAGGAAAGAATATCACATGCCATCAGTAGTAGAACTGGTAAAGAAGAAAAAATTGAAATTTCAAACTCTAGTTCGATGGAAATCAAAGATTGGCCTAGGATCTTGGTAAATCGGACCCATATAACCTGGTAGTGAGTGTATATAGACGAAATATCGTCTAAGTCTCGAAGGTGTGGAGATGATTGTGCTTGATTTAGGACCGTATACTTGCCAAAGATAGGCAAGTATTATGTGATATCAAAACCGTGTAAATAACGGAGAGATTGAGCATATGTGGAAGGAAAATTATGGAGAGATTCCATATTAGAACTGGAATGGAGAGGGGGGGGTTAGAGAAGGCGATTATTAGAGTTTGAGAGGAGAATGGAGTAGAGAGGGTTCAAAGGCGGCTGTCTCTGAAGAATGGGGCTAGGGTTTAGGGCAGGTGTAATTAAAAGGGTGGGGTTATCGTGGACCGTTGATCTTGAGAGATCAACGGTCTGGATTAAAGAATAGGCGGGGTGGGTCGTTTGAAGTGGGTCATGATCGGGTTAATCACATGGGTCGTTTAGATTGGGCTTTCGGGGTTATTGGGCTAAGGTGTGGGTGTTTGGGCCACTAATTCGGTCAGAAAATGGCCTGATTTGGGCCACATTTTAAAATACATAAAATTAATGAAAATGAAATTATTAAAACGTCTAATAATAATAAAAAATTATTCTTTATGAAATAAATGATTTAAAATAAAAACTCAGAATTATAAAAATATAGAATGCTATTTTTGGCATAATTGATATAATAAATTCAACTATTTATAAATTATAGGCTATTATTTGCAAAAATTGTGTAAATAACTGAAAATACAAATGTAATTATATAAATGAAGTAAAAATATTATGAAACACATATATGGATAAAAATAATAAATTTGGATGATTAAGTCATCACAAAAATAATTTAAAGGGGTAATTGATACATATTTAAATAATTTAAATGCAATAAAATCAATTTTAAAGCTTTAAAAAGTATAGAAAACACTTGTATGACTCTTGTGAATTGGTGATGTTGCAGGAATGATGTTTTAAAAGCATATATGACATTTATAAAAATATGAGGGCAAAATTGGGTATCAACAACAGACCCAGAAGCTGCCGAGTTTTGGAAGAGTATGTCAAACAAAGAGTATTCTATGGAGGAGCAGCTGAAGAAAACCCCATCACAGATATCAATCATGGATCTGTTAATGAGTTCTGGCATTCATAAGGATCAGCCTATTGAAAGTGCTAAGTGGAGTAAGTGTACCAAGTAACACCACTAGTGAAGTGCTGGCCGCGACAATTGGGAAATTGGTTAAAGCAAATATGATCACTTTCAGAAGAGACGAACTTCATGTCAAGGGTACAAGTCACAACAAAGCTCTTCGTATCACTGTCAAATGTGGGGACAAAGTGGTGTCCCGAGTATTGGTTGATGGAGGGTCAGAAGTCAACATTTGTCTGTTCTCCACCCTACGGGAGTTAGTAATTCATTTGAGGGAAGTCAAGGAAAGCCACGTGAGGGTAAGGGCCTTTGATGATTCGCAAAAGGATATTACTGAAGAAATTTATTTAGCCTTGTAGATCGGGCCGTGCGAATTTCCCAAATTGTTTCAAGTAATGGACATGTCCTCTTCCTACAACTTGCTGCTGGGAAGGCCCTGGATACACATGGCAGGGGCCGTCCCATCCACTTTACACCAATGCATGAAATTTGAGTGGGGCTGTCAGGAGATTGTGGTTCACCCCGAGTGGGGTCACTCCGCTTATTTGGAATATGATGTTCCGTTCATTGAAGGGCTAGACAGAGTCGCTTTCCATGCAGTGGAAATTATGCAGACAACCAAAATGGAAAATACTGAACAAAACATGGGAATGCAGTCATCGTATAGATTCAAGATGGCTATGAGGGATATGATGAAATATGGATACAGGCCAGGAATAGGGCTGGGGGTCAGGTCGGACGAAATCACAAAGCTAAGTGAACCTAACGTGTAGAAAGGAAGGGCCGTCATAGGATATCAGCCTCCAGACAGGAAAGCCCATACCATTAGCTCCGAGGAAAAGGTTTTTGTGCCAGAGCATGTTTTAAGTTCGGGACAGAGTTCAGTACTAGAAGATAATATCATCGACGGGATGGGAAAGTTGTTCGTGAATATGATTGAAGAATGATGTGAAGGGACTGACATTAAGACACCGACTATCAGGGATGCTAGCTAAGGAATTGGATCGCCAATCCATCTTTAGTTCACCGGGAGTCTTGGTAGTATGGAACTGTAAAAGTTTTCTTTTGAAAAGCGCACTGTCAATTGAGGCATGTACCGTGTCTGTACCTTTTTGTCATTTGCCTCTTTTGAACGCTTAAGACGCTCCACTTTTTATAAAATAAAAAGAATCACTTTCTCAAATATTGCAACTTTATTTATCGCTTCATTTATACTTAGCTTTTCTTTTCAGTAATCAAAATGCTAAAAACCCGCATCCCGTGATTATGACATGTTACGAAACCGTCGAGAAACAACCCAGATTATGAGGAGTATGACGAGAATATGATGCCAGACAATCTCCCGCAGGAGATCGATCACTTGGAGAGTCAGAGAAAGCCCAACCTCGAAGAAACGAAAGTGATCAACCTCGTAAGTGAAGAAGGCGTGAAGGAAACCAGAATCAGCATTAACCTAGAAGCCGAGCAGAAGGAAAAACTGGTTGATCTCCTCCAACAGTACATCGATGTGTTCACATGGTAATATGATGACATGCCAGGATTAAGTACTGACATTGTCTCGCATCGACTGCCCACCGATCCTACCAGACTGTCGGCCAAGCACAAACCCAGTAAATTCAAACCTGATTTAAGATTAAGGCTAAAGGAAGAACTGACCAAGTCAATAGAAGCAAATGTGGTGAGGGTCACCAACTATCCAAGCTAGTTGGCAAACATCGTCCTAGTACCCAAGAAAGATGGAAAGATCAGAATATGCATGGATTACCGAGATCTTAACAAAGCTAGTCCGAAGGATGATTTGCCTCTGCCAAATATCCACTTCCTCATCGATAACTGTTCGAAGCATGAACTGCAATCGTTTGTGGATTGTTTCGCTGGGTACAACCAAATATTGATGCATAAGGAAGTTGCAGAGAAGACGACCTTCACTATACCTTGGGGAGTTTACTGCTATAGAGTCATGCCTTTTGGTCTCAAGAATGCCGGCGCCACCTACATGAGGGCCACGACGACCCTCTTTCACGACATGATTCGTAAGGAGATCGAAGTGTGTGTGGATGACATCATCATAAAGTATCGAAAGAGTTCAGAGTAGTTGGACGATTTGAGGAAATTTTTTGAATGCCTACGAAGGTACAATTTGAAGTTGAACTCAGCAAAGTGCGCGTTCGGAGTCCCCGCTGGAAAGCTGTTGGGCTTCATTGTATGTTGGAAAGGAATAGAACTTGACCCATCAAAAATCAAGGCCATTAAGGTATTGCACCACCAAAGATCAAGAAAGATGTAATGAGTTTCTTGGGTAGATTGAATTAGATCAGACGCTTCATATCCTAGTCCACGGTAATCTGTGAGCCCATTTGCAAGTTGCTAAAAAAGGATACTTCCACAAAGTGGACAGAAGAGTGCAAGAAAGCCTCCAACAGAATCAAGGAGTATCTATCAAATCCACCAGTGCTGGTTCACCTCAAACCCGGGAAGCCGTTGTTACTATATTTGTCAATCTTGGATAACACCTCCGGCTGTGAGTTGGGACAACATGACGAAACTGGATGAAAGGAGTAGGCCATCTACTACTTAAGTAAGAAGTTCACGCCATGCGAGCCAAGTATACTTTGATAGAACGCACTTGTTGTGCTCTGACTTGGATTGCCCAGAAGCTAAGGCATTACATGTCAGCATACACTACACATCTGATATCTCGGATCGACCCGCTCAAGTACATCTTTCAAAAGCCGATGGCTACTGAAAAGCTAGCTAAATGGAAAATTCTCCTCAGTGAATTTGACATTGTGTACATAACTCAGAAGGCTATCAAAGGAAAAGTTTTAGCTGACCACCTCATAAAGAATCCGGTGTATGGGGATTACGAGCCGCTTACCACATATTTTCCAATGAAGAAGCATTATTTGCTAGAAAAGATATTGCAGAATCGTACCCCGGATGGAGAATATTTTTTGATGGAGCAGCAAACTTCAAAGGAGTCGGAATTGGGGCAGTTCTGATTTCGAAATTTGGACAACACTATCCAGCATCGGAAAGGATAAGATTCCCTTGTACCAATAATATGGCTGAATACGAAGCGTGCATCCTTGGGATCAGAATGGCAGTCGACATAAACGTTTAAGAACTTTTGGTAATAGGGGATTCTGATCTATTGATACACTAAGTGCAAGGGGAATGGTCTACAAAGAATGTCAAGATACTTCCATACCTGCACCGCGAGAAGGAGCTATGCATGAAGTTCGTGAAGATTGAGTTCAAGCACTTCCCCAGGATTCAGAACAAGTTCGCCTACGCCCTTGTAACTCTATCATATATGATACAACATATAGACAAGAACTACATCGACCCTATCGAGGTAGAACTCTGGGATCAACATGACTATTGCTTCCATGTAGATGAAGAACCAGATGGTGAACCATGGTATCATGACATCAGGAAATTCCTTGCAACTAGAGAATACCTGAAGAATGCTACTAATGGTTAAAAGCGAGCCCTCAAGAGGCTGGCAAACCATTATTTCCTCAATAGGGAAATCCTATACAGGAGAACCCATATTTAGGTTTGTTAAGATGTGTAGACACTGCCAAGGCAACCAAACTATTAGAGGAAATACATGGAGGAATGTGCGAACCCCACATGAAAGGGTTCACATTAGCCAAGAAAATCTTGAGAGCTGGATACTTTTGGAAGACTATGGAAAGCAATAATATCCATTATGTGTAAAAGTGTCACCAGTTCTAGATTCACTGGGATTTCATTCGGGTTCCACCAAATGAGTTAAACATAATAGGTTCACCCTGGCTGTTTGCCGCTTGAGGCATGGACGCGATTAGACCTATAGAGCCCGCCGCATCAAATGGATATCATTTCATCTTGGTAGCTATCAACTATTTATCCAAGTAGGTCGAGGCATCTACTTACAAGGCCTTCACAAAGAAGGTAGTGTCGGATTTCGTCCGAAACAACATTGTCTGCAGATTTGGGATACTGGAGTCTATCATCACTGACAATGCCGCTAACCTCAACAGCGACCTCATGAGAGAAATCTGCGAGAAGTTCAGAATCATCCACCACAATTCCACAGCATACAGACTACAAATGAATGGGTCAGTAGAGGCAGCCAAGAAAATTATCAAGAGGATTTTACAAAATATAGTAGACAATCATAGACAATGGCACAAGAAACTATATTTCTCCTTACTGGGTTACCAGACTACCATGAGAACATCCACTAGGGCAACACCGCACATGTTGGTATATGGTACTTAAGTTGTGATACCCGCATAGGTTGAAATACCATCTTTAAGGGTCATTCAAGAGGCAAAATTGGATGACACAGAATGGATACGGGTCAGTCAGGAGCAATACATGCTCATTGATGAGAAAAGAATAGATACAGTATGTCATGGTCAGCTATATCAGAACAGGATGGCCAATGCAATTAATAAGAGAGTGAAGCCTCGCCAGTTCACATCGGGGCAGTTGGTCTTGAATAAAGTCTTTCCGCTCCAAGAAGAAGCCCATAAAAGTTTGCACCAAACTAACAGGGTCCTAACGTGGTTCACCGAGCACTGTCGGGTGGAGCTCTAATCTTGGCAGAAATGGATGGAAGAATCAACACGAAGCCTATCAACTCAGACACAATAAAGAGATACTATGTTTGAAGATAAATAGAGTTAGGTTTTTGCTGTAACAGAACTACGTTCAACCTGACTTCCCACGGAGGGATACGTAGGCAACCCACATAAGGTTCAGTTTCTCTCCCCCCTTCTCTTGTAATAGAAAAACCAAATATCACTTTTGTATGTTGCTCATGAACTACACCAACTTAATTTTCTCAGAAAGGAATACGTAGGCAATCATCATTGAATTCAATCATTTTTTGTAATTGAACTACGTTCTGGCTTGATTCCATTTGGATACGTAGGCAGTCTGAGTCAGACTCGGCCATTTTCATTCTTAATCTCATCATTTTGCATCTTTTGTTATTGAACTATGTCTTGATCTGATTCCATTTAGATACGTAGGCTGTCGGAGTCAAGATCGGTCATTTTAATAATATTTGATCATAATCCACAAACTACGTTCAGACCTGATTTTGTTTTGGATACGTAGGCACCTGAAAGGGTTCAGTCAGAACCTTAGCAAAGCCTTGTAATGTAGTAGTTCGAATTAGGATGCAGTCGCGACAACAAGAAGCTGCATTGTGAGAAGCTTCTCGGAAGATCAAGATCAACAGGACAAGGTTTTCAATAGGATACACTCATGTGTGGAGAACCTTTCGTAACATGTCATAATCCGGAACGACTGCATTTGCCTTAAAAACAAAGTATTTCAAAATGTTTTCTACAACCAAAAAAATATACATACAGTAATTTTTTCCATCTACCAAACCCCGCAGAGCATTCATGTCAAAGGTCGGGGCAAACCAACACTGTGGTCGACACAAACCAACTTCCCCGCCCCCACCAAGAATCTTTCTTTGAGTGCAGGGTCAACAGGGAGCAAGGAAGCATTAAGACCACACTGGGGCAAATGACGGATCCGCCACTTGCCTAAGATTATCTCACTTTCTCGTTTACTTGAATTTTACTGGTACGGCTAAAGCTAATCTTTGAATTCTTTGTAGGTACCTCAGAGTTAGACCGTTAATACGAAAAACATGTACATAGCAAACCACCTGCTCAACTAATCAGAGCACCCTGTACAAATGAGCCATTCTCTTCATCAATGGAAGCCCTGTATATAGCAAACCACCTGCTCAACTAATCAAAGCACCATGCACAAATGAGTTGTCGGCTTCACCAATTGAAGTCATGTATACAGCAAACCGTCAGCTCAATGGATCGGAGCACCCTGTACAAATCGGACGTCGGCTTCGCCAACCGGAGCCTTATAAATAGCAAACTGTAAACTCCCAACGAAGCAATTTGCATCATCATTCCGTCAAAATGAATGCCAGAATAAACAGTCGCAAATCTCGTCACCAACGTTCAGCCAATCAGTGGCCGCAACTTAGCTGTGCAGTTAAGAGTATCTCTTGGGCATGCTTTTATTTCATTTGCTATCACATTGAATGTTTTAACGTTTTGCTCATGCAGCTTCAGGCATGATTATGTTCTTAATTAATCACTCCCAAGCAGAGGTTACTTTACATTCTTCAGTGTAAAGCTCTCCCAACAAGCAGAGACGCACTCTACAAATCAAGCTCTCCCAACAAGCGGAGACAATTTTCAAATGCTCTGACAGCTGTAAAACGGTACACAGCCCGACTAACAGATCAAGTCGAGATCAAGTATTCCATCATCCCGATCCCAAATAATGGCTGGCCGGCAGTCATACATCATCATTCCTCACTTACATCGCATCTTAATATATTCTGCATTACAATATACTGGTATGCGTGTATTTTATTTGTTTTATAGGAACAAACACCGCAACGTGGAACTTTTCTAAGAAGAAAACCAAACTACAATGCTATGAGGGACAGCCAACCCATTAGTGGGCCAAGGATCCAAGTTCAAACATGAAACGACCAGTGAAACTCAAAATTTTCCAATCCTTCAAATCAAGCCACAAAATTTCAAGCTATCATGAGTGCCCAATCCCCCGTCTCGTCGTATCGTCATAATACGATACTGGGAAATTCCATATGAGTGCCGCTCCCTCAGAAATCTTCACTCCATGTATGTAAGGAATTCAAAGCCAGAATTCGGCCCCAATCTCTCCAAAATTCTTTCCAAAATCTTCCCAGAATCTTCCTTAACTCAATCCTGCAACTCATGATTTTCATGCCACTCCTGCAACGCATGCCTAACGTCCGAACAAAATTGGCTTTGGTTCAATTTCTTTGCCGAAAAACTCTTTCATCGTCTCCGATCAAAGAGGGGCAGTTGTTGACGGCCAATTTTGACCCTCCCTTTTAAAATTTATTTAGTTATACTTAATAATTTGCAATAAATATTTTAAAAGTATTTTTTAGTAATTAATACCTATTTTTACAAATTAATTAAATATTAATTTTAAAATTAATCACGTAGTATTAATATTATGTAATTATAAATATATTTACTATGATAAGATTATTAAAATAAATTTTATATACATCAGATAGGCCTATATAGTTAATTTAATGAATTAGTCCTTAATTTTCAGTAAATTAAACTACTATGTTAGTAATTCAAAATTAATGTTACAATTTAGAAAACAAAGTATTTTACAAATAATTAATTATAATAATTAGTAGTATATTAGATTATTATAATTTTTACTATATTTTATTGAAAATAATTAAGTTTAATTAAATTTATTTTAAAGGGATTAAAGACTAAAAGGATGCAATTGCAATTCTCTAATTAGTTACAAAGTGGCTACCATTTAAATTATTTTCAGCCCAAATGCCAAGCCCAAACAGATCTGACCCAGTCCAAACACCCCATCTCATTCCACTTTGGCTATCCTGCCCATCAACTTTGCACCAATCACCACGTGCCACGTCACCCATCTCCAGCACACACAAAACGAAAACAAATCATCAGGGCCGTCCATGTCTTATATCAATCGGCCCATGTTTTAATCGTATTTCCTATTTAAAATTTAGGCACCCAGAGATTTTATTGCAACCATCCGATCAAAGAGATCCAACGACCGTTTGATTTTTCCTATTAAATTATTTCTAAAATACCTAAATACCAAAACAATCGGAGTCGTTGATCAACACATCTAACGACTCCCATTCCATCTCCCAACTTAAACTCAGAGATTGCCCTAAACCTACCCAAAACACTAATCATTTCCCACCTCCCATGCCGCCCTCATTTCCCTTTCCTCTCTTTTCTCTCATCTCCATCAGCCATCAATGTCCAAAAACCTTGCACAAATTTGTGCAAGGTCACTCGAAATCACTCTAAATCATCCCTTCTGTCCCTGCTACACCGTGAATCCCTCCTGAACATTCCCGTTCCATCGTTACAATTCAAAATCCCTAATTCGAAACCCTAAGCTCGAAATGGAAAACATTCAAATCATCTGATTTCTCTCATGAGTCACAATATCGAGCCTGAAACCATCCTTTTGCCTTCTAAAATCCGTGAATCCAGCCGACTATTTCCTATCTCATCACTCAAAATTCAAAATACCCAATTTTGAACCCTAGACTCAACGATGTAATATCAAATCTTGGATTTCTCTCATGTGCTGTTAAATCCATGGTATGCATGGCATTTCTTCATCATCACCACTGTTATTCTTTGTCCAAAGGTCAAACGCAGTGACCTCTGGACATTAGGGTTTAACCGCTGGTCCAAAGCTTCAACGGTCGACCTCATCGTGCTCAGGTAAACACGACCTTGTTTTTCCCCTCTGTTTCTTTCAATTTCACTCAATCGTGCTCACCTCATCTACCATTCGTCACTTTTCACTCATGATTTTGAATCTGTGAAACCCTAGAGCCTTAAATGGCACTATAAATAGGATCTTTAATGTTCTCACCTAACATGAACAACCTAAAAGAGAAAACGACCAATAACCATCTAAGAGTAATTATGAGATTTCCAAAACCTATGGTTTCTTAATGATTTCTTTTTTTTGTTTCTGAGTGCTTTCACTGCTTTGAGCTTGAAGCTTTGGGTCTTAAGAAATTAAGAGAAATCCTTGTTTGGTCTGCTTCTCTCGAGAAGGTCAGTATACCTCTAACGTTTCTCTTTTTTATCATCTTATTAGAATGTTATGAATATTCTTGTTGTCTTATGTTAACTGTAGTCGTCTGTGATATTATCATTAATATAAAAAATGTTAACTCCATCTTCATGATAAGGTGTTGTTGATCTGTGATCATTTGTCATATTTCTAAATATATTCAAATTGATATCGACTAGCTTGTTATATGACTTTAATGATTCTCATTTCTGGATCCTAATAGTCTGCATGATTAAGTTCCCTTAATATGCCTTAATGACTTCCATGCTTGTCTAAACTACAAATTTTCTGTCAATAGTTCTATTGTGATCTTTATCTCTATACACTATTTGTGTGCATTCTTGTGGTCGATGTTATTGTTTGATAATCCTAATTAGGACAAAACTTGAAAGTTCATAGTTTAATCCTTCACTACTTAGACGAAGCATGGAAAGTATAAGTGTTTAAGTGCTCTCCTTCTCTATACATATATCTGCTAAATCTGAGGGCAACTTCTGAGTTATCACTATGACATTCTCATGTTCATATCTAATTGTTGGTTGCATCTATATGAAACAATCCTGTTGAGTTAAACTTTTTTTTTCATGAATATTAATAACTCTGATGTGTATATCCTGCTAAAATTAAGTCATCCCTTTTCGTGAAAAATAAGTCATAATCATGTTTGTTATAGTTGACTAGTAACTGTTGTTAAGCTGAACATAGTTGCCTCATGTTTAGATGTAACCCTCAGTTACATGAGTGAATTAAACCTGTTTGGTACAACACCCTTTCTGTCTTAGTTTTCTTTTATGACACTGCTGATTTTGTGAAACTTTCCATGTCTTTGTAAGACCACTAAAGTATCTGTGTGTAGTTGATTTTAAATGTTGTAAGTTCCTCTGTTTGGTTTCATGACTCCATGCTTTTGTTTTGAAATTGTACTCAGTCCTCTCTTTCCTACTATTCTGAAACTGAATCCTGATTTTTAATCATATGAGAAGTTCTCTATTGCCACAACTTGAACATAGTGGCTTATTCAAGATTAATACTATTTTGAGAATGATCCTGTTAAGTATCTTTAGGAGTTCCATGTTTGAGTTTGTAAGCCTGTAGTGCTACTAAGAATCCTGATCATGTTATGATATTCTTGATAACACCTATAGGAGTTGTTTGATGTGATTGTTTGTTTGAATCCTTGTTGATGCTTCTAAGAATTCCAAGCAGTGTAGTCAGTCTATGCATGTGCTAGCGGCAATACCTGAGCTAATCAACCCATAATTAGTCTGCAAAGGCAGAAGTATCCATTTCTGGGTTGCTGCATATCTGAGTTGTGTGTTCTTTACTTATTCTTTGAATGTGATTCCAAGTGTTCAAGTCCTTAGCAGTGAAGCTTAGTGTTCTGTTCCCCTCCCCATATGTATTTGAAGTCTGATTTGTTTAATATGTGTATACTTCATTTGGTATTAGAATGGAACTACTCTTCTGTCTTTATGCTGTTCTGTTAGGGAGAAGTATACTTCTATGGTAGTTGTATTGTGGTATTTGGTTTACATTGAAAGAGCCTCATTGGCATTTAAACCCATAGGGAAAAATGAGTCGTTAGTGGTTAGGGGTATTTGGGAGTGGAGTTTAACTCTAAGTTGGGATGCGCTCCCCTGCACAAGCATTGCCCTAGGCCTTGAGACCCTTGGGAACTTTGAAGTATCGGGGGATTCAAAGGGGGCATCGACCTTGAGTAGAACTCTCTCCTTAGCCCTTAATTCATTGACACTTTTGGTTCTTTAGGGGTTTAGTTTTTAATGACAATGAAAGGTTTTCAAGGTAAATTATTTTCCATGTATAACCACCACATTAGTATAATTTTCTCATAGTATTTGATTATTGATAGTTTGTTACATGTTTTGTTCCAATTATCTGTTTATATGTTTCATACATGATTGAATACATATAACATGTATCTATAAGGACCCGTAAAAAATTTAACCAAAAACTCGGGGTTTCATGGTGCCAAGTTAGATTCTTGCATTATTATAGTATAAATTCTTCGCGGGTCACAACCTCACCGCGGTTAGAACTTTTTGGATTGAACAGTACCCTACGAACTGAGAGGAAAATATATCGCAGAGGAACACATTTTTGCGGCCTATTATGCGGCCGCATAATCACTATGCGGACCGTATAATGGCCGCAAAGTGAAGCAGTACGTTGGCCAGTTTGAGGTCAGCTTTGCGGTCGATTATGTGACCGCATAACCACTATGCGGACCGCATATCAATCGCATAATCCCTCTTGGAATTTTGCGGAGGAACTTCTGCGGTGCATTATGCTACCGCAGAACGAGTATGTGGACCACATACTGTCGCATACCGGAGCCGTAAGTTCAAGCCCTTGAGGGCCATTTCTGCGGTCACTTTGCACACCACATAACTGTTATGCGGTCATATATGCGACCACAGACCTGTGTCGGGGCACCCATTTTCTTAATTTGAAACTCGACACCTATTCCGTTAAAACACCCCCTTTAGTCTATTTTGAGCTCATTTTCTGATGCTATAGAGTGAGAGAGGGAGCCTTAGAGTGAGAAAGTAATCCTCATCAATTCTTCTTCAATTCTTGCTTAAAACTTTGAAGATTATCAAGGAAAGCAATCTAGGCCTCCATCCTAGAGTTAAGAATCTATACCCTAGCCCTAAATTTTTGAAACTTATACTAAAAATGAGTAATTAATAAGATGGTCCATGGGTATGAGGGCTGTTTATCTTGCATGCATGTGTGGTAAAAAGAGTGTGGAAAAGGGAACTAGAACCATGAATGTTTTCCTAATTTTGGGTTCAATTTGTATATTGCTAAAATAGATTGAGGTTGCTAAGGGTTCCGGATAATTGTAGAGTCTAAAGAAGCGCAATTGAAGTATGTATGGCTAACTCTCTTCTTCCTAGAATCGAACTCCTGATGTCCGAATATTTGGTGTAAGTTCCGACTTGATCATACTAGAATTTTTTACCTTAGTGTGTTGGGTTGGAAGATTCATGTTCCCTAATTGTTTTAGATGTTTACCATGTCATCATGCTATTTGAGAACGTGACTATGATTTTCCAAGCTCCTTCGCTTATGTATTAAATGCCTTATGTGATGGTACTTATCGACATGAATGATGATGTTATTTGAACAAATAAAAAGGGAAAGACTTGAATTGTAAAATGTGCCCAAGTGCCAAGAACTACTTAATAAATGAGATTGTTTGTGCCATGTAATGAAGATGGGAAAGAAATGTGAATTGAGTGGACAGTTGAAAGAGGTTATGTCTCAAGTGAGATGGCTTAGCCGATCGGGCCGAGATCGGATGCCATGTTGTACACATGGTAGCATTTGTATTGGAATTATTGAATTACATTGTGGATAAGGATATGTCTCACTTGAGATGGCTTAGCTGGTCGGGCCGAGACCGGACTCCGTGTAAAAACACGGTGGCATTGAGAGTTGTGGCTTGGCACTAAAGATTATTAATCTAAAAAGATGGAAAAGATTGAATTGGAAACTACGTGATCCTTACTTGGTGTTTTCTTTGTATTTCTATGAAGTACTTATTGATTATTATTACTGCCTTCTCTTTGTTTCACTGTTCATTCTACTAAGATTAGTGTTTGCCTTACATACTAGTACTATTAGACAGTACTAACGTCCCTTTTGCCGGGGACGAACATCTTTGAATGGATGTAGGCGGTTCCATTGCAGATAGTGTCGATCGCAGATAGTGGTGCTTTCTTATTCTCCTCACAGCAAGTTGTATTTTTGAAATTTAACTATGGCATAATGCATAAAATGAAAAAAATGAACTAGTAACATTTATACACTTATATAACTGATCTCTCCACTATTTTACAAATGGTGACGCATTCCCTTTTTGGATCATGAATGAGTCGGGTAGAAAAGGTTTACTAGGCTTGCTCGAACGGGTTCACTCGGTTGAGCGTCGGTCGCGCTCCCCGAGGTTGGGACGTGTCAAACTTGGTATCAGAGCTTAAGGTTTTAAAGTGTCCTAGGATGTCTCGGAGCAGTGTCTAGCAGAGCCCTTCTTATCGGTGTGTTGTCGACCACATCTATAATTAGGGGGCTACTTGGACATTTAAGAATGATACCCTTCATTGTTGTTCTATATCGTGTGATAGAGTGGAACGTGAGGTTGTTTTCCCCTAACTCGTGCATTGTTCTAAAAACTTTCAGTAAATGACACCTAAGAAGAGAGCGAGAATTGGCCAAGAAGCCTATGCCACACCAGGAGTGGCTGTTGATCCACTACTTAATAATGCGGGTGAGGATAATCCCCCTATTATCACACTGCCTGATTCATCTACTCTGTAACAGACTACCCTAGTTCTTACACCCGCGGAGAGTGCCACAATCCCTCCCACCGATATACCTGTTCCACCTACAGCCCCAGCTCCTGGTCCCGGTATTTCTGATAGGGATCTTAGGGGAGCTATTTAGATGCTGACTCAGTTAGTAGCTTCTCAGGCCCAGAGGTCAAATGTTGCACCCACCTTATTTAGCTCGCAAGAGGATTCTTCTAGTTCCAGGGTAAACAAGTTCCTTCAGTTAGACCCTCCAGTGTTCACAGGTACTGATCCCGGGGCAGACCCTCAGGATTTCATTGATGAGATGCATAAGACTCTCTGAGTTATGCTTGCTACTGAAGTAGAGGGAGTAGAGTTGGCCTCTTATCGTCTAAAAGGGGTGGCATATTCCTGGTTTGAAATGTGGAAAGATTTCTGGGAGGAGGGGAGCCCTCCGACGAGATGGAGTGAGTTCGCGGATGCCTTCAGAGACCATTTCTTGCCTGCCGAGACTAAGGCAGACCATGCTGTGGAGTTTGAGACCCTTAAATAGGGTAGTAGGAATGTGTGGGAGTATCACATGGAGTTCGTGTGCCTGTCGAAGTATGCTGTTCATATGAAGCCGACTCTGGAGGCAAGAGTGCGTCGATTTGTGCAGGGCCTTAGCCCTTTGGTTATTAATGAGGCTGCCACAGCTGCTCTAAATTCTGACATGAACTATGGAAGGATGGTGGCATTTGTCCAAGCTACGGAGGCTCGAAAGTTAAAGCTTAAGATGGAACGGGAAAGTAGTAGTAGGGCCCGATCAGCGGGCAACCTTTGGGACTCATTCAGAGGTGGGAGATCAGCTTCTCGGGGAGGATCATCAGGGCCATCCCAGTCTTATGCTCAGTCTTCAGCTAGTGCCCTGCCATCAGGGCACGGTCAGCAGCAGGGGAGTCGCTTTAGGCCCGGTCAGGGCAGCAGGGGGTCCCACCATCAGGGCCGATCAGGAGGGAGATTCCAACAGCAACAGAGGGCCCTGTGCCCTAAGTGTGGGAGGATACATTTGGGAGTCTGCTACCTGGACATGTCAGTATGTTACGGATGCAGAATGAGAGGCCATATTCAGAAGGAGTGTCGTGCATCCCGTCAGGGTACAGGCAGGGGCACAACTCAGTCATCCAGTCCTACAGCTGCCACATCTTCAGCACACCCTCCAGTCCGAGGCTCTTCATCACCCGCATGGCTTTGGTGCAGTTAGGGGTAGTGCACAGAGTTTGGGAGGACCCAGCCGATTGTATGCTATGAGTGGTCGACAGAGTGCAGAAGCTTTCCCAGATGTCGTCACAGGTATATTGACCGTTCAATCTCATGATTTGTATGCCCTTATTGATCCCGGATCTTCTTTGTCCTATTTTACTCCTTATGTTGCTACGAGCTTCGGGGTAGAACCGGAACAACTTCATGAGCCGTTCTCTGTATCTACCCTAATTGGCGAGTTTATTACGGCCGTGCGGGTTTATAGAGATTGTGTTGTCACGGTGCATGATCGGGATACCATGGCCGTTCTTATTGAACTAGGGATGATTGATTTTGATGTAATAATGGGAATGGATTGGCTTTATTCATGTTTTGCCAAACTCGATTGCCGAGCCAGAATCATGAGGCTTGAGTTTCCTAACGAGCCAGCTGTTGAGTGGGAGGGGAATAATATTATGCCAAAAGGTAGGTTTATTTCTTACCTTAAGGCCACAAAGATGATCAGGAAGGGGTATATTTACCATTTGGTCCGAGTTACGGACACCACTGCTGATAGTGCCTACCCTTGAATCTGTACCAATTGTGAGTGAATTCCCCGATGTATTTCCGGATGAGCTCTCTAGATTTTCTCAGGACATGGAGATTGATTTTGGGATTGATATGATGCTGGGCAAGCAGCCTATATCCATTCCACCTTATAGAATGGCGCCGGTAGAATTAAAAGAGCTAAAGGAACAACTAAGGGATTTGCTAGAGAAAGGTTTCATCCGACCGAGTGTGTCGCCTTGGGGCACACCGGTTCTCTTTGTCAGGAAGAAAGATGGATCGCTGCGGATGTGTATTGATTACCGGCAACTCAACAAAGTCATAATCAAAAACAAGTACCCATTGCCTAGAATAGATGATTTGTTTGATCAATTACAAGGTGCTAAGTTCTTCTCCAAAATTGATTTGCGGTCCGGGTACCATCAATTGAAGCTAAGGGAGCAGGATATTCCGAAAATAACTTTCAGAACTCGGTATGGGCACTTTGAATTTTTGGTAATGTCCTTCGGGCTAACAAATGCCCTGACAGCTTTCATGGATCTTATGAATCGAGTCTTCAAGTCGTTCCTCGACTCCTTTGTGATAGTATTCATTGACAAAATCCTTGTGTATTCACGAAGTCGAGAGGATCACGCCAATCACCTCAGGGCAGTTCTGCAAACTCTTCATCAACACCAATTGTATGCAAAGTTCCCGAAATGTGAATTTTGGCTTGAATCTGTTACATTCCAGGGTCATGTCGTCTCCGGAGAAGGAATTAAGGTTGATCCTCAAAAGATTGCAGCGGTGAAAGATTGGCCTAGACCTACTACTCCAACAGAGATTCGCAGTTTCTTGGGTTTAGCCGGGTATTATAGGAGGTTCGTGGAGGGTTTCTCTACTCTTGCCTCTCCATTGACTAAATTGACGCAGAAGGCGATTAAGTTCCAGTGGTCCGATGCTGGTGAAAGGAGCTTCCAGGAATTGAAATCCAGATTGACTTCGGCGCCGGTATTAACCCTGCCAGAGGGTACCGAGGGGTTTGTGGTGTATTGCAATGCTTTAAGGATCAATATTGGGTGTGTATTAATGCAACATGGTAAAGTTATAGCATATGCTTCAAGGCAACTTAAGAATCATGAAAAGAACTATCCAACTTATGACTTAGAGCTTGCGGCGGTGATTTTTGCATTAAAAATTTGGCGTTGTCATTATTTGTATGGAGTCTATATATATGTATTCATGGACCACAATAGTCTTCAATACATCTTCAAATAGAAGGAATTGAACTTAAGGCAGAGAAGGTGGCTTGAATTGCTCAAAGATTATGACATCAACATTTTGTATCATCCGGGGAAAGCTAATGTGGTGGCGGATGCTCTTAGTCGGAAGTCTATGGGTAGTTTGGCTCACTTGGAGGCATGTCAAAGGCCCTTGGCCCAGGAGGTTCACCAGTTGGCCAGTTTGGGAGTTCGTCTTGTGGAATCTAATGAAGGGGGAGTGATTGTGCGGAATAGGGAGAATCATCGCTTGTGACGGATGTCAAGGAGAAGCAATACAATGATCCAGTGTTGGTACAACTGAAGGAGGGGATTTATAAACACAAGACTACGGCCTTTTCTCTTGCGTGGATGACGGTACATTACGGTACCAAGGGCGACTATGTGTTCCAAACGTTGATGGTCTTCGGGAAAGAATCATGGCAGAAGCTCATACTTCTAGATATTCCGTGCACCCAGGTTCTACAAAAATGTATCATGATCTCAAGGAAGTTTACTGGTGGAATGACATGAAGTGGGGTGTGGCAGACTTTGTGGCAAAATTTTCAAACTGTCAACAAGTGAAGGCCGAGCATCAAAGGCCCGGTGGGTTAGCTCAGAGTATAGAAATTCCAATGTGGAAATGGGAAATGATCAACATGGATATTGTGGTAGGGTTACCACGCACGCCGCATAGGTTTGACTCAATTTGGGTGATCATGGATCGACTCACAAAATTAGCTCACTTTTTGCCAGTTAAATCCACCGACACTGCGGAACAATATGCTCAGTTATATATCAAGGAAATAGTCAGGCTTTATGGCACTCCGGTTTCCATCCCAATTCACAGCTAATTTCTTGAAGAAGTTTTAGCAAGGTTTGGGTACGCAGGTAAATCTTAGCATGACTTTCCATCCACAGACTGACGGGCAAGCAAAGCGGACTATTCAGACGCTTGAGGACATGTTGCGTGCATGTGTGCTTGACTTCAAGGGTAGCTGGGATGCTCATTTGCCGCTTATAGAATTTGCTTATAACAACAGCTTCCATGCCAGTATTCAGATGGCGCCGTTTGAGGCCTTGTATAGTAGAAGATGTAGATCGCCGATTGGGTGGTTCGAGGTTGGAGAAGCTGAACTAATAGGACCAGACCTTGTGCATCAGGCTGCAAAAAAGGTTAAGATCATAAAAGAGCAGTTGAAAACTGCTCAGAGTCATCAAAAATCCTACTCGGATATTCGTTGCAGAGACTTAGAGTTCAAAGAAAATGATTGGGTGTTCTTGAAGATATCTCCCATGAAGGGGATCATGCGGTTTGGAAAGAAAGGAAAATTAAGTCATGTCGGGCTGTATAAAATCATTCAAAGGATAGGTCAGGTGGCGTACAAGCTTGAACTACCACCTAAGATGTCATTAGTACACCCGGTATTCCATGTGTCCATGTTGAAGAAGGTAGTTGGAGATCCGTCTGCTATTGTGCCGGTTGAGACCATCGAGGTTAGTGAAGAATTGTCATATGAAGAAATTTCGGTTGCTATTCTTGATAGGCAGGTCCAGAAATTGAGAAACAAAGAAATTGCATCTGTGAAGGTGTTATGGCGAAACCAACAAGGCGAAGAAGCTACTTGGGAAGCCGAGAATGAAATGAAAGAAAAGTACCCCCATTTGTTTAAATAGCCATGTAATAGTTTTATGAAGTTGTTTCCCCTAAAGTTTGTATCGCTTGTTCGGCTAATATAAAGACACTCCTTTCTAGTTGTATGTCCCCCATGAGGCTTTGGTTGGTGTTATTTTGCATTCTGTTGTGTCATTTATTCTATATATATTGCTAAGGTGTGTTTCGGGGGCTCTCTGGCAGGTGGATAGGCCTAAATACAAAGGAAACTCTGGCAAAATTTTCAGAAAGTTAGAAAGTAAGGCAAATTTGGGGCTGATGGTATGTGGCATGACTGAAACTGTGTTAAGTGAACCTTGATCCTCATTCGAGGACGAATGATCTTAAGTGGGGGAGGATGTAAGGACCCGTAAAAAGTTTAACCAAAAACTCGGGGTTTCGTGGTGCCAAGTTAGATTCCTGCGTTATTATAGTAGAAATTCTTCTCGGCTCACAAGCTCGCCGCGGTTCGGACTTTTTAGATTGAACAGTACCCTACAGACTGAGAGGAAAATATTTTGCAGAAGAACGCATTTCTGCAGCCCATTATACGGCCGCATAATCACTCTGCGGACCGCATAATGGCAGCAAAGTGAAGCAGTACGTTGGCCAGTTTGAGGTTAGCTTTGCGATCGATTATGCGACCGCATAACCACTATGCAGACCGCATATCGATCGTATAATCCCTCTTGGGTTTTTGAATCCTTGTTGATGCTTCTAAGAATTCCAAGCAGTGTAGTCAGTCTATGCATGTGCTAGCGACAATACCTAAGCTAATCAACCCATAATTAGTCTGCCAAGGCAGAAGTATCCATTTCTGGGTTGCTGCATATCTGAGTTGTGTGTTCTTTACCTTTTCTTTGAATGTGATCCCAAGTGTTCAGGTCTTTAGTAGTGAAGCTTAGTGTTCTGTTCCCCCCATATGTATTTGAAGTCTGATTTGTTTAATATGTGTATCCTTCATTTAGTATTAGAATGGAACTACTCTTCTGTCTTTATGCTGTTTTGTTAGGGAGAAGTATACTTCTATGGTAGTTGTATTGTGGTATTTGGTTTACATTGAAAGAGCCTCATTGGCATTTAAACCCATAGGGAAAAATGAGTCGTTAGTGGTTAGGGGTATTTGGGAGTGGAGTTTAACTCTAGGTTGGGCTGCGCTCCCCTGCACAAGCATTGCCCTGGGCCTTGAGACCCTTGGGAACTTTGAAGTATCGGGGGATTCAAAGGGGGCATCGACCTTGAGTAGAACTCTCTCCTTAGCCCTTAATTCATTGACACTTTTGGTTATTTAGGGGTTTAGTTTTAATGACAATGAAAGGTTTTCAATGTAAATTATTTTCCATGTATAACCACCACATTAGTATAATTTTCTCATAGTATTTGATTATTGATAGTTTGTTACATTTTTTGTTCCAATTATCTGTTTATATGTTTCATACATGGTTGAATACATATAACATGTATCTGTAAGGACCCGTAAAAAGTTTAACCTAAAACTCGGGGATTCGTGGTGCCAAGTTAGATTCCTGCGTTATTATAGTACCCTACGGACTGAGAGGAAAATATTTCGGCCGCATAATCACTCTATGGACTGCATAATGGCTGCAGAGTGAAGCAGTACGTTGGCCAGTTTGAGGTCAACTTTGCGGTCGATTATGTGACCGTATAACCACTATGCGGACCGCATATCGATCGCATAATCGCTCTTGGGTTTTTGCGGAGGGAGTTCTGCGGTGCATTATGCGACCGCAGAACGAGTATGCGGACCACATACTGGTCGCATACCTGAGCCGTAAGTTCAGGCCCCTGAGGGCCATTTCTGTGGTCACTTTGCGGACCGCATAACCGTTATGCAGTCGCATATGCGACCGCAGACCTATGTCGGGGCACCCATTTTCTTAATTTAAAACCCGACCCCCATTCTGTTAAAACACCCCCTTAGTCTATTTTGAGCTCATTTTCTGATACTATAGAGTGAGAGAGGGAGCCTTTTTAGTGAGAAAGTAATCCTCATCAATTATTTTTCAATTCTTGCTTGAAACTTTGAAGATTATCAAGGAAAGCAATCTAGGCCTCCATCCTAGAGGTAAGAATCTATACCCCAGCCCTAAATTTTTGAAACTTATACTGAAAATGAGTAATTAATAAGATGGTCCATAGGTATGAGGGTTGTTTATCTTGCATGCATGTGTGGTAAAAAGAGTGTGGAGAAGGGAACTAGAACCATGAATGTTTTTCTACTTTTGGGTTCAATTTGTTTATTGCTAAAACAGATTAAGGTTGCTAAGGGTTCCAGATAATTGTAGAGTCTAAAGAAGCACAATTGAGGTATGTATGGCTAACTCTCTTCTTCCTAGAATTGAACTCCTGGTGTCCGAATATTTGGTGTAAGTTCCGACTTGATCATACTAGAATTGTTTGCCTTAGTGTGTTGGGTTGGAAGATTCATGTTCCCTAATTGTTTTAGATGTTTACCATGTCATCATGCTATTTGAGAATGTGACTATGATTTTCCAAGCTCCTTTCCTTATGTGTGAAATGCCTTATGTGATGGTACTTATCGACATGAATGATGATGTTATTTGAACAAATAAAAAGGGAAAGACTTGAATTGTAAAATGTGCCCCAGTGCCAAGAACTACTTAATAAATGAGGTTGTTTGCGCCATGTAATGAAGATGGGAAAGAAATGTGAATTGAGTGGACAGTTGAAAGAGGTTATGTCTCAAGTGAGATAGCTTAGCCGATCGGGCCGAGATCGGATGCCATGCTGTACACATGGTGGCATTTGTATTGGAATTATTGAATTACATTGTGGATATGGATATTTCTCACTTGAGATGGCTTAGCCGGTCGGGCCGAGACCGGACTCCGTGTAAAAACACGGTGGCATTGAGAGTTGTGGCTTGGCACTAAAGATTATTAATCTAAAAAGATGGAAAGATTGAATTGGAAACTACGTGATCCTTACTTGGTGTTTTCTTTGTATTTCTATGAAGTACTTATTGATTATTATGACTGCCTTCTCTTTGTTTCACTGTTCATTCTACTAAGATTAGTGTTTGCCTTACATACTAGTACTATTCGACAGTACTAACGTCCCTTTTGCCGAGGGCGCTACATCTTTGAATAGATGTAGGTGGTTCTATCGCAGATAGTGCCGATCGCAGATAGTGGTGCTCTCTTTCTCTCCTCACAATAGTTTTGGTGCGCCCCATTTCTCCCAAGGGTCATGTAGTCCTTCTTCTGTATAAGTTTTTATATTTTAAGGTATAGCCGAGGCCTTGTTGCCGGCATTGTCATGTTGCTCTTTTGTACCCTTAGAGGCTCCATAGACATTTATCTGTGTCATATATGTATGTTGGGGTGGTCGTTGGACCGAGTTGTATTTTGGAAATTTAACTATGGCATAATGCATAAAATGAAAAAAATGAACTAGCAACGTTTATACACTTATATAACTGATCTCTCCCCTGTTTTACAAATGGTGACGCATTCCCTTTTGGATCATGAATGAGTCGGGTAGAAAAGGTTTATTAGGCTTGCTCGACCGGGTTCACTCGGTTGAGCGCCGGTCGCGCTCCCCGAGGTTGGGGCATGACAGTATCTAATGATCTTCTCTTTGTTTTGGACATGTACATTTGTTTGGGCATGCCGTGTTCCTAAGGAAACTCAGGCCCAAGCCCAGCACTGTTGCCTTTTTGGAAGTCTGAAGTCAGCCGTCGCTGTCTCTTACTGCTGGGCCTGCCCTTTTGAGGCCCAATTTCCAGAGTCCAATTCTCTCCTTAAACTCTATTATTATTGTTTACTACTTCACTAATTTAGTCCGCTGCTTGTTGTGTTTTGTTACATCTTTCGTCATTATCTTATCCTACATGTATTTAACACTTATATATTGGATTACATGCTTTACTTTATACCTTTAGTCATATAAACATAGGCAAGCCCTAAACAATATAGGATTTAAAAAAGAATTAGTTAGTAATTAATCCCCATTTCGCTAATTATATTTGTTTATATCATACTATGTTTTCACTCACCTATTTTTATCAACAAGATTTTGAAGCCCCAGAACTTAGCAAAAACAGCAGCCCCCATTTTCAAAAGGAAAATCAGATCCGAATCGCAAGGCTAGCCTTCTAAAAGAAAATCGACTCTTTCAAAAACCAAAATGCCGTTGCCCAACAAATATTTCAAATGATTCCTCAAGTCTAATATTTAAGATTTTAGAAACCAAGGTATATCTTAGGCTAACTTTCTTACAAACATCTCTTAGAGTTACATGAACATCCATTCTCTAAACCAAGTATTTTATAACCCCTTTCCACATGCTTTATAAATATAAACCATTCACATACATATTCCAAAAACGCTTTCAACTATATCCACCAACATATTTTTTTCAGACTCCTTTATAAATTCACATCCTTTTAAAAGTCTCACATCCCTTTTATTAACATCATACTCTCACTTTGATATACAGTAAGCCATACTCTTTAATACTATTTAAGGCATAGTATAAATAACTGATTCCAAACCTAGTCTAAGTCCTATGGGGCTACCTCAGGCAGATTTTAAGGGATGCCTAACACCATCCCCTTAGAAAAACAAGAACCTTTTCCCATAATCTCATCGGTTAGTAGACTAATGAAGAATATGACTAAGTAATTAAAAAGGTACCCTAGTATACCTTTAACTATTAGGTGGCGACTCTCTTTTATCAACAACAGAGAAACCCCAAGTTGAATCTTATTTTTACTAGTGCAAAATAGGTTGCAACAGTTTGGGTGATGCACATGCTAGGTGACGGGCATGTGGGCGTGCAACGTGGTAATCATGATTCGATTGATTCTTTCAGACTGTGTTGTTATCAATTCTTATCCTATCCGTAAAATCCTTACTTGTTAGAGTAATTGAAATGTAATTCATGTTAGAAAACATGTATAGGCTATGTACTTATTTTGTTAAGGCCTAGTGAGTTTATTTCTGCTGTTTGAGTTATCTACTTTAACTACATTTATGTGCTAAGTCAAGATCCTTCATTTGCATATCATATCTTAGTCTATGTTATCATTCACTGTTACATCACATATTATTATTATTTGGGCCGAGTAGTACGGGGTTATGAGCCTTGAGACTTGAGAGATTGATGACTGAGTTGGGTGTGAGAGCCAAGTTGTGAGTGTTATTGTGGATCGGGTTGCACGTCGCAGAAGGACTTATTGGCTTATTTATTATTGTGGATCGGGCTGCACGGAACAACAATCCTTATAGGCTTTATATTAGAACTTGGGCAGGATCTACCCCTCCCAAGTCTGAACATACCAGCAGTGAGCGCAGGCACAGTGATATCTACACGTGCTTTGGTGAGGCGCATTGACGCCAGGCACCCATATGGTGCTAAGTGATTGCGTGTGTGATTAGTGGGTAATTGAGTTAGACAGATTGAGTACTCTAAGAGTGTGAGTACCCGGGAATATCACTTTGATACATTACATTTGACATGCATATTTAACATGCAGGCATAGAGATGTAACATTCCTCATGCTAGCTATACTTGGCACGTTCTTATAAGTGTTGGTCTTAAATTATGAACTTGAAAGCATGTCTAAATTTTTGTAATGTGAACAAGCTGAATATGGAAGTTTCTCTGAGTTATTACTATCATGCTCATTGTTATATATATATGTGTTGTCATTATATTGGTTCTGACTGTATCCTTCTAAGCTCGTCACTGCTGTCAACCCAATGTTAGTTCTATCAATTATTGAGTACATTCGGTCGATTGTACTCATACTACACTCTGCATTTCATGTGAAGATCCAGGTACATCTGGATGTGGTGATTGCTAGATCATTGCCTGTACTTGCTTGGAGACTTCAAGGTAGCTGCTATGATGTGTGCATACCTTGACTCTCCTTCCTTTCATGTTTTTATGTACTGTTCTATTATTCAGAAAGTTGTACTAGAGTTTTGGCTATGTTGATACTTATTAGTGCTCATGTACTTGTTGAAACTAGGTTTTGGGATGGTTGTAATAGATTTCTAGTTACATTTATCATATATTTTTGAGATTTTCCCCTATTGAGTTTATTTAAAGGATGTTCCATTCAATTGTTTAGTTGTTATGCGATTGTTGGCTTGCCTAGCAAGTGTGTTAGGCGCTATCACGACAGGTTGGGATTTTGGGTCGTGAAAAGCTAGTATCAGAGCCCTAGGTTACTTAGGTCTCTCATGTCATGATCGCGCACTCGACGAAAGAGCTTTACAAGCGGCATTGCCCTTATTCACTCATGCGATATTGTTGGATTGGGTGTTCGCCCATTGTCTAAGATTCCCTAATGCTGCCCCCCGTGAGAGTCCGGGTAGTTGTTGTTCTTGTTTCTTTAGTACCTTTAGTAGTTCCTATACCTTTCATGCTCCTTGCATTATTTACAAGTGGTATTCAAGCTCTTATTTTTGCAACTTTAGTCATGGCTTATATAGGTGAATCCATGGAGGGCCATCGGCCGATTGGTCTTACTCTTATCCTTCCTTCACTGACACAGAAGAGAGAGAGCACTCCCCAAGCCAAGGATGAGTGCCAAAGAGAAGATGCACAAGCTAGTCTATCAGAAGGAGAAAGCGAAGGGTAATGAAGCTTGCCATTCTGTTTATTTGGCTGAATCCAACTCTAGGCCTGCCCTTTTGCTAGATTTTTCATTATGCTGGTTCAACTACTGCTTATGCGACTTGGGAGCCCCATTTGCCTGGCATCGAAAAAGTGTGAGTCATAAGCAGGTTTAGTAGAGTCTTGCGGATCGGTATTGAGACGTCTGTACTTATCTTCGAAAAGATACCAAACCATTACGAAACTTCACTTTCTTGTATTCTTGTCATGCGGATTTGTTAATTCAGGAATCTAAATTTCTATTATTCTATTCTCTCACATATGGTGAGGACTCGTACGACCGGATCAGGCATACGGCCACTCGTACCACCAACTAGGGCCACGGGAGGCCGGCGTCGCGGTAAAGGCCGAGGTGTGCTTGTATTGTAGCTAGAGTAGCACATATGGAACCACTAGTTGCTCTAGTTGAGGAGTAGATACCAGATGTTGTTGAGCCGGTGGAACCAGCTCAGGCACCAGCTATACCCATTGTGATCCCAAGCCTTCAAGAGGCCTTAGCCTAGATTTTGGCTGTGTGCACGAGCCTAGCTCAGGCAGTCTCAGTTCCAGCTGCACTAGCCACTTCTCAGGCCAGGGGAGGTGCTCAAACTCCTACCTCCCGTACTCCAGAGAAGGTAGCTTAGGGACTCTAGACACTGGGGGTACTACCAGCCCAGCCAGTTGCAGCTGATTGGTCCCAGGTTGGCCCACCTATGAGTGATGAGGAGTAGAAAAGACTAAAGTGGTTTGGGAGGCTTAAGCTTCCAAAGTTCAGTGGGACTGAGTCAGAGGATGCTTAAGATTTCATAGATAGATGCCAGCGGATCCTTCGCACAACAGGTAGTTTGGAGATCGGTGGAGTTTTATTTACTACTTTTCAACTGACAGGAGCAGCCTACATATAGTGGGAGGCCTATGAGTTTAGCAGGCCAGCTGACACTGCACCACTTATGTGGCATGAGTTCTCAGTTCTCTTCTTAGAAAGGTTTGTTCCACAAAATCGCAGAGAGGAGTTGCATATGCAGTTTGAGCAGCTACGCCAGGAAGGTATGTCAGTGACTCAGTATGAGATGAGAGTTTTAGAGCTGGCTCGTCACATAGTATGGTTGGTTCACACTGAGAGGGAGAGGATTAGGAAGTTCATTGATGGCCTCAACTATGGATTACGCTTCATTATGGCTCGGGAGATTGTGACGGGTGCGAGGCTTGAGGAGGTGGTTGATATTTCTAGACGCCCAAACTGCTCAAAGTCTTCAGAAGTCCTAATCAGATGTGCATCGTAGAGATTTGGAGTTCAAAGAGGAAGATTGGGTGTTCTTTAAAGTTTTCTCCATGAAGGGAATAATGCAATTCGAGAAGAAAGGAAAATTAAGTCCAAGATATATCAGACCGTAAAAAGTCTTGTAGAGGGTTGGTCAAGTGGCTTATAGGCTCGAGTTCCTCCAGAGATGTCCTTAGTTCACCCGGTGTTTCATGTGTCTATGCTGAAGAAGGTGGTTGGAGATCTGTCGCTCATCGTCCCGGTGGAGGCTATTGAAGTTAATGAAGAATTAACTTTTGAGGATATTCCAGTTGCAATTCTTTATAGATGAGTTTGAAAGTTGAGGAATAAAGAGATTGCCTTCATCAAAGAGCTATGGAAAAACCAATAAGTTGAAGAGGCCACCTGGGAGGCCGAGGAAGATATGAAGAGGAAATATACCCACTTTTTTGAATAACCTAATGGTTGTGTTTAAAAGAATATCAGAAGTTTACTTTGTATGAGTTATGTTCAAACTTGTACAATCTATGCTAAAATGGCCTTTTTTGGAAATGCAATGCGTATAATGTTATGGTTGGTGTTGCTTTCATGTTTTGATGCATCGTTGTGTTATGAATATATTGTTAGGATTGGTTTCTGCGGCTCTCCGACAGGTGGATAGGCCTAATTACAGGGGAAACTTTGTCAAAATATTTGGAAAATTGGGGAGTTAGACCAATTTGCAGCTTTTGGTTTATGAATGAAGGGTTATGTCATAGTGGATATCGATGGCAGACTCTAACCCTCATTTGAGGACAAATGATCCTAAGTAGGGGTAGATGTAAGGCCCCGTAAAAGTTCGCCAAGAATTTAAGATTTTATAGTGTGCCAAATTCTAGCTAATGCTTTAGTAAGGTTGTAGATGATCAAGGTTGTCGCGGTATAGATTCGTGGACTGTGCAATGCATCATGAAGTAGGCAAGAGGATTGGCAGGAAAAGGGCAATTCTACGGTCAATTGTGCGGACCATAGATCAATTCCGCTGATTGTAGAAGTATCGCGGATCATGGAAGAAGCAACTTGATTTCAAGGGTCTTTTCGCGGTAGGTTGCGCAGACCGCATAGCCATTCCGCGAACTGCATATCCGCCGCCATCATCAGCATTGGAATTTTTAGAAGAAGACTTTGCAGTCCAATATGCGGACCGCAGAATCATTCCACTAATCATGGATTCATTTTGAACTGTCACACTCCAACCTTGGGTGGTGCAACCGGCACACGATGCCCAAAGGCCCGTGCGAACCAACGTGTATTCTTACATTCTTTTTACCCTAAAAATAGGGCCATTGAGGCCTCCAAGTGATAGCACCAGAATTTACATGTGAATAACTAATTAACAAAGGAAATATCGACATTTCATGTATATTCATAACTGTACCCAATAAGGTTACAATCCCATTCATTTACATACAACTATACTCCAGTCTGCAAACTTCTAAGAGTACCAAAAGGAGTACATGTTTACATGACTTTTCGGGAAAGGGCCCCACCATACCAAAACATTCAGAACCTTTGCTTCAGTACCTATTGACTTCTAAACTGGAACTCCCAAGGAGTGGAGAGCAACAACCAACAAGCTGGAACACCACCTTACTAGGGAGGGATGTCACCGGGTCTATCTAAACCCATGCGCATGAACAATGCACCCAAAATAGAAGGGTGTCGGCACGGAAAATGCACTGAGTATGTAAATCTAAATAAGTAAATAAGAGATATAACATAAGAGATATGAGGGCATGCTTTCAACCTAGTACCGGAGACGAGCTAACGGGGGCATAAACTGTAAGAACTATAAACTTAAAAAAATGCAAGCCTTAAGAAGGGTTAAGTCACTCTTGGGGATTATACATTAGATTGAATATAACATTACTTAGCCCTATTTTGGGACATATCACTTCATATCGTACCCGACCTCGCAGAGGGCTCGGTAAGTTTTTTTCTTTTATTACATCATACCCAGCCTCAAGAGGTCCCGTTTATACCTAGCCTCAAGAGATCTCGGTCGTACTCGGCCACGTGAGGGCTCTGAAGCATCTTACCTCACAACATTCTGTACCCGTATACATAGAGAGCTCAGTCGTATATGGCCACGCAAGGGCTAGGTTCATCTATTATCATGTCTCATCATACCCATTTGATCAGTGGTTCCACAATAGGTGCCTCACTCGGCCGTCTATTAAGTGATATTAAGTTTATACTTATAACGAATCATGCTTCCCGAGCACAGGATACCAATTGGGAACATCTTAGATGCCAAAATAAATGCTACCAGCAAGACAATACAAGAACATAACAAGATTATTGAAAGGAGCTTAGAACCACAAAATCTTACAGTGCAATATTCATTTAGAAGGAAAGAAAGTATTGCACTAACCGATGCCAAGGAAGAAGGCTGCCCTACATACCTTGTTGAAGAACTAACTACGCTTTTATGGTGGTTAAATTTGCCTCTAATGAATCTTCAGAATCAATACCACCAGATAATAGATGTTACAGTATCGACTCCAAGTTTCTTTAAGTTAAATTCTAGTAGAACCCTCCTCTGACTTAGTTATGTCTATTTTGAAACTTCAAAGAATATATGAGAGCATTTTTGTTGAATTATAGTGAGTGGTACCCCTAAAAAATGAAAGGGAATGAGCCTCATTGCCTTTATATACATGTACCAAATCATTGGAATCTCCACCGGGTCCTCACGCAAAATGGGTCACCCCGCCCCAATTACAACAACGGGTGGGACAGCTGGCGCAAGCTTGTTACAACGTGTAATCCCCTTTGCGCATCACCAGCTGACATGTCATTCTAGAAACCACCCTTACCAAGCTTTATTTATGTGTTGGGTATAACATCATCTCCCCCTTCTGAACATTCATCCTCGAATGTTGAATCATAACCCATCATGATGGCCTCATTGTTGCCTTCTGTAGTGTAGAATAAATGGAGGTACCTAGATTTCATATCTTCTTTTGCTTCCCACGTCATCACTTTCTTACTTTTGTTACTCCAAAATACCTTAACTTAAGCCACTTCTTTTGTTCACAGCTTATGGATTTGACGATCTAGGATAGCCACCAGAACTTCTTCGTAGGATAGATCTTCTGTGACTTGAATATCTTCAATAGGGGTAATACGAGATGGATCACTCATGCAATTTTGAAGCATAGACACGTGGAATACTGGATGCACCGTGTCCAATTCTTGGGGAAACTCAAGCCTATAAGTGACTTGATCGACCTTCTGTATAATTCAATATGGTCTGATATATAGGGGGCTGAGGGTAAGGCCTCGTAAAATATTACCTAGAACTCGGGGTTTCGTGGTGCCAAGATAGGCTATGTGTTTGAGGGTTGTAGAAAATCTTCTCGGCGATCTTGCGAGGCGCGGTACAGACTTTTTGGGTTGTGCAATGCGTTGGGAAGTTAGAGGACATAATTGTTGCAGAATATGGCATTTCTGCGGTCCATTATGCGATCGCAGAACTACTCCACGGACCGCAAATCCACCGAAGAGTGGAGAAATAATATGGCCCATTTTTGGAGGTCGTTTTGCGATCAACAATGCGACCGCATAATCATTTTATGGGCCGTACATCCATCGCAGAAACAACATGAGATAATTTTGGTAGGAGATTCCGCGGCACGTTATGCAACCCCATAACTGTTTTGCGGGCCGCAAAACGGCCGCAGACTTGACCAGGCCTGCCTAGTTTTGGGACCATTTTTGCAGTCCCCTTTGCGGACCGGTCTGTGATCGCAGACCCGGTTTCGTAGGCTAAAGTTTAAGAAAATTTTACCTGACAACCCATTTTGATAAAATGACCTTGGGGGTTACTTTAGAAGGTTCCAGCTGACATTTTAGAGAGAGGGGGGTGCTCTAGAGAGAGAGAGGAGGAATCCCCAAGCACTTTGTTCATCAATCCTTGCTCAAGCCTTGGAGAATTCACAAGGAAAACTTCCAAAATTATCTACTAAACAGGTAAGGTTCTAGCCCTAGCTTTCTATTTCGAATTTAGGATAGAAGATGGGTAATGGGGAGTGTGATTATTGGGAATGGGAGTTGTTATTGTGCATGCATATACCAATAAGGATGGTGGGGAGGTCATCTAACTAATATGGGTAAGCTCTTGGTGTTGGATTGGTTGTGGGGTGAATGAGACCTTGTAGTTAAATTTGCACACATAGTGTATGAAATGCTTAAATGAGTTGAACCCATGAACTTCTTCCAAATTATGGTTTGATTTTGTCGTCTCTCTAATAGATTGAAGTTGCTAGGATTTTCGGAACGTAGTAGTAAATTAAGGAAAGTTCAAGCGATATATGTTGGCTAAACTTCCTTTGTAGAATCGAATTCCATGATGTTCTCGTAAGTCTCAAGTATGATTGGCCCATGTTCTTATTCCTCACGTTCCGAGTTATTCCTAATAAATCTGATTTTCCAAATAAGCATTGTGTCGGAAATTATATGCTCAAAATGTATTTCAATTGCTTCTATCACATTATGTTCTCCTTCGAGAATGTGTTCATGTATGGTTTATGTACTAAAGTGTTATGCCTTCAATTCGTGTTTCAAATGAAAGTTTATTATGATTAACGTGGAAAGAAAGCTCAATGCACTTAAGACTCATGTTGCTCATATGCGAATTTAAAGTCTCGGTTCCAAATGCTCTTGTTATCGATAATATATGATGATGTTTGAAAGTGAAAGAAGTGAATATGAGATGTAAAACATGGCCATCGTGCCAAGAATGCGAATTACACTTGTGGCTAATAGTGCCAATGAAATGAAGAGGATGTGTGAAAGACTATGAAATGAACTGTAAATTCTTTGTACAATAAATATTTTGGGAGTATCGTTTAGTCACCAAAGAAGGGTAAGTTGAAATAACCTAACCTCGAAACGACACGTGCCGGTGTAGGAGTGATTGAGGGGTAAAATTCCTGTGTTGAGGTGATGAGATTATTCGCCTTAAATGGGATGAGATTGATGTGTTGAGGTTATTCCCCTTATTGGGATGAGATGATTACTAGAAAAATGTGATGTCGACCCACACAGCATTGTGGTGAGACGGCTTAGCTGATTGGGCTGAGATCGGATGCCATGCTGCACATATGGTGGTGTTGTGATCGGATGTCTCTGGGTGAGACGGCTTAGCCAGTCGGGCCATGATGGGACACTGTGCTAATAACACATTGGTAAATTATTACAAAAGATCTCTCAACTTAAAATAATGTACTGTTATTCTATTCATTGAGAAGGTGTTTGGTCTTACATACTAGTATTATTCCATATGTACTAATGTTCCTTTTGTCGGGGGCGCTACATCTTTAATAGATGCAGGTGGTTCCACAGCAAGCGGCATCGATCAGTTATAGCGATACACCCTCTCCTCAGCTGACTTGGTGAGCCCCATTTCATATCGGGGTCTTGTATCTTTTGTTCATTTTGTACAATGTTTTGAGGTATAGTTAGGGCCTTGTTGCCGGTACTATAATATTACTCTTTGTATTCATTATAGGCTCTGTAGATATAGTGTGGGTTTGAATTTTGAATTGGCTAAGTCAAACTTCAAATGTTGTACTTGAAACCCATGTTCCACTTCTAAAGCTACGAATGTGTATGGTATTTGGGGGAATTTGTAATGATGTTACTAATGGTAATGAAATTCGTATTGTTCATGTAATCTTCTCATTGTCTAATTAATGGAAAACATCTTCACTTTATTCATGGGTAAGGTCGGGTAGAAAGCATCTAGTAGGCTTACTTGATCGGGGTATCTCGGTCTAGCGCAGATCGCGCTCCCCGAGGTCGGGGTGTGACACTGAGTTTCCCTCTTTTTCCAAATCTCATCACGCCCTTCATAGTTGACACCTTCAAGAACACCCAGTCTACTATAGCGAACTCCAAATCTTGTCATCGACTATTCGAGTAAGATTTTTTCCTGCTCTAAGCGGTCACTAATCGATTTCGAATTGTCTTCACTTTTCTATAGCTTGATGCATTAACTTAGGGCCTAGTAACCTTTTTTCACCAACTTTGAACCAGCCTATAGGAGATCTGCACTTTCATCCGTATAGGGCCTCATATGGTGCCATTTGAATACTGACATGGTGGTCGTTGTTGTAAGACAATTCGATGAGTGATAGATGGCCCTCCCAATTTCCCTTCAAGTCCAAAACACAAGCTCGTAACATGTCCTTGAGCGTTTGAATAGTGCGCTCGACCTGACCATCTGCTTGTGGATGGAAAGTTGTGCTAAGGTTGATACTTGTACTTTTTGGAATGATCTCTAGAAGTTAGCTGTGAACTGGACACCTCTGTCTGATATAATAGAAACTGGAACCCTATGAAGTCAAACTATTTCCTTAATATACAACTTAGCGTACTCTTCAGTTGAGAAAGTAGTTTTGACTGCCAGAAAGTGAGCTGACTTGGTGAGTCGATCCATGATAACCCATATAGAGTCAGACCTTTAGCATGATCGTGGTAGTCCGGTAATGAAATCCATATTGATGATTTCTCATTTCCAGGTTGGAATTTCCATGTTTTGCAGCAACCCTCCCGATTTTTGTTGTTCAACCTTAATTTATTGGCAATTTGAACATCGAGCGACGTATCCAGCAATTTCCCTCTTCATGATGTTCCACCAGTATAATTTTTGAAGGTCGTGGTACATCTTGGTTGGCCCCAGATGAACGGAATACTGGGATTGGTGAATCTCCGCCATGATCTGCTCTCAGATTCCCCCGACATCAGGTACACATAGTCGGTCCTTGCATCTAAGGACCCCATCCTTGGATAGTGTGAACACTTGCTTCTTTTGAAGGGGATGCTTCCTTTTATTTTCATCAAGGCTGGATCTTCAAATTATTGTGCCTTTACTTCGGCTACTAATAAGGACTCGACAGTATTCCGAACTGTGGTTCCTCCATCACCCATGTCAAGCAATCGTACTCTTAGGTTCTCCAACCAGTACATGTCGTTAGTCATCTCAAATTTCTGCTCCTCCACATGCCGTATGCTGCCCTTAGACTTCCGACTTAACGCATCAGCCACAACATTTGCCTTCTCGGGGTGGTATAGAATATCAAGATCATAGTCATTTATACATTCGAGCCACCTCTATTTCCTCAAATTGAACTCTTTTTGATTGAATATGTACTGTGAGCTCTCGTGATCGGTGAATATGTTAACATGAACTCCATATAGATAGTGACGCCATATCTTTAGAACGAAAATGATAACTGCTAGCTCCAAATCACGGGTCGAATATTTTTGCTCATGTTTCCTCAGCTGCCTTGAAACATATGCAATGATTTTCCCGTGTTGCATTAGTACACTGCCTAAGCCCACTCTGGAGGCATCACAGTATATCACTTACCCCTCGGGTCCCTCATGAAGAGTTAACACTGGTGCCGAGGTTAACCTTTCCTTTAAATCCTAGATGCTCTTCTCACAATCATCGGTCCACCGAAATTTTGTTGCCTTATGCATCAATTTTGTCAATGAAGCCACTATGGATGAGATTTTCTCCACAAACCTTAGGTAGTAACCTGCTAGGCCCAGGGAGCTGCATACCTCGATAGGGGTCATGGGTTTTTGCCAATTCTTAAATGCTTCAACCTTTTGACTATCAACATTGATACCCTCATTGGACACTATGTGCCTAATAAAGGCCATTGAGTTCAACCAGAACTCGCACTTATAAAACTTGGTGTATAACTTGTGATCCCGGAGTATGTGTAGGACCTTTCCTAAATACTCTGCGTGCTCTGCCTTTGATTAAGAGTACACCAAAATATCGTCAATGAACACGATCACAAAGATATCCAAGAATGGCCTGAATACTCGATTCGTCAGATCCATGAAAGATGATGGTGCATTTATTAGGCCAAAGTACATAAGAAGAAACTCGCAATGGCCACATCTAGTCCGGAAGGCCGTCTTCGGAACATCTTCTTCCTTGATCCTTAGGCGACGATACCCAGATTTGAGATCGATCTTTGAAAAATACTTCGCACCATGCAATTGATCAAACAAATCATTGATCCTGGAAAATGGATACTTGTTCTTGATGGTCACCTTATTCAACTGTCGATAATCAATACATATCCTTAACAAACCATCTTTCTTTTGGACAAATAGCACTGCGGCTCCCCACGGCGAACTGTTGGGTCAAATGAAGACCTTATCAAGAAGGTCCTTCAATTGATCCTCTAATTCATTTAACTCGGCTGGAGCCATCTTGTACAGAGAAATAGATTTTGGATGTGTGTCAGGTGGCACATTGATGAAAAAATCTATCTCCCTCTTAGGTGGAATACCTTGGAGCTCATCAGGAAACATATCGAGAAATTCACTTACAACCGGAACTGACAGCAAGGTGGGAGGCTTCGCCTTCGCATCATGAACTCGTACCAAATGCTAAAAACACCCTTTTGTGATCATCTTTCGGGCCTTAAGGTAAGAAATAAACTTCCATTTTGGTTTTGCGACATTTCCCTTCCATTTGATAACAGAATCTCCTCGAAAGTTAAAGCGAACAACTTTCTTCCAACAATCCACTGTATCCATTCCGATAATAACATCAAATTCTATCATTTCTAATTCATTCAAATCGGCCAAGGTATGGTGATCATGAATCATCACATCACAACCTCAATACACTCGCCTAACTATCATGGACTGGCCCACCGGTGTAGACACTTGAAATAATTGTTGTAACAACTTACGTACTTTACCACATTTATCAGCAACAAATAGAGTAATATTCAACAGGGTAGAACTTGGATCTATCAAAGCATACACACTAATGGAAAACACGAATAGTATACATGTGACCACGTCTGGTGAAGACTCCAAATTCTGACGACCTGACAATGCATAGAAGTGATTCTGTGGTTGCCCACCTGGGCTGGACATGGACATTCCACCTATACCTCTATCTCTTCCTATCGGTGAATATACACCTTGCTCACGAGTATGTGTTGTCGATGAAGAGGCTACTATCGATGTTGTAGGCAGTATTACGCCAACCACATTTCATTTTTAGGCAATAACGCATGATGTGACTGGGCTACTCGCAGGAATAGCACAAATTTAAACCTTGGAGGCAATGCCCAAAATAGTTCCTACCACATCGACCATAACATGGCATCGAGGGTCTCGCCTTGCTAGGATCCCCACTATTTTGTGTAATCAGCCCTCAAAAGTTTTGGCCCTGACTGGAATAGGCAGTCCGTTCTCGATACAGGCCTTGGGATTGTGATGGCACACTAGTTACCGTGTTAGGTGACTGTCGAGGAAATGAGGACCTAAACCCTCCTCAAAGCTCTCCCGTATATCCCGTGGACCAGGCCCTCTTGGATTGGCCCTGGTCGTGATCTCGAACATCTTGTTGTTGTCTCTTGCACTCCTCTAAGTTTTCTGTATAGGCCTGAATACGAGAAATATCCATAATCGAGTTCAGAGAAGTTGTGGTACATTCGTTTATTAGATGTGGCCCCAAACCGGCCAGAAATTGATGTACTCGGTCACTCATCTCGGCCACCACCGATGGATCATACCTGGCAAAGGAGTTAAATTACATGTTGTACTCCCAAACACTCATATTGCCTTTCACCAACCGCATGAATTTTTCTTGTCTATCTCGGTAGAGTTAAATGGGCATATACTGCTGAAAGAATGCCTCAGAAAATTCCCTTCATCCCGTTGCTGGGGCAAGAGGTCCCCTAGACTGTTCCCAAATCTCAAACCACAATCGCTATATCCCTCAACTTCTAAGAGGCAAGTTCTATGGACTCAGTATCAGTGGCATGCATCACTCGTAAGGTCCACTGCACTTGATCTAAAAAGTTCTGAGGATCTTCATTTGCATCTATTCTTATGAATACCGGGGGTCTAAATTTATAAAATCACGAACTCACCCTTGTACAGACTGCTTTATTTGAGGTGGCAGGGTCCTGACGTTAGGCCTAAGAGGCCACTAACCGAGTTAGCAACTACACTGCACTTCTCATATCTAGATCCTGCTCAGGCTCAACCGGGGGAGAGATAGGAGGTGCATTAACTTCTCTATGGTGTATCGGGGGCGGTGGTTCTGTCCCCGAAGCCTGAGTTTCGGCCTCATCGTGAAGACCATGTTGACCCATAGGGGCAGGTGGCACCTGGCTGGTACCTTCTTATGCATCTCAATTTATTCCTTGAGAAAGTTCTTGACGTCTCGTGGTAGGCATTGATATAAACATAAACAAGATGGGGGACCAAAATCAAATACTTACGACTTAGCTTTACCGCACGATCTTGATCAGAAAGAAGGGTATTTATCCTAAATATTGTGTATCCTCCTACTTATAAGTATGGTGCACAACATACCCATAAGCAAGACTCTACTAGATATGGCTTGCAGTCTTCCTAGGGCACAATCCACTCTGATACCAAGTTTGTCATAATCCAACCTTGGGAGGTGAGACCAGCACACGATGCCTAAAGGCCCATGCGAACCGACGTCTATTCTTACATTCGTTTTATCCATAAAACTGGTCCATTGAGGCTCCAAGTGATAGAATAAGAATATACATGTGAATAACTGATTAGAGAAGGAAATATCGACATTTCATGTATATTAATAACTATACCCAACAAGGTTACAATCCCATTCATTTACATACAGCCATACTCTAGTCTGCAAACCTCTAAGAGTACCAAAAGGAGTACATGTTTACATGACTTGGTCGGGATAGGGCCCCACCATACCCAAAATTTTTAGAACCTCTGCTTCAGTACCTATTGACTTCTGAACTGCTACTTCGAAGGAGTGCCGTTGCACCCTATTTAGCACAAGTCAAAACAAAATACAACGTATAGTACTCTACAAGGTTATTAAAGGTCTAGAGTCTCCACCTAGTAATTAAGATATACTAGGACACCTATACTACACTATGTAATTTACACCTTAATTATGGTTTGTGATGACGTCCAAATCCACTACTAAAAAGTAAATGGACACGGTTGCATGCAATACAATTTACCCAACTATCAGTGGGGGTCGAATCCCACAAAAAACAATATGTATGCGATTAGGCGTATAAGAGAATTATCACTTATTATGCTAAGCCAAACACTTAAAATGGTTTTGAGAAAATATTTATTTCTAAATGCAATAATGTAAACTAACCTAGAAAGCAAGTAAAAAAGATCAATGGCTACAAGCATGGATGCAATGAGAATTACACTCAAGTAACGATCCAATGTATTTCACGATTTTACAGATATGAGCGAGTTTATATTAATTAGCCTCGGCTAATAATTCCATATTAGCTTCTTCCGAAGACTAACAAGACTTCCTAATTGAATTATCCCCAAAACAATTAAGAGATTAAGCATACCCGAATATGGCTACAAGTAGTTCAATCATATCCCTAGGTAGAATCTATAAAGTGAGGATTAACGTCTCATGTTCTTGCTAATTAATCATTCTTAACCCAAATTATCTTTTCCAATATTAATTCAAAGTTAATAGGCGAGTCCTAGGGTTAGCTAATCCCTTTGGAAACATTAAAGAATAAGAATAATTAAAGAAACAATAACTCGCTTCATAATAAATAAAAATCATTTAATATATAAGCACAATAAGATATTTAATCCACACGTTTGCATAACTTCACCGTGCATAACTTCACGTTTGCATAATAAACAATAACTCACGTTTGCATAACTTCATTGTCCTGGACTTTTGCGATCACATATAACTCTCCGCGATCGCAAATAGCAATAACTTGCAGCAATCCATTTTTCCCAGTTTAACACATTTTGACTTGTTTTCTTCCGTATCTTTTCCAAATCATATGATACATGAAATATGACAATAAACCTCAATAAATGCCTTAGTTTCTCAACAAAATTATGCAAAAGTCTAAGTATCAATAAGAGATAAGTTGGTAAAATACCAACTTATCAAACCCCAAACTTAAACTATTGCTTGTCCTCAAGCAATTCAACAACTAAGAACATCCTTTAATAAAATCATCAATTAAGCTTAATGACATACCAAACATCATTTCAAGTCAAAAAAGGATCAAATTGGGAGGAATGAACAAAAGAAAATTGTCTCTGATAATGAGGCAAATTTTGAAGCTTTAGTGTCATGACTTGGTTGCTACTTTGATTAATGTGGTGTTTGAGTACTTGAATTGAAATGAAATTTATGATAAGTTTTTGGCAATTCATATGCTTTGGATTAATTGTTGGTACCAACCGAAGATACTAGATTGTGTTCAACCAAAGCAACCCCAACCTAAAGTGTTGCACTATCGTCAATACAACTAAACAAAATAAGATAAAATGAAAGAGGTGCTCCCTGAAACTACATCACTCGGAGCTGGAGGTGGTGGGAAATTTGAGCTCCAAATCCTCCTCATCATCGTCCTATGATTTATGTGAGCCATAGAATGAACTCAGCCTGTACATCATTTTGGACAGGAATTTTCTTTTCTTTTTCTCATGCTCCTTGAACTTCATTTGTTGCCTCTCAATCTTTCCTGGTCTTCGTCTCATGTCTTCCAACCTTTTTTTGATTTCTTTTTGTTCCTAAACTACATCATCCAGAGATGGCTTATTACCAGTCCCAATAGAAGTGCCCTCCCTAGATGTACCAGACGGAAGGCCAGCTACAAGTCGCCGAATGTGTGCATCGACGCCATAGATTTGACTAGAGAGGCGGCGCATATTGGGAGGTCCATAAGGAAGTGGAGCAATGGGGTCATGTAGCCATGATAGAGCTGTGGAAGAACCACTGGGCCAAACGGCAGTCCCAGTATACTGCCGAAATTAAGAAGATGATACATCAATCCTTCTTTTTTTCTGCCCACAGTTGGCCCCTTTTCGAGCAATGGATAAATTTCCTTGCCTGGGTCCTTCTCAGAATCATTCGGGTCCTTTAGCACCTGACATCATAGCACAACTGAGTGATCAATGAGGGAAAGAATAAACTCTTAGACCTCTCGTTACATGCTTCCTCAATTTCACTCACCATCTGCTGGCCCATGTTCACTGGCAAGTCATCCATAATATCAGCAATCATCAATGCCTTCTCAGGCGTCACCTCAGACTCATGTTTAGACGCCAGGATTCTAGCACCAATAATGGACAGCCAAGTCTTGGCTTCACTTGTGAATTCAGAAGAATCAACCCCTTTGTGCAATCTTTCCCAAGTCGGGGTCACCCCGCCATAAAGCTTCTCCACCAACCACTGGCTTCCTCTCTCCCTTGCTCTAGCTCTGTTTACCTCGTCAGCATTGGGAAGATCATAGTGTGCATTTAGTACCTCCAGACCAATGTTGACCCACTTTCCCCTAACAAAGGTAAATACTTCCTCTTGGAAGTCGGTCTACAGGGCATTGGCATATAATTCCTGTACTAGTGTGTAGTTGGCTTTGATTGGCTTAGGAACGAAGCAAATCCATCCACTGCTAGTCAATCTTTGGAAAAAATCCGGCATCTTAGCCTCAAGTTTGTCCAATTGGATGCCCCTTTCTTTGATGATGCTCTTCGACATGAGTTTGTCATTGTTTCTTTCACATTCAGTAGCTACAAATCTGTCCCGATCAAAATACTCTTCTTCCACAACTTGGAAAATAGGAGATTGCACAATTTCATAATTTCCCGAGGTCATTTTATGCTCAAAATACCTACAAAAGTAGACCACATTTTAAATGCTTAGAAGGGTACTTAATACACTGTATTATGATGTATTTAGGCAAAAGAGAATGACCAAAAAGCACCAGTATTCAAATCTGGAAGGTTACTATTTCGCTGCCTAGAGGTTAAACCAATGCGATCGCGGAAAAATTCACGCGAGTGGAAGAGGTTTTTTGTTTTTCTCAAAGTTAAAGGTCTACAATTGCTGAACAGTCAACACGATCGCGGAGTGCAATTTTCACAAAGAGAAAAATTAGACCTACGTGATTGCGGAATTGGGCATCACAATCGCGAATGTCTTCTTCCACGCCCAGTTATAGTTCTTACAGGCTTTTCAACAAACACATGGAGGGCATCTCTTTTTCTTGGCAATTTCATAGCATCTACTCACTAATCATGCCCAGAATTTTCACATAAAACAACCCTCAATATCTCAACCAACCTCATCCAGCAATCAAGCACACATTCACATACAATATTCACCTGAAAGCCCTAAATTTTCAGCCATAACCATGAAACAAAAGATAAAAGCCATGGCTGCTCATTTACACTTGTAGCATAAAGAAGAACTGAAATTCAAGAATGAGTAGAGTGACGAAGCACATACCTCTGAGAGTGATGGGTGAATATTTTGCAATGGAATTGAGAAATGGAGATTTGGGGATGATTTCCAAGGGTTAGGGGAGTAGGGAGGACCATTACTATGTTTTGGGCAGAAGTATGGTGCCTATTTTTGATGTCCAGTGTTGTAAATTTCTGAGACTTACCTGTAGAGACGCAATCATAGACAAAGATACACATTAGTTAAGAATAAAAGTTTCTCACACAGACGCAATGCGTTTTGACTTCCACGATCGCATATGGTAACAGAAAGAATTGTTCTTCACGAATATTTTGCTTTTCATGTGATCGCGATTCTCAGCAGTTTTTTGCAATTTTCTTCCGCTAACGGTTTTGGCTGTCCGGGAAACACAAGCTGCTCAAAACAACTCCAAAAAATGTGAAACTTGGCAGATTAGTCAAAAATAATATACTAAGCTATTTTAAAAAAAGAAAATTTGAAAAATGACTAAAATTTTTGGAAAACGATGGGTGTGTGCTTGACCAATTTGCGACCGCAGTTTTCGTCGCATAACCGTTATGCAGTCCTCAGAATCGGCATTCCACTCCATTTTTGAGCAACCATAGCGTACGAACTTCTGACTCATTCCGCGACCAATATGCAGTCCGCATAACCACTATGCGGTCGCATTTTGTTTTACCTTAGAAAAGCAAGCTTAGCCACTTTTTCTTCACTTTCCCTGCACACTAAGACACACACACATCAAAAGGTTTAACAAAAAAAAATAACCTACATTAATAAAAATCTAACAACAATATTTGAAAACGATGGGTTGTCTCCCACCAAGTGTCGCATTTAACGTCGTGGCACGACGCGAATTAACTTTACCACTTTTCTCTTCACTTGGAAGATATGAATTGGGCACCTAACTTGGAATCAAGCTTGTGACCACGAGCGGAGGGGGGTGGTAAGTAGATGATCAAGCCACATGCCATTTGCTTCATTTTGCATTTCTTGGCTTTCATGTGAGGAATGCCATTTTGCCTTCTTGTACTTTCAAATTGTAAGATGTATGGCTTTTGTCTTTCTTCTTTGCACTTCCACATGGATTCACATGGCTCAATTTCCATATCACCATACAAGTCCAAAGTTGAAAAATGCTTGGAATGAGATATCAAACTCTCAACTTGCAACTTTTTCCGGATTTTGACATCCTCTTTATTCCCTGAACTAGAGTCAACTTTAACCATATTTTCTATTACACCGGTTGACTCTAATTCTATATTTTTCTCGGCATCACCAACAAATATGGATCGGTTGGCGGAAGTTAAATTCTTGATTCCTCAAAATAAAGTTCACTTTCTTACTCGAAGTTGGACTCTTTTTGACCTCTTTCCACACTCTCAAGTTGATGGGCATAATGAGCCTCAACCAATATTTTCATTTGATTTTCCAAGGTGTGGATATTCTCATCATTTTTAGTTAGTATTTGTTTCAAGTCCTCGAGTGCCAAGTTGTGCTTCTCCTCATTTTCAAGAATGGCCTCGAACACGAGAATCATCCTCTCATTTTGAGCATTTGAGAGTTCTTCTTGATTTTGATCAAGTTCCAAAGAAGGATTTTTGGCTTCAACCTCTAAGGAAGGTTCTTGTCTATCATTCACTTCCGAGACTTTTTGGACCTCTAAAGCTTTAAGCATTTCTCCCATTTGTGAGTGCAACCTTTCAAGCGCCAAATCATATTGCAGACTAATTTTCAAAAGCTCCTCCAAAGCATTTTGCTCTTTGTTTCCTCCTTCAAGTAGGCATTCCATCATGAGCTTGAACTATCCATTTTGACCATGCTCAATTTCTTCCACTTCCATATCCCTATAATTATCATCACAAAAAATAGAATCATCATAGTGGGGGTTCGGGAAAGGGAAGTACAAATAAGCACAATTATCCCAATGGCCATTTTGACCACCACACTCATCACATATACTCCACTCATGGGTTTGAGATTGTGCGCACAATCTGCTCCCGGGAGAATTTAAACAATCTTGCCATGAGTGTGGTCCTCCACAATAAGGACAAGGGTCATCAAAGTATGAACAACTACCATCCAACCAATTTTCATGATGTGATACCATTTTTCAAAAACTAAGAAAACAAACAAGAAAAATAAACAAAGATAAGAAAATAATTACACAAATATTCACATGTTTGGACCAAAGCATGTACACTTACTTCTCAAACAACCTAAATACGCCAAATTGTTCCCCGAAAATGACACCAATTTTGATGACGTCCAAATCCACTACTAAAATATAAATGGACACGGTCGCATGCAATATAATTTATCCAACTATGAGTCGGGGTCAAATCTCATAGAGAACAATATGTAGGCTATTAGGCGTGTAAGAGAATTATCACTTATTATGCTAAGCCAAACACTTAAAATGGTTTTGAGAAAATATTTATGTCTAATTGCGAAAATATAAACTAATGGTTTTGGATGCAATGAGAATTACACTCAAGTTACGATCCAATGTATTTCACGATTTTACAAATATGATCGAGTTTATGTTAATTAGTCTCGAGTAATAATTTTATATTAGCTTCTTCTGAAGACAAACAAGACTTCCTATTTGAATTATCCCTAAAACAATTAAGAGATTAAGCACACACGAATATGGCTACAAGTAGTTCAATCCTATCCCTCGTTAGAATCTATAAAGTGAGGGTTAACGCCTCAAGTTCTTGTTAATTAATCATTCCCAACCCCAAATTATCTTTTCCAAAATTAATTCGAAGTTAATGGGAGAGTCATAGGATTAGCTAATCCCTTTGAAAACATTAAAGAATAAGAATAATTAAAGAAACAATAACTCACTTCATAATAAATAAAAATCGTTCAATGCATTAGCACAACAAGATATTTAATCCACACTTTAAATATAAATATTCCCATAAACAAGGTTCAAGTGTTGGAAAAAATACTACACACTTAAATATTAAATACAGAGCAAGAAATCAAGAAATGAACATAAATGGGTAAGAAATTCTCAACCAAAAGCTTCAAATCTTCAAGACCCAAGTGTTTGTGCAAGAACCCTAGCTCTAAAACTTGTGTTCTCTTGTCAAGATATGCCAAAATATTTTCAGAGATCGGACAAAGATCTTTTACAATTGAGCTAGGTCGTGTATTAAGGTTTTAGGGGTCGAAAATGTGAAATACCAAAATTGCCCAATTTCTACCCAGTTATAATGCTATGCGATCGCGTGAAAAATCACCGCAATCGCGGTGAACAACATATGATATGCTTCGCGATCACACAACCAACCACGCGTTCGCGTAGTACATTTGACCAGCCGCTGAACAGGATTTCTTATTCGCGTTCGCACATTTTCAACCGCGTTCACATAGGTTCATTCTCCTGGACTTTTGCGATTGCATATAACTCTCTGCGATCGCACAGAGCAATAACTCGCAGCTGTCCATTTTTCCCAATTTAACACATTTTGACTTGTTTTCTTCCGTATCTTCTCCAAATCATATGATACCTGAAATATGCCAATAAACCTTAATAAATGTCTTAGTTTCTCTACAAAATTATGAAAAAGTCTAAGTATCAAGAAGAGGTAACTTGGTAAAATACTAACTTATCAAACTACGAGACTGTTGAGATTCTATGTAAGGGTTCAAATTATCTCGAGGAGAATGTGTTACTCATCCCTCAAGATCCACAAAATGTAGTTCCAGGCCTAACCGCCGCACCAATCATTCGGGGGGAGGCGGGACTCGATCAAATTGAAGAGGGGTTAAAGATAATTAACAAATACTCACAACCATTGCAAAGAATAAAAGAACGAATAACGTGTACTCAAATGGATAGTGATGATATTTAATATGTAATGAATTATGTGCGGATGAAGTATGCAAGTATATTTGTGTTTTCAAAATAAAATGATTATAATATATTGACTCGTATGAAATATATGTAAAGTAAACAAGGGAGTCATATTCCAAAGGACAAGCGAAGTGTGAAATTGAATTCTAGATAAAAAATAGTAAAGTATTTGACAAAATATATATGCAACAAAATATGGTATGTAAAAGAATTAAAGAATGGTGTTTCAGTGTAAATTGAATAATATGAAAAGAATTATACCTAAAGAGTGCATGTTAACTCAAAGTATTTGAACAAGATTTGAACTTACAAGAATAAGCTTAGAGGGAAGGCGACTCATAATCAGAGTGTCGCGACCCAAAATCCCAACCTGTCGTGATGGAACCTAACACACTTGTTAGGCAAGCCGACAATCACATAACAACTAAACAATTGAATGGAACATGAGTTAACAAATTCAACTGCGAAAAATCTCATAAATATATGATAAAGTAACTGAAACTCTACTACAACCATCCCAAAACCTGGTGTCAACAAGTACAGGAGCACTACTAAGTATCAACATAGCCAAAACTCTAGTACAACTGACTGAATAATAGAACAGTACAGAAAAGCATGTAAGGAAGGAGAGTCAAGGTCTGCACACATCATAGCAGCTACCTTAAAGTCTTCAAGCATGCACTGGCAATTATCTAGCAATCACCGCATCCAGATATACTTGAATCTGTACACAAAGTCATAGTGTAGTATGAGTGTAACCGACCCAATGTACTCAATAAGTAACACAATTAACCTTGGGCTGAAAGAAGTGACGATCTTAGAAGGATATAGTCAGAACTAATATAATGACAACACATATATAACAATGAGAATGATAGTAATAACTCAGAGAAACTTCCATAGTCTGCTCATTCACAGTACAGAAATTTAGACATGCTTTCAAGTTCACAATTGAAAACCAACACTGATAAGAACATGTCAAATATAGCTAGTATGAGGAATGTTGCATCTCTACACCTACATTTCAAATATGCATGTCAAATGTAATGTATCAAAGTGATATTCTCTAGGGCAGATCCTGCCCAAGTGCTAATATAAAGCCTATAAGGCCTACTGCAACGTGTTGCCCGGTCCACAGTAATAAATAAGCCAATAAATCATGTTACGGTGTGCAGCCCAATCCACAATAACACTTATAACTCGGCTCTCATGCCCAACTCATTCGTCAATCTCTCAAGTCTCAAGGCTCACCACCTCGTACTACTCGGCCCAAATAATAATATGTGATGTAATAGTTATTAATACTAGAGACTGAGATATAATATACAAATGAAGGATCATGAGAGAGCACATAATTGTAGTTAAAGCAGATAACCCAAATGGCAGAAATAACCTCACTAGGCCTCAACAGAATAAGCACATAGCCCAAACATGTTTTGTAACATGAATTACAGTTCAATTACTCTAACAAGTAAGGATTTCATGGATAGGTCAAGACTTGATAACAACATAGTCCGAAATAATCAACCAAATCATGATTACCACGATGCATGCCCATACGCCCATCACCTAGCATGTGCGTCACCCTTAAACAAACCATATAACACATTTTCCAGGGATTTATACCCTCAGTTCTAAGTTTAGAAGTGTTACTTACCTCAAAGTGAGCAACTCAATGCTCCAATAAACCCTTGCCTCGTGAATCGGCCTCCGAAAGACTCGAATCTAGTCACAAACAACTCAATATAATCAATACGAGCTATAGGAATCGATTACATACGATAAAGTTAAGATCTTTAACCAAATTCAAAAATTCAACCCAAAAAGTCATCCCCGGGCGCATGCCTCGGAACCTGACAAAATTCACAAAATACGAACACCTATTCAACTACCAGTCTAACCATACCAAAATCATCCAATTCCAACCACAAATCGACCCTCGAATCCCCAAATCTTACTCTCCAATACCTAGTCCAAAATCCCCCAAATCTCACCTCAAACACACATAATCTAGGTGTAAGTATTAATGGGTATTTAATATTTATGGAAATAAGTGATCAAAAGTCACTTACTGTCACGACCCAAATTTTCCTCTGTAGGATGTCGTGACGACACTTAGTCTCTAAGACTGGGTAAGCCTAACACATACTGAATTAAAGACAATTTAACCAGAACAACTACGAAGCATGGAACTGAAATTTTCAATAGCAAAACTATGATCCTAAGTGTAGTACAATACCCCAAAACCGGTAATACAAGTCATAAGCTCTACTGAGTTTACTAGATGAATCCCTAAATACAACTGTTTGGAATGGAAATTAAACAATACAAATGCAATACCAGAAGGTGACTCCGAGGCCTGCAAATGCGATGGTAGGTTTACCTTGAGTCTCCACAGCAATGCTCGACCAGCTAGATAATAATCAACAACAACCGAGGCACCTGAGATTTGCACAAAAATGTGTAGAAGAGTAATATGAGTACACCACAGCGATACCCAATAAGTATCAAGAGTAACCTCGGTGGAGTAGTGACGAGGAACAGTTAAGACACCCACTGGACTAAACAACCTGAACAAGTATAAATGTAGAATTAACGGGGCACAATATCAATATAAATCTAGGCATCAAGACAATAACAATACATTGTCTATAATAGGGGCTAAAAGCAACAGTTAGCAACAAGGCACAACAAGTAATAACACTGTAAAGTATGTTGAACATAGTTCAAATCCGGTGAAACCAAATAATGGAAGACAAGTGACAACTCAGTAGGAACAACCGCTTTCACACCAGTTTTATCCAAGAATTTCCACGAGGTACCAAACCTCATAGTCACAAATCACAGGTCCAAATTTGTGAACCCTAATCAATTGGTATCTTGCGCCGACATTACAATTCATAACAGCACTGCCCAAGGAATGACAATATCTAATATCCGCACAGACCACTCAAGTACCAACAATAATAATGACTCATGACTGCACGGACAAACTCACGTGCCAACATGATAACTCTCACACATAAGGCAAGTACACGGGGGGGGGGGGGGTAAATGGTCAAAATATCAGGATTCATCTTCTTAGACCGATAGGGGTGATTTATCTACGTGTATGCTTGTGCAAGTGTTCTACCACGATTCAAGTCAACAAGTAAGAGTAGAGACAATGAATGACAAATAAGAAATGATCACCACAAAATGTACAATATAATAAAGTCATCAATGAAATTGAAACAACGAGTAATACCATAAGTAGCTACATAGAACTAAGCAAATAGTGCAACACGAAGAAAGACAATAAGTAGTATACTAAGGAAAACAAAAATCAAAGACAAGTACAAAATAATGGGGAAAATGTCAACAAAAGCCCTACCGAGGTACCACCTCGTAGTCTCAAATCATAAAGTGAATTAGAAACTTTCCTTATATCACCTCGGGAGCCTTTATATTTAGTTTTTGAAAATTATTTTTTCCGAAATAGAATCTCGCATTTTAGCCCGCCATATCACACTGCATGGCTTCTAGTAGTTCCCCTACTAGCCACGCGTTTCAAGCCCACCTTATCTCACCACATGTGTTTCAACACCCAGACCTTATACCACCACATGCGTATCAATAATAACAACAACATGTCAGAAACCTCGTGCAACACAATAAAAACAGCACATCAGAAACCTCATGCAAACACAATAACAACGGCATGACAGAAACCTCGTGCAAAAAACATAACAATTATCTCAACAATAACACGTATGCCAAAACATAAAAACTCAAATAAATGACTTTCACAACATGTGGCCACATGCCACAACATTTCCTCAAAAACAGTTTCAGTATCACGACCACGCATAACCCTCGGCTCAACAACACTGAATACAATAGCAACAACGACAATAATATGAGAATACGGCAAATAAATCAACTCAAGAACTTCAAAACACAAAGAGACAGAAGAACGAGTTCACAAAGAAAGACATAACAGGGAATAATGGTCTCAACAAGGAAGAGATAATGCGTAGCAATGATTCCACAAAAGTACAATTCAACGATTAGAGGGATAACATGAATCAATGAGTCTAATTAAGGATAAATCAACAATGATAAGGGATAACAAAACTTCATTAAGGGTGGAGCAATTACGGAAGAGATACAACAAATTCAATTGAGGATAAGCGGATTATGGAAAAGATAATAATAACTTCAACCAATGATAGAAAATTATGGAAAAGATAATAATAACTTCAATAAAGGATAATCAATTACGGAAAGGATAGCATGACAATAAAAGAGGCAACAACTTCAGTTAAGGAACATAAGAGTTTAATCAGCAATAAAGGTAAGACATGAAGCAATTAATTCCAAATACGACACGTAAGGGTGAATTTAGTAAATGGGGAATTTAACATGACAACACAACTTCACATTTAATGGACATAAGAACCTAGGAGCCCTAAACTGTCAAATTTCCACAAATAAGCCCGAGCACGTACTCGTCACCTTGCGTACATAGCCTTCACAAGATACAATTAGCTCTAAAGACTCAAATCTTAAGGGGTAGTTCCCCCACAAAACGTTAGGCAAGATACTTACCTCAAAGAGGCTAGACCGTTACTCTAAAATGACCTTCTCGAGTGAAACAACCTCCGGACGGCTCAAATCTAGCCAAAATAACTTCAAATTATAAATAAAACTCATAGGAAACAATTCCAGATAATAAAGCTTCGATTTTTAATTAAAACTAAAATGTCAACCCCCGGACCCGGACCTCGGAACCCGACAAAATTCACTAAACTCGAATACCCATTCTGATATGAGTCCAACCATACAAGAATTACCAAATTCCGATATCAATTCGTCCTTAAAATAATCATTTTATGTTTTTGAAAGATTTTACAAAATTTCACATTTTCTTCCTTCCAATTCACTAATTTAATGATATAAATAAGTATGAAATCATGAAATGTAATCATTTTCGGATAGAGAACACTTACCAAAATCAAAGTCGTGAAGAATCCTTCCAGAATCGCTCAAAATCGAGGGTTCAAACTCAAACAAGGACAAAAATGCAAAACCCTCGAATATATGTGATTCTTCCCAGGTTTTTTCGCATTTGCGAATAGAAACACCGCTGCGGCCTCGCATTTGCAAGAAAAGGTTCACATCTACGAACCCAACAAGACATCCTAGTGGCCGCACCTACGCAAGAATGAGTCGCATCTGCGACTCAGCGGAAGCGCACAAACAGCCGCAGAAGCAGACATCTTTGCATTTGCGATCAATGGGCCGCAAAAGCGGCCATAGCATCTGCGACAATAACTCCGCAAAAGCAAAGCTTCCTCCCATGCCTCAACATCACAGAAGGGACGGAAACTTTGCAGAAGCGGCTCCGCATCTGCGATCAAACCTCCGCAGAAGAGGATACACCAGAACACTACACAACAACCTTAACAAACAATTTCCAAAACGATCTGAACCTCGTCCGAAACGCATTCGAGCCACTCGGGACACCGTCCGAATATACCAACAAATTCCATAACACAATGCGGACCTAGACAAGGCCTTAAATCACATCAAACAACATCGAAACTATGAATCGCATCTCGAATCGAACTTATGAACTTTCAAATCTTCCAATTTCCAAAACTCGTGCCGAAACATACCAAATCAACCCGGAATGACATCAAATTTTGCATGCAAGTTCCAAATGACTCGACGGAGCTAATCCAACTCTCAGAATCGCAATCTGAGCCAGATATCAACAAAGTCAACTCTCGGTCAAACCTCTTAACCTTCCAAAACTTCAACCGGTCGTTTCACTTACCTCTTGAATTGTAGTGAAATCCATCTCAAATATCGCCCCTAGCCAAGCTCCACAAGTCCAAAAATGAGAGAAAACTCAAAACCCTTCGAAATATAACATTTTCAGTCAATCTGCAACTGCGGAAAATTCCCGCATCTGCGATACAACAATGGCCCCCGACATCTCGCACCTGCGGACACTGCTCTGCATCTACGAATCCGCTTCTGTGGACAAACCTCGCATCTACGCTTCCACAAATGCGGCTCCCCATCCGCATCTGCGACCAAGACCTCACCTGATCCATTTCAGCTTCTACGACTAGCTGCTCGGACATTTCCTCGCACCTGCACAACCTCCCAGCTGAAACCAACAGATTTTCTCCAAGTCCAAACCTCAATCTGATTTCAATCTGAATCACACCTGAGGCCCCCGGGACCCCATCCAAACATTCCAACACATCCTAAAACATGATATGAACTTAGTCGAAGCTTCAAATCATATCAAACCACATCAAAAACATGAATCGCACCCCAATTCAAGCCTAACGAAACTAATGGATTTTCAACTTCTAAAACCAATGTCGAACCACACCAAACCAACACCGATTGATCTCCAATTTTGCACACAAGTCATAAATGACACAACGGACCTACACCAACTCCCAGAACCAAAATCCGAGCACGGTGTTAATAAAGTCAACTCTCGATCAAACTTCTAAACTTTCCAAGCCTTCAACTTTCTAACTTTTGTCAATTCAAGCCGAAACGACCTACGGACCTCCAAATCAATATCCGGACATACTCCTAAGTCCAAAATCACCATACAAAACTATCGGAATCATCAAAACTCCATTCCAGAGTCGTTTACATATAAGTCAATATCCGGTCAACTCTTTTAATTTAAGCTTCCAACCTTGGGACTAAATGTCCCAATTCATTCTGAAACATCCCCGGAACCAAACCAACCACCCCGGCAAGTCACATAACCACAAATGAACATAGAATAAGTAATAAATAGGTGAACGGTACTATAATACTCAAAACAACCGGTCGGGTCATTACATTCTCCCTATCTTCAACAAACGTTCATCCTCGAATGGGTCTAGAATCATACCAGGAGTCTCAAATAGGTATGGATAGTTGTTCCACATCTCCCGCTCGGTCTCCCAAGTAGCCTCCTCGACTGGCTGGCCTCTCCAATGAACTTTTAGTGAAGATATATTCTTTGATGCCAATTTCAAACCTGCCGATCCAAAATGGCCACCGGTTCCACATCATAACTCAAATATCCATCTAACTAAACTGTATTGAAGTCCAAAACATGAGACGAATCACCATAATACTTTTGGAGCATGGAAACATGAAATACTGGGTGAACACTCGATAGATTATGTGGCAATGCAAGCTTGTAGACCACCTCTCCAATCCTCTCAAGCACCTCAAAAGGGCTACCGAGGGCTCAACTTGCCCTTCTTCTCGAACCTCATCATAGCCTTCATGGGCGATACTCTCAGCAATACCTTCTCTCCCACCATATATGCAACATCACAAACCTTCCAATTAGCGTAACTCTTCTATCTAGACTGTGTTGTGTGAAGTCGATCCTCAATCAACTTATCTTTCTCTAAGGCATCCTAAACCAAATCAATACCCAATAACCTAGCCTCTCCCGGCTCAAACCAACCAACTGGAAATTGACACCGCCTCCGATATAAGGCCTCATAAGGAGCCATCTGAATGCTCGATTGGTAGCTATTGTTGTAGGCAAACTCTAAGTGGTAGAAACTGATCCCAAGAACCCAATCCATAACACAAGCACGTAACATATCCTCCAATATCTAAATGGTGCACTCGAACTGCCTGACCGTCTGCGGGGTGGAATGGTGTACTCAACTCAACTTGTGTGCCCAACTCTCACTACACTGCTCTCCAAAAATGCAATGTGAACTGCGTACCCCGATTAGAAATAATGGACACCGATAATCGTGAAGGCAAACAATCTCATGGATATAGATCTCAGGCAGCCGTTTTGAAGAATAGGTAGTCACAATCGTAATGAAATGTGTGGACTTAGTCAACCGGTCCACAATTACCCAAATAGAATCGAATTTCTTCAAAGTTTGTCGGAGTTCGACAACGAAGTCCATGGTAACACGCTCCTATTTCCATTCAGGAATCTCAAGTCTCTGAAGCAAAATGCCCGGCCTCTGATGCTCGTACTTCAACTGCTGACAGTTCAAGCACCGAGCCACATACTCAAGGCATTAGCCACCACATTGGCCTTCTCGGGATGATACAAAATGGTAATATCATAGTCCTTTAACAACTCTAACCACCTCCGCTACCTCAAATTTAGATCCTTCTGCTTTAACAAGTGCTATAGACTTTGATAATCTATAAATACCTCACAAGACACGTCGTAAAGATAATGCCTCCAAATCTTCAATGCATGAACAATGGCTTCTAACTCTAAGTCAGGAATGGGGTAGTTCTTCTCATGGGGCTTCAACTGGCTTGAAGCATAAGCAATCACCCTTCCCTCCTGCATCAAGACACACCCATTACAAATTTGAGAAATATCATAATACATTGTGTATGAACCCGGTGTTGAAGGTAAAACTAGAACTGGAGATGTGTTCAAGGAAGTCTTGAGCTTCTAAAAGCTCTCCTCGAACTCATCAGACCACATGAATGGAGCACCCTTCTGGTTCAATCTAGTCAAAGGTGCAGCAATGGGCAAGAAACCCTCCACAAAACGGCAATAATATCCGGCCAAGCCAAGACAACTCAAAATCTCAGTAGCTGAAGAAGGTCTGTGCCAACTCTGAACTGTCTCAATCTTCTTCAGATCTACCTTGACCCCTTCACTGGACACCAGTGCCCCAAGAACGCCGCATAATCAAGCTAAAACTCACACTTGGAGAATTTAGCATAAAGCTTCTTCTCCCTCAACGTCTGGAGTACATTCCTCAGATGCAGCTCATGATCCGCCTGGCTGTGTGAGTACACCAGAATATCATCAATGAATACTATGGAAAAAGAATCAAGTTATGGCTGGAATACACTGCTCATCAGATGCATAAATTTTGTTGGGGCATTGGTCAGCCCAAAAGACAACACAAGAAATTCGTAGTGACCATAGTGGGTCCTGAATGCCGTCTTTAGATTTTCATGATCCTGAATCTTCAACTGGTGATACCCAGACCTCAAATCAATCTTAGGGAACACTCTAGCACCCTGAAGCTAATCAAATAAGCCATCAATGTGAGGTAGTAGGTACTTGTTCATAATTATAACTTTGTTCAACTGCATGTAATCAATGCATATCCACATAGTACCATCCTTCTTCTTCACATACAGAATCGGTGCACCCGAAGGCAACACACTAGGCCTAATAAATCTCTTAGCAAGTAGATCATGAAGTTGTTCTTTCAATTCCTTCAACTTTGTTAGTGCCATACAATACAGATGAATAAAGATGGGCTGAGTGCTCGGCACCAAGTCAATACCAAATTCAATGTCCCTGTCTGGTGGCATGCCCGGCAGGTCTGTAGGAAACACATTCGAAAACTCTTGCACTACCGGAACAAAATCAATGGTAGGAGTATCAGCACCAATATCTCTTACAAAGCCCAAATATTCCAAACATCCCTTCTCAACCATCTGTCATGCCTTCAAGTATGAAGTCACTCTACTGGGAACAAAATCCAAGGAATCTCTCCACTGAATCCTAGGCAACCTCATCATCGCCAATGTCATAGTCTTAGCATGACAATCCAAAATAGTGTGACATGGCGACTACCAATCCATGCCTAAAATTATGTCGAAATCAACCATACTAAGCAGTAAGAGATCAACTCTCGTCTCTAATCCCCAATAGTCACCACACATGATCGATACACACAGTCCACAATAATAGAATCATCTACCGGTGTAGATATATGAACAGTCATAACTAAGGAATCACGGGGCATATCCAAATAGCGAGAAAAGTACGATGATACATATGAATAAGTGGAACGAGGGTCAAATAATATGGAAGCATCCTTGTGGCACACAGAAACAAGACTTGAGATCACTATACCTAAATAAACTTCCTTTGGTTGTGTGGGAAAAACATAGAATCAAGCCTGACCGCCACCAGATCGACCTCCCCCTCTAGGGCAACCTCGAACTGCCTGCATCCCACCACGAGCTTTCTAAGTGGGTGGTGAAGTAACTGGTACTGAATTCATAGCCTGACCTCTGCTGAACTGGACATCCCATAAGGCGGGGAAAAAACCTCCTCGCATGCCCCAACTCTCCACATTCGAAGCAACCTCGATCCGGCAATGGCGGCGGGGACTAAATCGGACCCCGAGAACCAGAAGAACCTAGTACAGATGTACCCTGAACTAATGGAGCATGGGATGAACTCTGAGCTGGGAGGCAAATGAAAGATGACTAACTCAGACGAGCACTGTATAAGCCAGGGTGAGCTGATGTACCATGATGAACTGGATGAGCCATCAAAGCTGGCCTATAAGGACGACCCCTGTTGTGGTAGGACTGCCCTCCAGATAAGGCACTGCTGAAACCACCTAAACTGGGAGGCCTCTTGGGCTCCCTCTTCTTACGGTCCTGACTACGACAAGGTCACAATCAATAATAAGTACTTGTTGCCAAGGATAGATGACCTGTTTGACAGTTGTAGGGTGCCAAGTACTTCTCCAAGATTGGTTTAAGATTAGGATATCACTAATTGAATATCAGGGAGAGGGATATTCTAAAAACAACTTTTAGGACCCGGTACAGGCACTTTGAATTTCTAGTAATGTCTTTTGGGCTAACGAATGCTCCGACAACTTTCATGGATCTCATGAATTGAGTCTTCAAGCCTTTCCTCGACTCTTTTGTGATAGCATTCATTGACGATATACTTGTATATTCAGGAAGTCGAGAGGACCATGCCGATCATCTCAGGGCGGTTTTGTAGACACTTTATCAGCATAAGTTGTATGCGAAGTTTTCAAAATGTGAGTTTTGGATCAAGTTTGTCACTTTATTGGGTCTTATTTTCTCCAGTGAGGTGATCAAGCATGTTCCTCAGAAGATTGCAGCTGTGAAGAATTGTCCTAGACCCATAACTCCTATAGAGATCTGCACTTTCTTAGGCTTAGCCGAGTATTATAGGAGGTTTGTGGATGGATTCTCTTCTCTTCCTCTCCATTGAATAAGTTAACACAAAAGGTAGCTAAATTCCAGTGGTCTAATGCTTGTGAAAGGAGCTTCCAAGAGTTGAAGTCAAGGTTGACCACGACACCAGTGTTGACCTTACCGGAAGGTACGAATGGGTATGTTTTATATTATGATTCTTCAAGGGTTGGACATGGGTGTGTATTAAGGCAACATGGCAAGGTGATCGGTTATGCTTATAGGAAACTCAAGAACCATGAGAAGAATTATCCAACACATGACTTAGAGCTTGCGGCGATGGTGTTCGCATTGAAGATTTGGAGTCATTATTTATATGAAGTCCATGTGAACATATTCAGGGACCACAAGAGTCTTCAATATATCTACAAACAAGAGGAGTTGAATCTAAGGTAAAGAAGATTGCTTGAGTAACTCAAGGACTATGACATCGACATTCTATATCATTCGAAGAAAGCTAATATTGTGACGGATGCTCTTAACTGAAAATCAACGGATAGTTTGGCTCACTTGGAGGCACACCAAAGGCCAATTACCAAGGAAGTTCATCGATTGGCTAGTTCAGGAGTTCTACTTGCGGACTAAGCCAGACTCTAGCGAAGGTAGGGTGATTGTGCAAAATAGGGATGAGTTATCACTAGTAGTGGAAGTTAAGGAGAAACAATATAATGATTCATTTTTGGTGCAATTGAAGGAGGGAACTCATAAACACAAAACCACAAATTTTTCTCTTGGCAAGAATGATGGTACGCAAAGGTACCAAGGGCGATTATGTGTTTCGAATGTGTATGGTCTCCGGGCGAGAATCATGACCGAGTCTCATAGCTCCAAGTATTCGGTACACCCAGGATCTACAAAGATGTACCATGATCTCAAGGAAGTCTAATGGTGGAATGACATGAAGAGGGATGTAGCAGTCTTTGTGGCCAGATGTCCAAATTGTAAGCAAGTGAAGGCCAGCTGCCAATAGTTGATGCACATCCTCAATGACCCATATTTCTTACTTACAAATAGAATTGGTATGCCCCAAGGCAACATACTCGGTCAGATGAAACCCTTCTCTAGCAGGTCTTTCAACCGCTCTTTCAGTTCGTTCAATTTTGCTGGAGCCATTCTACAGGGTGGAATTAATATAGGTTGCGTGCCCGGCAAAACATCAATCCCAAAATCAATCTCCCTATCTGGTGGAACTCTTGGAAGTTCATCTAGAAAGAACTTCGAAATCTCATTCACAACTGGCACAGACTGAAGTGTTTGTGCCTCAGCATCGGTGTCCATGACTTGGACCAAATGGTAGATGCATCTCTTGTTGATCATCTTTGCGGCCTTAAAATAAAAAATAAACCTACCCTTTGGCACCACATCATCCCCCTTCTACTCAATAACTGGCTTGTCTGGAAACTCAAATATAATGGTTTAGGTTCGGCACTCAAGCTCGGCATAACATGAGTAAAGTCAGTCCATCCCCATTATCACATCAAAATCCACCATCACCAATTCAATGAGATCGGTTGTGGTGGCTCGACCACACATGGTGACAATACAATCCTTATAAACCCGCATGGTCACTATAGATTCTCCAACTGGAGTAGATACAGAGAACGGCTCATGAAGTTGTTCCGGTTCTATCTCGAACTCCATAGCAACATAAGGAGTCACATATGATAATGTAGAACCAGGATCTATAAGAGCTTATATATCATGAGATTGGACGGTCAATATACCTATGACGACATATGGAGAAGCCTCTAAACTTTAGAGGCCCCTCATAGTATAGAACCTATCAGATTATATCTATATATTGATTTGGAGGTTTGTAGGTCATTTTGGATTGAATTGGCAAAAGTTAAAGGTTTGGAAGGTTGAGAAGTTTGACCGAGATTTGACTTTGTTGATTGTATACATGCCTTATTTTGCATATCTTCTCTATATGAAGGATTGTAAACCGAAACAGAGCATGATATGTTATCTTTGTGCACCGGTGTGAATTTATCTGTGATCAATGACTTGATTATATTATTTATGTGTACTTGCGAGATATATGAGCTGAACAGGTTATTAGTGAGTATCATTGATAATTCTTGCCTCTATTACCTCGCCGAGGTTTGTTATGATATTTGCTGAGTACATAGGGTCGGTTGTACTCATACTACGCTTTGCACTTAATTGTATAGATCCAGGTGTTGGACTGAGCCGTGAGTCATTGTGATTTGCTGCTGAGGGTTGCATGGAGACGAGGTAGAGCTGCATTTCGACCGTAGTCCCTGGAGCCTCTTTTGATTTTAGTACTTTAGTTTTCATTCATACATTATTTCATTTTGTATTCTAGACTTGTACTTCTATTTCAGAGCTCATGACTCTGTATTTACCGGTTATGGAGGATTTTATGTATTGACGCAGTTATTTATATCAGTTGGCTTTGGATTTATAATATTTACATTAATTTTGTTATTATGTTTTAGTTTTTTTGCTATGATCAGCTTGCGTAGCAAGTAAGTTAGGAGCCATCATAACTGGTTGGTGGTTTTTTGTCGTGCCAATTTGGTATCATTGCCCTAAATTCATAGGTTCCATGGTTCATGAGCAAGTTTAGCAGAGTCTTGCGGATCGGTACAGAGACATCTGTACTTATCTTCTAGAGGCTACCAAACTATTAGGAAAACATCACTATCTTGCATTCTTGTCGTGCAGATTTGTTATTTCCAAATTTTGAACCTTTACTCTTCTATTCTCTCACAGATAGTAAGGACACGTTCAGCCATAATAGATGGACGGGTACCAATGCCTCCAGTTAGGATTATGAGAGGACGACGCCGAGGAATAGGTCGGGGTTGAGGTAGAGGCGGAGGTGGGGCCCACACCACAGGTACCACATCTGAAGCAACACCTATGGAGCCACCAGTTGCTCAAGCTGAGGAGCAGGTTCCAGATATTGTTGAGCCGGTGGGACCAGATCAGACACCGACAGTACCTGTTGCTATGCCTGGTCTTTAGGAGATTTTGGCTCAGAACATGAGTGTGTATACGAGCTTGGCTCTGGAAGGTATGATACCACTTTTACCAGCTAACTTACAGGCTGGGGAGGAGCCCAGAATCCCGCCGACCTTACATCAGAGTAGTTAGCTTAGGGTTATCAAACTCCAGGTGTGTTGGCAGTTCAGCTAGTTGTTGCTTCTTGGGCCAAGGTTGGACCATCTTTAACCTAGAAGGAGGAGAAGATGTTAGAGTGATTTCAGAGACTTCACCCTTTCCAGTTCAGTGGAGGAGAGTAAGAGGATGCTCAGGTTTTTCATTATCAATGTCACCGGATTCTTCGCATAACGGGTCTTATGGACTCCAATGGAGTCGACTTCACTACTTTTCAGCTCACAGGGCTAGCCTATCGGTGGTGGCAGACCTATGAGTCAGGTAGACCAGCACGCGCAACAACACTCACATGATATCAGCTTTTAGTTCTCTTCTTAGAGAAGTTTGTCCCACAGACTCATAGAGAGGAGTTGCGTAGGGAGTTTAAGAATCTACGCTAGGAGGGCATGACTATGACCCAGTACGAGATGCGATTCATGGAGTTTGAATGTAATGTAGTATTTTTGGTCCCTATTGAGAGGGAGATGATCGGTAGGTTCATTGATGGCATTAACTATGTTATTCAATATGGTATGACTGGAGAGTCCAAGACGAATGCTAGATTTTACCAAGTGGTCTAGGTTGCTAGACGCTTGGAGCATGTTCATAGGATTGAGAGAGAGAGGTGAGGGAGGCCAAGAAGCCCCGTGGTTCGGGTGGTTTTAGTTGTTCCTTGTGTGAAGGTAAGTCACATTACAATAGAGGTCATCCTTTTAGGCTTGCTTAGGCAGCTCGTCAGATTCCCCATGGTTCATCAGTTAGCTACAGTTCATATAATGCTCTCCCAGTTCAGTCATCATTCAGTGTGCTGCCGGCATAGAGTTCTACCGTGTATCCTCTTCTTAAGGTTCCTCATGTAGTTATTTGGGTTATCAGGGTCAGTCGCAGGGTCAGCAACCTCATAGCTAACTAGGGGTGGCGCTCATTATGTTCGAGGTCGCCCTAGAGGGGGAGGTCACTTAGGTGATGGATAAGCCCGTTGCTATGCATTTTCCGCTAGGCCAAAGGCAGTTGCTTCCGACACCGTGATCACAGGTGTTGTTTCAGTGTTCCACAGGGATGCTTCAATGTTATTTGACCCTGGTTCCACTTATTCTTATGTGTCATCCTATTTTTCTCGTTATTTGGACATGCCTCGTGATTCTCTTGATATTCCTATTCATGCATCTACACCAATTGGTTATTCTACTATAGTGAATCGGGTATATCGGTCTTGTGTGGTTACCATTGGTAGTTATGAGACAAAAGTTGATCTCTTATTGCTCAGCATGGTTGATTTTGAGGTGATTTTGGGTACGGATTGGCTATCTCCATACCATATTATTCTTGATTGTCATACTAAGACTGTGACATTGGCAATGTCAGGGTTGCCTAGGTTGGTGTGGAGAGGTTTGCTTGGTCATACTCCCAGTAGAGTGATTTCATATTTTAAGGCTCAACGGATAGTTGAGAAGGGGTGTTTGGCATATTTGTCCTTCGTGCGAGAAGTTAGTGTTGATACTCTTACTGTTGAGTCAGTTCCAGTAGTGAGGGAGTTCTAGATGTGTTTCCTGCAGAGCTTCCGGGCATGCCACCCTATATGGATATTAATTTTGGTATTGATTTGGTGCCGGGCACTCAGCACACCTATATTCTACTATATCGCATGGCACCAGCGGAGTTGAAGGAATTGAAGGAGCAATTATAGGAGTCTCTTGATAAGGGTTGCATCAGGCCTAGTGTGCCACCTTGGAGTGCACCAGTAATATTTGTGAAGAAGAAAGATGGTTCTATGAGGATGTGCATTGACTACATGCAATGGAACAAGGTTACTATCTGATGTGTCGTAGATATGCGGCACTTTCGATACTAATTTCATAGACTTTAGCTCATCTTTTAAACCATTATAAGTCATTTCTTATGTAGTTTTGTTTTTTTTACAGGAACTCGGACTTGAAGAGACAAGAATATGAATAAAATGACAAAAACCATGAAGAAGGCAGATTTGTGACAGATATGCGACCTCAAAAGTGATGTGCGAATTGCAGACCGATCGCATATGTGACCACCCCATCTCAATTTCAAGAGTCAAATAATGGTTCAATATGCGGTCGCATAACTTATGTGCAGTCCGCAGAACTGTCGCACAATAGCAAAAGGAATTCTAGTGAAGATGAATCTTGATCCATTATGCGGCCGCAAAATCATTATGCGGCCGCATAAACGATATCTGATGGAAATCAAGAAAGACAGGAGAACAAATCTACGGCGTTGCTACTGATGTGCGGATCACGAACCAGTTCTGTGGTGCATTATGTGATCGCAAACTAATCTGAAGGGTTAACTTTGTCACATTTTGTCCGCAAATTTTGGGCCATTATAAATAGAATAACTAGGGGTTTTGTGGGTCATCTTGTCTGAAAAAAGTCCTACACTTAGAGCATTGAATACACTACTTTTTTGGAGCTTTTCGGAGAGATTCCAGGACTTTGTATTAATTGTATGCTTTTATGACTTTCTTTATTGCTTTGTTATTTTATTTTAGTATCAGTAGCTAACTTTAATTTAAGGTTGTGGACCCTAAGTGGGTGTAATGTTAATGGGTGTTTACTGTAAGGCCCTGTAAAAATTTTGTAAAGGAAAAATAATGTTTCATGGTGCCGGACTAGTCTTATGTGTTTGAGGATTGTAGAAATGCTTGGACTTTTTGGGTTGAACACTGTACTGGAAAGTAAAGAAAATATTTTGGCAGCAAAATGCATTTCTACGGTCTATTATGCGATCGCAGAATCACTCTACGGACCGCATAATGGCCGCAGAATGAGGCAGGAGAGGGACAATTTTTGGATGCCATTTTGCGGTCGACTATGCGACCCCAGAACTGTTCTACGGTTCATTATTCGACCGCAGAACAGGTCTGCGGGCCGCATAGTGACCGCAGACACAGATAGATTTTTGCCGATTTTGGACACCAATTATGCGACCGATATGCGGTCCGCATATCGATTATGCGATCGCAGACCTTGTTCCGGAGCTCCATTTTTTGGTTTTTAAAACCCAACCCTACTTCGTTAAATACACGGTTGGGCTATTTTTGATCTAAAATATGACATTTTAGAGTGAGAGAGAGTTCCCTAGAGTGAGAAGGTGTTCCTCAATAATTGTTCTTCAATTCTTGCTCAAATTTTGGGAGATTAAGAAGGAAACTCACTAGGTCTTCATCCTAGAGGTAAGATTCTACACCCTAACCCTCAATTTCGAATTTTGTCTAGAAATGGGTAATTAGCAAGATAATTTTTGGGCATGAGAATTGTTTATTCTACATGCATGTGTTATCAAAGGATGTAGCAAGATTGTTGAGCTAAAAATGGTAAAGATTGGATTGTGGGATGATGGAATCCTCCATAAAAGGACCTTGAAACCTTAATGTACACCTAATGTTTTATAAAATGCTCAAATGAGCTAGAACCATGAGCATCTTCCTAATTTTGGTTCAATTTGTTATATTTCTTCAATAGATTGAAGTTGCTATGAATTCCGGAACATTTTAGAGTTTAAGAAAGCTCGATTGAGGTATGTTGGCTAAACTCTTCTCTTAGAATTGAATTCCACGATATTCAAGTAAATTATGTAAGTCCCGAGTGGTTCATTATAAAATTGGCTATTCCAAATAAGATTGGGTTGAGAGTTATATGTTTAATAAATATCCTAAATGTCTTATTCATGTTATGTTATCAATTGAGGATGTGTTCAAGTATGGGCTGTGCATTAATAATGTTTTGACTTCAAGTCAAGTTCAAACGAAGGCTATTATGCCTAATTTTATGAAATATCTCTATGCGCCTTAGACTCTTAATTACTCACGTGTGTACTGCACACCTTGAATTGAATTGTTTTTGTTGGTAATGATGATGTTGATGTTTAAAAGTGAAAAGGTGAGCATGAAATACTAAATACGGCCAACGTGCCAAGAATGATTATATAATTATGGCCATTAATGCAAATGAAATGTAAATATGTGAAAGAAGTATGAAATGCGATGATTGATATAAAAAGGTTGATGTCTCGAATAAGACAGCCTAGCCGATTGGGTCGTGACCGGACACCATGCTGCACACATGGTGGTGATTGTGCTAGAAATTGTAATTAAAATGGTGATTGTGGTCGATGTCCCTAATGGATAGCCTAGCCGATCGGGTCATGATCGGACTCTGTGTTAAAGACGATGGTATTGATATTGAGAGTAATAATAATTGATGTTTCTAATGAGATAGCCTAGCTGATCGGGTCGTGATCGGACTCCGTGCTGAGGGTACGGTGGTATTGGTATTGTGAATAATGGTATTGTGAACAATGGTATATCGATACTAAAAATCTCCCAATGTGAGGTATGGAAATTAATTTAAATATTATCTTGATCCTAAATTGAGGTTTGATGTTGATTAAGGCTTCCATTGATATTATGATAACCTTGTTTGTATTATTTGTCATTCTATTGAGAGTGTGTTTAGTTATACATACTAGTGCTATTCGACAACACTAACGTCCCTTTTGCCGGGGGCGCTACATCTTTAAATAGATGTAGGTGGTTCCACAGCTGGAGATATTGATCAGTGATAGCAGTATACCTTCTTCCCAGCTGACTTGGTGAGCCCAACTTCATCTCGGGGTCATGAATCTTTTGTACTTTATGTATTCTGTTTGAGGTATAGCCGGGGCCTTATTGCCGGCATTATCATAGTACTCTTTTGTATCTGTTAGAGGCTCCATAGACATAGTGTGGGTTGTATATTAGTGCTGGGGAAGTCGAACTTGTTATGTTGTGTTTGAATTACTATTTCCACTTCAGATTATGAAAACAAAGTGTGTGAAATTGAGACTTTGAATGAAGAAACTATTGGTAATGAATTGGTATTGTAGACATGATCATATTTTTGCCTAATTAATGAAAATATGTATTTTCTTCATTCGTGGATGAGTTTGGGTAGAAGAAAATCTAACTGGCTTGCTCGGTCGGGTTCACTCGGTTGAGCATCGGTCGTGCTCCTCGATTTTGGGGCATGAAATTTACTGTAAAATATATATATATATATATATATATATATATATATATATATATATATATATATCTTTTTATTTCTCATGCTTTATTTATGGTTGATGGTTGCAAACATTAACTAGTGCCAATTTACTTTATCTTTCACTTGAAAAAGTGGGTTAGAATTTGGTAGAATTGAATAGCAAGAACTCAAGGCTTTAAACCTTATTTAATAGAAGCATTTAGGAATAAATGAGTTCTACTTGGCATGAATTGGTTGGTCTTACTTGTAACTCTTTTATATTTGGGAAAATCATAAAGAGGAAATACTACCTAACTATTGGAAAATATTGGGTAATAATTTAGGAACCATTTGCTTATCAAAGAACCTCCCATTAGAAATATATCATATTTACATCGGTAGCATTGCATTCAATAGAAGGGGACACAATCTTGGTTTCTATATCCATTTAATCAATTATCTTAACAAAATAGCTTTTCTTAACAAATCACAGTTATCAAAATCTTTCCAAACTAATGGAGTAGAATTACGGATTTAGTCAAGTGACACACTATTCAAGTAAACTTTTCACACCTAATCCATGTGGGATTCGACCACATCCTAGTTGGGTTATTATATTTGACATCGACTGCCTTACACTATTTATATAGGTATAATTTGAGAGTATCAAGTTGTGGTGTCGTTTCCGGGAAATACGGTTTTGAAATTACTAAATAGAGTGTGATTTACTTTACGTCTTTTTCTATTCCATCACACTTTGCTTGTTTTGTTTGGTGTCACTAGGCAAGCATGGGTAAGCCGGAGAATGTGTTTGCGGATATGGATGAGTATATTGAGGATACAAACGCCATTGTCCCTCCTATAGTTGATGCGGCTTCCTTCAAAGTGAAACATAGTATAATCCTAAAGCTAAAAGAGTAGGGGTCTTTCGAAATTCCACCGATGATGATCCGACACAACACCTCATAAACCTTTTGGGTGTGTGTGCAATGAATAAGTAGAGTCATGTTTCGGATGATTCCCTAAGGTTGAGGGTGTTCAAATACTCTTTAGCCGAAGAGGCAAGACAATGGATTCAAAATCTACCTCCTAACTTAATCCACACTTGGGACAAACTTGTGCATGTTTTCAATGCAAAATGGTTCACACAAAGCAAGAAATTCGAGCTTTGGGACATATTTTCTTATTCAAGTAATTATCGGGGGAACAACTACATGAAGCATGGGCTAGATTCAATTTTTATTTGGTAAGATCACCAAGTCATGGGTTTCCGGAAAATATTTTGTTGGAGAAGTTATACATAGGTTTGGATCTTATGAAAATCTATAGCCAAAAATGCGGCTGATGGATTGTTCATGGACAAATTATTTGCAAGAATCACTAAAATCCTCGACAAGATGGCCGAACACAACCAAGCTTTGCATTCGGAAGACATCACGGGTGGAATATCACATGGTATCCCTTATTTGACCAACATGGTTAAGGAAAATCAAGAAAGAGATCAATTGATTGTCAGGCTTGCTACCAATGCAAATGTGTAGACAAAAAAGTTCACAGAAAGCCAAACAAAGAAAGTGAATGTTGTGGAAGAAGTACCAGCAATATCCAATGCTAACTATCAACATCAAGAAAGCCAACAACAAGACTATCCTCCCATGCAATACGAAGAAGCAAACTATGTTAACAATTCACAAGCAGGATATCAAAAACAAAACTACCAAGGATAGGGACAATAGCACCAATGGAGACCTATCTCGCAAGGGAAAGGTTACCAACAATGGTGAAATGACCAACAACAACAATAATTTTTCAAATCGAAGTTCAAACCCCTATGTTCCACCAAAGTGGCAATATTTTAACTCTCAACATTCAAAGGAGAGTTCTTCAAGCGATTCCAAATTGGAGAACATGATTGAAAGAGTATTATAAAATCAAGAGAGGTCCGACACTTCAATGAAAAATATGACCGAGCTTGTGGGTTCGCACACCGCATCTATTCAAAAGATGGAAATGCAAATGAGTGATTTCTCAAGAGAACAAAATCCAAAACAAAAAGGCACACTCCCAAGTAATACAATTGCGAACCCAAATGATAGTGGGGGTGGCCCAACCTCTCATTGTATGGCCATTACAACTCGAAGTGCAAAACTACTTCCAAGTGAGAGTGAACGGGTGATTGGAGTGGAAGATGTTGAACAAGAAGATGAGGCACAAGTTGAGGTGCCTAATATTGTTGAAGTTGAGAGAAATCCGAAGAAGGTGAAAGCTCAAGATGTGAATCATGAAAAGGTTGAGGAAAAGGTAATCGGGGAACCAAAACCTCTAGCACATATTCCTAGACCTCCCCCTCGATTTACTCAAAGGCTAGCCAAAAGAGTTGATAATAGCAAATTTGAGAAGTTATTTGACATCTTAAAGCAATTATCAGTGAACATTCTGGTTGTGGAAGCGTTTCAAGAGATGCCCAGTTTTGCTAAAAACATGAAGGATTTTATCACTAAAGAGAAGACCATCAAGAATAAAATGGTGTGTGTCACCCACCTGATTAGCTCCATCATTTCAACAACCTCCATCTAAAAGAAAGAGGATCCTAGGGCTTTCACCATTCCACGCACTATTGCATGAGCTCTTTGTGATAATGGGTCTAGCATCAACTTAGTGCCTCTTGTTATTTACAAGAAAGCGGGATTAGGAATGGCTAGGCCTATGAGTTTGAGGTTTCAAATGGTTGAACATGCGATAACGCGACCGATAGGGATAGTGGATGATGTGCTTGTGAAAGTGGGGAAGTTTCTCCTCGCTACCGACTTAGTTATTCTTGATTATGTTGTTGATAAAGAGATCCCTATTATCTTAGGGAGACCTTTCCTTGCAATCGGGAGAGCACTCATGGACTCGGAAAGAAGTGAGATTAAATTATGGGTTAATGACGAAGAAGTTACCTTTCAAGCAAGTAAGGGCATAAAATTTCCAAATTCATACGAGAGTATCCTAGTACTTGATATTGTTGATGTGGTAGAAGATGCCATTGAGGTAAAGATGGAAGAGGAATGCCTCGGTGAGGCATTGGCGGTGATCTTGATAAATTATAATGGTGAGGACATGGAAGTATATATGGAGATGATGAACGCATTGGAAGGGTTTGGTTCCTTCACTTATGCACCAAAGAAGCTTTCTTTTGAATTGGAGAATAGATCTACTCCCCCCCGCTAAGCTTTCAATCGTCGAGCTGCCACAACTTGAGCTCAAGCCACTTCAACCGCACTTAATGTATAAATTTCTTAGATCTAATGAAACTCTAACCGTAGTTGTTTCCTCTTTGTTAAATGATGTGCAGGTTGAAAAATTAGTGGAGACCTTGAGGGAGAATAGACGGGCCATTGGTTGAACAATAGTGGATATCCGAGGGATTCCCGCCAGTATTTGTGAGCACAAAATCCAACTCGAAGAAGATAGCAAACCTAGTGTGGAGCATCAAAGGAGGTTAAATCCCTCAATGCAAGAAGTGCCAAAGAAAGAAATTATAAAATCGTTTGACGCCGGGGTTATCTACCCCACTACCGATAGTCCTTGGGTGAGTTCGACACAATATGTGCCAAAGAAGGGAGCCACGACCGTAATTCAAAATGAAAAAATGAACTCATTCCAACGAGGACGGTGACTGGGTGGAGAGTTTTCATAGACTACCAGAAGCTCAATAATGCTACTTGCAAAGACCATTTCCCTATGCCTTTTATTGATCAAATGCTTGATTTACTAGCGGGAAGGTCATTTTATTGCTTCATGGATGGTTACTCCGACTACAACCAAAATAACATAGCCTTGGAGGACCAAGATAAGATGATATTCACATGTTCGTATGGTACCTTTGCTTTTAGACGGATGCCATTTGGGCTATGCAATTCCTCGACTACCTTTCAACGGTGCATGATGTCGATTTTCTCGGACATGGTGGATGATTTCTTGGAGGTATTCATAGATGAATTCTCTGTAGTTGGTCATTCATTCGAACATTTCCTTGATAATCTTAGGCAAGTAGTTAAAAGATGCAAGGAGACCAACAATGTTACTACATGGTGGACGAAGGTATTGTTCTCGGACAAAAATCTCCAAGCAAGGTATTGAGGTTGATCGGGCAAAAATTGAAGTAATTTCCAAGCTTCATCCTCCCACTTCGATCAAAGGTGTTTGGAGTTTTTTGGGGAATGTCGGCTTCTATCAGCTATTTATCAAAGACTTTCCAAATATTGCAAGCCCCATGTGTAAGCTCCTTGAAAAGGATGCTAAATTTGTGTTTGGTGAGAAGTACCTCAAAGCTTTTGAGGAATTGAAAGCAAGGGTAACCACAACACCTATTATTGTCACACCCAATTGGTCTCTTCCCTTTGAACTTATGTGTGATGCTAGTGCTGTGGCTATTGTGGCAGTGCTTGGTCAAAGGCACAATAAGATTCTTCACCCTGTCTACTATGCAATCAAGACACTCATTGGCACACAAATGAATTACACTGTGACCAAGAAAGAACTGCTTTCCATTGTCTATGCTTTTGAAAGATTTCGGGCCTATTTGTTGGGATCCAAGGTGATAGTCTTCACCGATCATGTTGCTCTCTGATACCTTATGGCGAAGAAGGATGCTAAATCGAGATTGATTAGGTGGGTTCTTTAATTTGACTTTGAACTCAAAAATCGAAAAGGAATAGAAAATCAAGTTTTGGATCGCTTATCTAGGCTTGAAGAAGTAGGAGACCAAAGGAAGATCTTGAAATCAATGACGCCTTCCCAGATGAACAACTTTTAGCAATATCTAGCACTTCAACTCATTAGTATGCCGATATAGCTAACTTCTTGGTTCGTGGATTTATTGGAAGCTTATCAAAGAAAAGAATTCTTGAGGGATTGTAGGCATTACTATTGGGAGGAACCTTTTTTATTCTGGATATGTGCCGACAACATCATTCGGCATTGTGTTCCGGAAGATAAGGTGACGTCAATTCTCAAAGCATGTCATGAATCTCCATTTGGGGGCCACCACGATGGAAACCTTATAGGCGGTGAAAGTGCTTGATTGTGGCTACTATTGGCCATCGATCTATCAAGATGCAAATCTAATGATCATGGCTTGTGATAAGTGTCAAAAACAAGAGCCAATTTCTAGAAGGCATGAGATGCCTTTGAATTTTGTATTTGAGGTAGAGATCTTTGATGTGTCGGGGATCGATTTCATGGGTCCCTTTATGATCTCATACATCATGATGTATATCTTGGTAACGGTGGACTATGTCTCAAAATGGGTCAAAGCAGTTGCCTTGCCAAATAATGAGCCAAGGAGTGTAACCTCCTTCTTGAAGAAGAACATATTCACTTGGTTTGGAACCCCAAGGGTCATCCTTAGTGATGGTGGTTCTCACTTTTACAACAAAGCCTTTGCGGGGCTGCTCGAAAAATATGGAGTAAGAACAAGGTGGAAACCCCTTATCATCCTCAATCAAGTGGTCAAGTTGAAGTATCCAACCGAGAAATGATGAACATTCTAGCAAATATTGTTAGTGCAGACAAGACAGATTGGTCAAGAAAGCTAGATGACGCTTTATGGGCCTATCGGACTGCATTCAAAACACCCATTGGATCATCGCCTTATCGGTTGGTTTTTGGTAAGGATTGTCACTTGCCGGTGGAGCTAGAACACAAAGCCACTTAGGTTGAATCTAGATCACAAAGCCATGTAGGCATTTAAAAAGTTAAACCTTGATTGGTCCAAAGCTGCTAATCAAGGATGACACAATTCAATAAGATAGAGGAGTTTTTTCCAAGCCTATGAGAATGCAACCATGTATAAAGAAATGATGAAGTCTATTCATGATAAGAAGATCTTGAAGCGGCAATTCAAATTCGGCGACTTGGTCTTACTCTTCAACTCAAGATTGAGGTTCTTTCCGGGCAAACTCAAATCCAAATGGTCTGATCCATTCAAAGTTGTTAGTGTGTCTTCTTATGGCGCTATTAAATTAGAGTCCAAGGATGGGACTTGAACCTTCAAAGTAAATGGCCAAAGGGTGAAACACTACCTCGGAACCATAGGAGAAAGGCAACTGGTGGAACAATTCAAACTCAAGGATTGTCCTGTACCAACCTCCACAATTGACTAGCCTAAATGGGGTAACATTGTCGTGTCGTGACGTTAAATCAAGCGCTTCTTGGAAAGCAACCCATGTGTCATATGTTTCTATTAGATTTTATCCTTTTTAGGTTATTTGTTTTAGTTGAACTTTTTGACGTGTGTTTTGGAGCGCAGGGTATTCACAATGCATCTAAGTGGGATGAAGAAATGCAAGAAAATATTTTTGAGCTTCAACTGACTTTTTGCGACCAAAAATGCAACCGCAAAATTGGTTCACGGACCGCATATTGGTCGCAAACATAGTAAGACGTTCTTGAAAATGACTCACTCAAATATGTTGTGGGAGGTCAATTTTGCGGACCACATACCGCAGATGAGACCGTATATTGGCCACGCGCAACCCAGGTAATACTTCATCGCATAACGCTTCTGCGACCTCGAATGTGGTTATGCGATGGGAACCGTACCGACAAATGCACATGTATTACAACTTTATCCCTTTGTCACTTTCCTATTTTTGACCCCCAACTATAATTCCATATAAAAGAAAACAAAAGAAAAAGAAGACAATACAGAAGGTGAATACACTACTCGCCTTGCTCAGAGAATTCACTTCCACGATTGTTTGATCAAAAATTTCTCCGCTCTCCTCAACTGATCTGGTATGGAATTCTTTCCCTATTTTTTCTCCATTGATTTCGTACTTACTCACATCAATTTTTCATGTCCTCCATGATACCCGTTCTCTCTACCTTTTTCTGTATTTCATGTATTGGGTGATCATTGAGGGGGGATTGCTAGTAAAAATCAAAACCGTGGGGCTAGGGGATATGGTTACTGATTTGTGTCAGTGGTTGTCGTGATATTTGATAATGCACCATCGGAATTCTAGGGTTGAACTTGAAATTGATCAAATGATGCTTATTGTGTGTATATTTTGTGAAATTTTGTACTGCCTATGTAGTATAGTATAGAATTAATTTCCTATGGTTGCATGTGTGTCATATCTCAATGGAGAAGATGATTTCTGTGGCACCACATAACTTATTTGCGGTCCGCAGAATCATCGCATATCTGAGGCAAGTTGTATGCTTGTGGAATGTGGAATCTGCATTTGATTTTGCGATTGTAGAATTGATCTGTGGACAACAAATCCATCACGGACGTCAACAGGTGCAAGAGATTTTTGAAGTTAAAATTGCGTTCATTTTGCAGTTGCAGGTTAGTTTTGTGACCACTTTTGCAGTCACATAAGTTGTTGACCACAACACTGTACATTCAGCGGCATATTTCGCGGTTCGCAGATCTGTTATGCGATCTCATATCCTCTCGACAAAATATGTTTTCCTTTCATTTCTTTGCCATGTTCTATGAATGTTTTACCACATGCTCACTTTACGTATTTGGAAGGAATGGCATCAAAGAAAACCCAAGCATCTACAACACCCATCACAAGAGGAAAGAGGCGGGTTGAAGCTATAAGTCCAACATCACAACAGCCCCAACACAAAAAGCCTAGCACATATATCACTTCATATGAGCCCATCTCATAGTCTGAAGAGGAGGGGGCATAACTTGACCTAGTGCCACAAGTTGATCTCCGCACAGAAGCATGCAAAAAGAATGCTAAGGATACACTCAGGTTTAGTATCACCGAAAAATGGAATAAATACAAAGAGGCATTGGAAAAAAGAAATATCCTCGAAGAAAAGCAGCTAAGTGTGAATGAACTTAAATAACACTACCCGCATGTTCTGGACAACATCAAGAAGAGGGGGTAGGAGTTCTTCACTGACCCTCCGGGGGAATACAACAAGACACATTTTAGGGAGTTCTATGCTGCATATGACACTTCAATGACTAAGAATCAAGCGAGGCGCCGTATGTACTTGGCCTCCATCACAGTTAGAGGAGTTGCGGTATCTTGTGGCCCAAAATCGATAAATGAAATCTATTTCGGAACTTGGGAACTAGGCATGAAAGAATATGATGCAAAGATGGCAAATAAGGAAGATGAGTGTGCTTGGGTAGCGTCTGTTATAGTTAAGGGAACTCCAGCCTGAATCGAACCGGGCCGAAAGATTCACAAGAGGGATCTCACCCAAGAAAGCCAATATTGGTTATGTTTTATCTGTTCTCGCATACAATCAACGAGAAATGAGACCGGCATCCATCTAGAAAAGGCGATCCTTATTGCTTCAATCATGCCGGGTTTTAGAATTGATTGGGGAAGCTCATATTCCCTGACATTGGGGTCCGGGCAAACTAGAGGGAAACTTCGCTTCCCTTTTCATAACTCATCAATGCTTTGTGTGCAGACGCAAAGGTTCCCCTACTTCCCAAATATGACCGCATGGTAGACGTCACTCAATACATTAACATCACTAGGTACAACACTGCTTTAGAGAATGTGCCCGCAGAGAAACCAGAGCTACCAATAATCCTCCCACCGGCCTCATCCACTTCAGCAGCACCTGCCACCTCTTCAAAACCAACCACTTCTTCAGCACCTGCCACCTCCATATCCACTCCCAGGTCGGCCACTGCTACACCACCTGTTTTATTGCCTTCCATCTCCAAGCTTGGAATGTTGGCACAACACGCTAATGCTAAAGTAGACAAGCTTGCAAAAGACCTTCCACTGCTCATCCGGCAAGCATTGGCACCACTCCAAGCCTCAGTGAGTAATATCCAAAAGAAACATCTATCATATGAAGATTGACTCCAAAACATTGAAGCTCTCCTTGATAAGGTTGAGCAAGGTGGAGACGGGGACGTACCTAAACTCAAAAATGATATTGCCGAGCTCAAGTTGGAGATGCATAATATGCAATCTCGATAGGTAAATTTTGTAAGGGTCAAACGGTCGAACGAACCATGCCAATGTAGATTACTCAAGCCCTAATGGCAAACATGTAAGCATGTAAATCTATTGAAACAAGTATTTTTTCTTGCCAGATATTTCATGCCTTAGAGAAATTTTTACTTTACAATGCGTGCTTGTGATCTATTGTCGAAACTGGCTTAAGGGTTTGTCACAACTAAAAGTTTGAACAATTGACCCCGCACTCGGGGACTGCCATCCAAACAATTGACATGATCGAATTACTAGAACCTCAAGATCGTAAGACCTTAAAAAGGCAACCTTCGATTTTATAGGCCACGGCCACCCCACTCGGGGACTAATACTTCGAACAAGTTTGAAGTATAATAGGGGAACAAGCCCAAAAGACGAATACCAAGTTAACACGATTCGGAGACGTCCGATTTCCGTTATAAAACAGGCCTTCGAATATTTTCATAAACCGGTTAAAAAGGCTACCCTCGGCTGAATTACTAAGGGTCTCGATAATATTGACCCTCGAAACCCTAATGGGTACAAAGTCATTTTTTATGCTAAGGCATTATGAAACAAAGGGTCTCAATAATATCGACCCTTGAAAACCCTAATGGGTACGGAACCGTTTGAACTCTCGAACAAATCCCTTATTTCATGCTAAGTCACAACAAATTTTATATGATTAAACAATAAACGTTCAAGCCGAAAAGGGGGAGAAAGCCATTCTTTTTACTATGGCCGTATCGGCCTAATTCAAGAGCCTAAAAGGCCATTTTATTTTTGAGTTCGAGAAATCATCCTCACTCAATTAAAATCTAAGGGTCACCCTACTCTGAGCTCGAGCATGTACTCACTCGATTATAAAAACTACACTAGTCCGGCTGCGATCAAATTGCCTAATCCTCGAACTTATGAATAAAATTTTCATAAGGCATGAATGAAACAAAATTTTCACAAGGCAGAAAATGAAATAAAGACAAGTCGGAAAGGAAAGAGATCTCTATATATATATATATATATATATATATATATATATATATATATATATATATATATATATATATATATATATATATATGTATGTATGAGAATATTTACAAGGTCCGATCAGGATCCTACATAAAAGATCAAAAGTGAAAAATCCTAAGGTTCCTAATTTTCTCCGGGGGCAGCTTCTTCTCCATCGAGGTTCCCACCCCCCCCCCCCCCGCTCTCGGACCCGCTCTTGCTCTCGGTGTCATCATCATCAACGAAGGAGGCCAGCGCTCCAGCATCAGTTTCACGCTCTCTAACCTTTATTATCTCGTCGGTAAGATCGAAACCTAGAGCGTTGATCTCCTCGAGGGTTTCCCTCCGAGATTGGCATTTGGCGAGTTCAGTAATCCAATATGCTCGAGTTTGAGTGGTCTCGGCTGCCTCTTTTTCTTGGACTTGAGCGGCTTCAGCATCGGCCCGGTAAACGGCCACGATCGCATTTGCCTCGACTTTTGCATTTTCGGCTTCAGATTTGGCCTTTGAGAGTTCGGAAGCCAACCGAGCCTCGAGCTCCTCTATTTTCTTTGCCTGAGCCGAGCTCTTCTACTTCATGCCTTGAAGCTGACTTTCGACCGATGACAATTGGGCTTGAGCAGTCTCTTTTTCTGCAGCAAAGCGGTCCATACCTTATTTCCACCCCAAGGACTCTACCTTTATCATGTTGACCTCCTCGCGAAACTGCTCGATCCTCTCTACCTTCTGTTGTAACTGTGAGATTGAAATGTTAGCCACCTTTCCCGAATCGAGCCCATGAGCTTTTAAGATTTTCATTACCTTTTCGATCAGGTCGGTCTGATCTTGGTGAGCCTTAGCCAACTCGGCTCGGAGGTCCTTGATCTCCTTTTCTTTTTGCCCAATGAGAAGTTTAAGGGAATTTCTCTCCTCCGTGAGCCCTCGAAGGTCGGCCTCACATCGACTCATCTCAAATCAAGACGGAGAAATGGCTTCCTGATGAAGCGTTGAGGCCTACGCAAAAAGAAGAAAAGAAGTTAGATAGGAAGAGAAAAATGAACACAAGGATAATACCAACAAGGGAAGCTAAGGCTTACTCGATTCAGAACTTGCTGCACTTCGTTTAAAAGGCTCGATGACTCGCCCGAGTCCTTCCTCAATACCTCCAAGTCGCTCAGGCCGGTAGCATCTTTGACCCTAGTAAAGTAATTACGGAAGGGGTCCTCCCTTACGTGGGCTCCATCGATGGAGAGGGTCTTCAAGGCCCAAGCCTCTTAAATCATCTCCTCAGAAAACGAGGGGAGCAGCGGGGAGTCTCTAATTTCTATTGCCCTAAGTGGATCACTTGGGGTGTTCTCTCCATCTCAAGGGGCCTTGAGATCAGCCCCTACAGCCGTACCTATTGTTGGCTCATTATGGTGGGAGGCATCTTCAATCCTCAATGACTCGGGGACTTCGCCCAAGTCTCTTCCCGAGACCCCCTCATCTCGAGATGGAGTCTCTGCAGCCTTCACCAATTCAGTGGCCTTTGGGGCCTAAATGCTCATTTTCGCTCAGGCCACCAACCCGAAGTCATCTTCTTCCTCTTCCTTCCTTAAACGCCGAACAGAGTCTTCGGTCAGAAGGATGATGTTCTTCTTCGGCTTACGAGAAACCTTCTTCTTAGGTTCTGGATCCTTGGAGGTTGAGGTCTTTTTCCTCTTTTTGTCCTTCGCCGGTTTAGGTGCCGGGATTGATGTCCCCTCCTCACCAAATAAGGGCCTCATGACAACATCTTTGACAAGGCCTGTATGAAAGGAAATTAAGTAATAAATGCTTTAACAAAATCATCAAAGACGTAGAAAAGGCGATTACCATGAGTTTTGGCCTCCCATCGGCCCTTTGAAAAATCGCGCCATGAGCGCTCGGCATACGAAGAGGTCGAGGCCAGGTCCCGAACCCAGCTCTTAAGGTTAGGAATTACACCGGGCATCCAATTGACTGCTACATCATGGAAAAGGATATCGATGAGAAGAAGCAAAGGAGCAAAACAATAAATAAGAGCTAATAGTGGGATTGTACTTACGCGTCATATTCCATTTCTCAGGAAATGGCATCTTCTCGGTCGGGATTAGGTCGGAAGTCCTCACTCGAATGAACCGGCCCATCCAACAACGATCGTTGTCCTCGTCTATGCTCGAGAACAGCACTTTGGTAGCCCGGCATTGGAGTTTTCATTAACCCGCCCCGATAGAGGCGGGGGATGTACAACCTGATGAGGTGGTCGAAGGTGAAAGGCATCCCCTCGACTTTACTCACGAAGAATCGGAGCAGAATAATAATTCGCCAAAAAGAAGGATGGACTTGGCCTAGGGTTATTTGATATTGATGGCAAAAATCAACGACGACGGAGTCGAGGGGGCCCAGCATGAAAGGGTAAGTGTAAACACTTAGAAACCCTTCCACATAGGTGGTGATATCCTCTTCGGGGGTCGGGATCACCACCTCTTTGCCCTCCCAGTTGCAGTCTTTCTTTACCTGCTTAAGGTATCCCTCAGTTATCGAGCATATATACCTCGACACTGGCTCACATCGACTGGGAATCGACGAGGCTTTATCGGTCTTGAAGTCGGAAGTCAGGACGCACCCTACGGGAACACAATCCTCAAGGCACGGCTCCACCGTTGTTTTGTCGCCGGCTGGCCTCGATGAAGAAGCATTTTCCTTTTAAGGAACAGTTTTTGACGTTTTCGCCATTTGGATTTGAAGTCAAAAATAGATGGAGATGATAAGATTTGGTGTTCTAAGAAGAGGTTAGCAGTGAAAATTGTATATTTGCAGATGAAGAACTTAGAATATGTAAAAAGCTTTGGAGATTGGAAATCTTAAAGTAAAAGTTCGAAATGGTAAAGAGAGGAGCTATTTATAGATTTCACAATGACGATTCAAAATTAGCGGTGGCCGACCATCGACTAACGCGCATTTAATGACTTGATAACTGTACAGACGGGACGTTTCGATCACTTCCTTCGCTTACGGCACGAGATGATGTCATGACAGGTCGAGGTAGAAAAATCGAAGGCTCAATTTGTTTCTTGTCATTACACTACAAAAAACGAGGGGACTATATGTATACGGTTAAAACCGAGCCCACCCGATTTTACTATTTGACCGAGACCGGGAGATTACATCGAAGGACGACCTCATAATGGAATAGACTAAATCACGAGGACAAGGTACCGAATTCAGAACTGAGATACCTATCGAGATCGAGGCTAGGATCGATCTCAGCCAAATGAGACAGACATCGAGCAAGATCGAATGTAGCATAATAGCAGAAAGGCAAGATATCTGTGACTGGTCGAGGATCACGGCGTTAATCTTGGTGACTAGTCGAGGATCACGACGTAAATTTTGGAATAGACCAAATCAGAAATGGTTAATTAGCTAGTCATGGGATTTCCTTCTGTAATTAGAATTATACCATAAGTGGAATTCCTCTATTATATAAAGAGGGGGTCCTAATCATTTGCAAGACATTGTCAATAGATACAAAAAGTAATATAATTCTCTTTCTCATTTATTCTATTGTTCATCAGCTTGTTATACTTTAATTATTCTGGCATCAACCATTTCGAGGGTATCCAAACTCGAGGGCTGAGTTCCATTCTAACACCGATTTGCTTTACTTTATAGTTCATTTCTGTTATTAATCCTCATATTTATCAATTGGTATTAAGTGAAATCACGGGTTCTTAGAGCCACATTATAAGTTTAATTGTTATCCAATTTTAAGGGTAAACAATCATATAACGTCTAGCATGAGGAAAATGCATCTTTATGCCTACATGCCAAGTATGCATGTCAAATGAATGATTTCACGATGATATCCCCAGGTACTCACACCCTCAACATACTCAAGATGTCTGTCTCAAATGCCCACTTCATACCACACACACATTCACTCAGCACTTTACGGGAGCCTGGCTCATAAGCCCCTCACCAAAGCACATATATATACCACTATGCATGCACCAACTGCAGGTATGTTAGACTCGGAGGGGCGGATCCTACCCAAGTGCTAATCAAAAGCCAATATAGCCTGCTATGGCGTGCAGCTCGATCCATGCAACCCGATCCAGAAGAAGAAGAAGCCAGTAAGCCTGATGCGGCATGCAGCCCGATCCACAACAACACTCTCAACACGGTTCTAAGGCCCACCTCAGTCATCAACCTCTCTAAGTCTTAAGGGCTCACAATCTCATACCACTCAGCCCAACAACTCCACATATGGATAATCAATGATAACATACGATGTAATAATGAATGACGAACAGAGATTGAGATATGATATGCAAATGAAGAACCATGACTGAGTGTATAATTACATTTAAATCAGATAACTCAAAACAACATAAATAGCCTCATTAGGTCTTAATCGAATAAGCACATTGTCTAAACCTGATTTCTAACATGAATCACAGCTCAAATAATCAAACAAGTAGGGGAAACATGCATATAACAGGATATGGTAACAAAACAAGTCTGGTACTAGTCTAAAAGTCAATTTGAATCATGATTACACTGTGCACGCCCACACGCCCGTCACCTAGTATATGTGTCACCTCACAAATAACATGGTACACAGGGATAATTACCCTCAATTCCAAGTTTAGAAATAATACTTACCTCGAACAAGCTAAAACGAATACCGAACAAGTCAAACAATACTCTAGAAATGCTATCCCATGTGTATCAACCTCCAAACGGCTCGAAACTAACCAAAAGCAACTCAAAAACCATCAATAATGCCAAAGGAAACCACCCCAAACAATAAAGGTCGAATCTTTAATCAAATACTCAAAGTCAACCAAACATTCAAACCCGGGCCGAACCTCGGAACCCGACAAAACTCACAAATTGTGATAACCCATTCAATTACAAGTCCATCCATACTAATTTCACTCAAATCTGACTCTGAATCGATGTTCAAAACTCAATTATTCACTTTAGAAAAATTTAGACAAAAACTCTCAATTTCTCTTTTGAAATCATCAATCAAATGCCAAAAACGAAGATAGAATCACAGATTATAATCAAACCCAAGTACAAAATACTTACCCAATTCTTATGGTGAAAATCGCCTTCAAAATAGCTTAAATTCGAGCTCCCTGACACAAAATATGAAAAAATAACTCAAAGGTCTGAAATAGAGTACTTATATGCGCTGCCCAGTGGTACTCTACGCGATCGCGGTAGTGCCTTCACGATCGCGAAGCAAAACTGTCTAGCTTCAAAAATCCCTGCGCGAATACGACACTGAAACAGTGAATGCGAATACCATCAGATCACCAATCATCGCGAACATGACCTTACACATGCAAATACGTTGCACAACTCATGCCTGCCACACACTTCTACGCGAATGAGTAACCCACTCCACGAATGCGATGCACGAATATCTCCGGCCTAATTTCCTTATACACCAACGCGATAGCTCCATCGCGAATTGGAAGATCAACTAGCTCCATGAACAAAATACACATCGTGATCGCGATTGATCTCTCGCAATCGTGAAGCACAACGAAAACACGAGAAAACTAGCACTATATGCAACTCTGAAAAGATCATAAATCAATCTGAAACACACCCGAGCCCCTCGGGATCCCATTCGAACATACCAGCAAGTCCCATAACATAACACAGACTTACTCGAGGCCTCAAATCACACGTAACAATATCAAAACCATGAATCGCACCTCAATTCAAACTTAATGAACATTTCCAAATTCAAAACTAGCGGCGAATAAGCCTAAACACCTCGGAATGACCTCAAATTTTGCACACAAGTCATAGATGACATAGCGGACCTACTCCAACTCCCGAAACCAAAATTCGAATCTGATATCAACAAAGTCAAACTCCCGGTCAAACCTATAAATTTTCCAAACCTTCAAATTGCCAACTTTCGCCAATTCGCGTCAATACCTTCTAGAAATATCCAAATAGAAATTCGGGCATATGCCCAAATCCAAAATCACCATTTGTACATAATGGAACCATCAAAACTCTGATCCAAGGTCAAATAGATAAAAGTCAAACTTGATCAACTCTTCTAACTTATAGCTTCTAAAATAAAAATTATTCTTTCAAATAAACTTCGAATCACCGGAAAACGAAAACTGATGATATGCACAAGTCATAATATATTATATGAATCTATTCATGACCTCAAACACCCGAACAGAATACGAACCCTCAAAATGACTGGTGGGGTCGTTACACACTTAGATTGATCCTTGATTGGATCATGTTATGCGGTGTAATTGGGGAGGATCCATCACTTGAAGTATCATCATCTTCCTTCACAGAAGAGTTCTTGGATCCGGAGAGGTTATGCATAGCTAGATTTTTCTTAATCTTTTCAGCAACATCGCTTCCTCCTTCAGGTGAATTTGTAGAGGATCTTGCTCCTTTTGAGGATGAAGATCTGAAAATAGGGTTCATGCAGACGATACTCAGAGTGCTTTTTTTTCCTAAAGAGCTTGATTTGCTCCTTGTAACTGGCTCAAAACTTTCAAAGGTAAAATCAAGGAGGCTTTCTACATCAGTATAGAACTTGGAATTAGTTGCCTTAGTGGAAGTTGATCAGGAGTTAATTTTATTTGAAGCCATTTCGATGTTATTATACTTTAGTGATTGAGAAGTTGAAATGAGAGGTAGAGATTATCCCACTGGGCATGCCAGAATTCGTAGACGATAAATTTGCACCAAAAAAATAATCGAGACCGAAAAATATTGTAACAATTATAGTACTTTATTTCAAATAATATGAGCATTACAATCTATATGAATCCTCTAATTTTTCTTTCCAACGGTAAATAAAATATATTCAAGGGCCTTTGTAATGACCCGCCTGGTCGTTTTGAGTATTTTAGCCTCGTTCCCCTATTTATTGCCTCCTCTATGTTATATTGTGATTATGTGACTTGCCGGGGTGGTTGGTTTGGTTTCGGGTGAGTTTCGGAGTGAATTGGGACACTTAGTCTCAAAGTTGGAAGCTTAAGTTGAAAGAGTTGACCGGATTTTGACTTTTGTGTAGATGACTCTGGAATAGAGTTTGGATGGTCCAATAGCTTCGTATGATAATTTTGAACTTAGGCGTATGTCCGGATATTGATTTGGAGGTCTGCTGGTCGTTTTGGCTTGAATTAGCGAAAGTTGGAATGTTGAAGGTTTGGAAGGTTGAGAAGTTTGACCAATAGTTGAATCTATTGATATCGTGTCTGGATTTTGATTTTGGAAGTTGGAATAGGTTTGTTATATCATTTATGACTTGTGCACAAAATTTGAGGTAATTCGGAGTTGGTTTGATATGATTCGGCATTAGTTTTAGAAGTTGAAAGTTCATAAGTTTATTAGGCTTGAATCGATGTGCGATTCATGGTTTTAGTGTTGTTTGATATGATTTGGGGATTCAAACGAGTTCGCATTGTGTTATAGGACTTGATTGTATGTTCGGGCGGGGTCCCGGGGTGCCCCAGGTGTATTTTGGACTGAGTTCAGACCGTGTGTTCATGTGTTGGAATTGCTGGTTTCAGAGCTTCTAGTTTCCTTCTTCGTGATCGCAAAGAATAGGTCGCGGTCGCGTAGGGTCTTTTCTGGCAGGAAGGAATTGGCGACGTTCATGGAAGTTTGGGTGATTGTGCATCACGAATGTGTGTGAGGGACCGCATTCACGTAAAATGAAGGAGGGGTTGTGTGATGGCACACATTATTCATCATGTTCGTGTGGAGAAGTCTGCGATCACGAAGCATATGGATGTTTTGCCATCGCGTTTGTGTCGGTAGTCACGCAATTGCGTAGGGGCTTTTGTGAGCTGGTGGAGTTTGTTCTCCGCGATCACGAGTGCTTTTCCGCGATCGCGTGGAGTAATCACTGGGCAGCAAATATTAAAATTCCAAATCAAGGGTTAGAGTATTATTTTCATATTTTGAGTTGTAGAGCTCGGTTTTAGAGGATTTTGGAGTGAATTGTCATGTCTTGGATCGGGGTAAGTGTATTTGACTCGGATTTATTAATTAACCATGATTCTATCTTAGTGTTATCATTTATTTAGTGAATTAAAGTGTGGGTGATTTTTGTAAAACTTCCTAAAGTGAAAATTGAGGATTTGAAAATCGATTTGAAGTCGGAATTGGATAATTTTGGTGTGGTTGGACTCGCATTGAATGGGTGTTCGGATTTTGTAAGTTTGGTCAAGTTCTGAGACACGGGCCCGGGTTGAATTTTTGATTTTCTTTAATGATTACAACTTTATTATCCGGAATAGTTTCCCCTGGTTTGTATTTATGGTATAAAGTTATTTCGGTTAGATTCGAGCCATCCGAAATTAGATATTCACGGAAAAAGGCCTACTAGCGGATTGGGTTGGATTGTTTAAGGTAAGTATCTAGCCTAACTTTGTGTGGAGGAAACACCCCTTAGGATTGGAGTTGTAGTGGTATTTGTGTTATGTGAAAGCCATGTACGCAAGGTGACGAGTGGGTACACGGGCTATATGTGGCAATTGACTGGTTTAGGCTATTTAGACTCTTTTCATGTCTTTAATCGAATTGTCATAACATGTTATATCTTCCATTGTTAATCTACCCTTACATATGTTAATCTATTCTTACACGCTTTATTTGACATTGTTAGCACTTGCTCCATCTCTTACTTGTTATTTTCCCTTACATGCTTAGTTGAAGTTGTTGTTTCCTTATTGCCTTGTTAATTATTTAATTGTTGAGTTACCTTACTTGAAGTTGTTATTTCTTGGAATATCTTCTTGTTGAGTTTTAGGTGTTAAAGTTGCAAAAGTCGTTATCACATTGAGGCGAAGTTGTTATGTTGTTGATATATCTTTCATGTTGAGCCTTTCACTTTTATTCTGTTATTGTTGAGATTCTTGTGCACATTGTGGTTGAGCCATGGGCTATTTGTTGTGGAAATATTGGTATTGTTGATTCTTCTGACAAAGTGTGGCATATGGGCACTTGTGATGCGACATGTTATTGTGTTGTGATATTGATGCGCATGCGGCGGTATAAGGATATGGGTTAATGTGCATGCGGTAGCATAAGGTGGGATTAATATGCGTGTTCTAGTAAGTGAATTTCTTAAAGCCACGCGGCGACAAAAGGTTGGCTAAAGTGCATGTAGCTATTTCGGGAAAAATATTTTCAAAACTATCTACATGTAAGGCTCACGCGGTGGTCTAAGGAAAGATTGTGATTGTGATTCTAAAATGAGATTACGAGGCGGTACCTCGATTCTGATTCTTGTTTTTATCTCTCATTTACCTCACTTGTATTTGTCCATATTGTTTTATTGATGTTCTTATTATGTGTTCCTTCTTGGTTTCCTTTATTGCTTTAAATTCAGTTGTAGCTTAGTTAAGGCGAAGTTGTTATGCTTTATTGCTTCATTTTCCTCGTTTTCATTATTAGACTATACTATACTTACTCAGTTTCTTTTCTTATCCTAGTAGGTGTCTTGACCTGGCCTGGTCACTACTCTATCGAGGTTAGGCCCGATACTTACTTGGTACCTTTATGGTGTACTCATACTACACTTCTGCATATTTTTTGTACAGATCCAGGTAGCTCGACCTAGGCTAGGCACCATATTCAGTTCGGAGACTTCAAGGCATACCTGCCCGGCGTTCGCAGGACTTGGAGTCACCCTCTGTCCTTGTTTTTCTACTGCTTACTCTTTATTTAGACAGTGATGTATTAGGGATGTTACAGTATATTCGTGTAGAGCTAATGACTCAGTCTCACCATATTTTGGGAGTTATTGTCAGCGGTATTGTTGAGTTCTATTATGATAGCTATATGTTTTAGATTTGAAGTTTTATTATTATTTTCGCTATTTCTCCATGCATGTTAAGCTTACCTACTCTTAGAGACTAGGTGCCATCACGACATCCTCAGGTGGGTAAATTGGGATCACGACAAGTTGGTATCATAGTTCTAGGTTCATAGGTGTTACGAGTCATAAGCAGGTTTAGTAGAGTCTTGCGGATCAGTACGGAGATGTTTGTACTTATCTTCGAGAGGTTAAAGAACTGTTAGGAAAATTCCACTTCTTTCATTCATTATCATGTGTATTGGTTGACTTCAAAATCTAAATCTCTGACTTTCTATTCTCTCACATATGGTGAGGACATGCACTGTTGGATCCAACGATCAGACATCCGCGCCCCCTACTAGAGCCGCGAGAGGTCGGGTCTAGGGCAGAGGCCGAGGAGGGGCACGTGGTGCAGCTAGAGCACCTACCTGAGCTGCGACAGAGGAGCCACCAGTAGCTCCAGTTGGGGGGCAGACACCTGAGGCGCCTGTTGCCACCCTTGCACTTCAAGAGACCCTCGCACAGCTCTTGATCATTTCAGTACTCTAGCTTAGGCAGGGTTGATTCCACTTGCACCAGCCACATCGCACGCTGGGGGAGGAGCTTAAACTCCTGCGACCCGTACTTCAGAGCAGTGGGTCAATGTTGATCTGGTCCCAGAGGTTATGCCAGCACAACCTGTTGCTCCGGTTCAGCTCGAGGATAGGGTTGTGGCATCTGAGCAGGAGCAACTTAGACTTGAGAGGTTCAAAAAGTACCATCCTCCTACTTTCAGCGGCCTAGCTACAGAGGATGCACAGGGTTTTCTAGAGAAGTGCCACCATATTCTCTACACCATGGGTATTGTGGAGATAAGCAACAGCATATCAGTGGTGGCGGGCTTACGAGGAGAGTACCAGCTGATGCAGCTTCACTCACACAAACTCAGTTTTCAGAGATGTTCTTGAGAGATTTTGTTCCCCAGAGCCTTCAGGATGTATCGCGCACAGAGTTTGAGCAGCTGTGCCAGGGTACTATGACAGTGTCAGAGTATGCTATCAAATTCAGCAAGTTGTCCACACATGCACCTGCCTTGGTTTCTACAGTCAGAGAGTGAGTATGCCGATTCATCAAAGGGCTCAAGTATGGTATTAGATTTAGCATAGCCCGAGAACTGGAGATAGATACACCATATCAGTAGGTGGCAGAGATCGTGCATAGATCGGAGGGCATGCGGGGCTATGAGAGAGAACACTGGGAGGCCAAAAGATCTTGAGGTACTGGAGGATTTAATGGTGGCCATGCTGAAGTTACAACCAGTCATGGTAGGGGCTATATGAGCCGTCCAGTTCATTCAGCACTTCCAGCTTCTAGTGGTGCTCCGGTTGCTTCCAGGTCTCAGGTTGCCCATCATGCACTGCCACTGTTTAGTGCACCTCATGTATGGGGTGCTTTCAGCGATTAGTCTAGCCGACTAGGCCAGGGCCAGTTTCAGTACCCACGCCCACCGAGAGATTACTTTGAGTGTGGTGATACCCGACATATGGTGAGGTACTGCCCCTGACTCAGGAGGGGTGCGCCTCCACGGGCTACATAGGCTCCACCAATTCCACAGGGTCCAAAGACTTCTCAGGCTATGGTTGATGCTCTAGTTGCAGCTCCACCTGCAGAACCAGCTAGGGGTGGGGTCATGCGGGTAGGGGTCACCCTAGAGGGGGAGTCCAGGCTAGATTCTATGCTTTTTCGGGTAGGACGTAGGCAGTCGCATCAGACACAGTCATCATAGGTATTATTCCACTTTGTCATAGAGATGCATCAGTCTTATTTGATCTAGGCTCCACTTACTCATATGTGTCATCTTACTTTGCTCCATATTTGGATATACCTCATGATTCTTTGAGTTCTCTTGTATATTTTCCATGCCTGTGGCAGATTCTATTGTTGTGGACCTTGTGTATCGGTCGTATTTAGTTGTTATTAGTGGTTTTGAGACCAGAGTGGATCTATTGTTACTCGTTATGGTAAACTTTGATGTTATCTTAGCCATGGATTGGTTGTCGCCCTATCATGTTATTCTGGATTGTCACGCCAAGACTGTGACACTGGCTATGCCAGGTTTACCGCGGTTAGAGTGGCAAGGTACACTGGATTATGTTCCTAGAAGAGTTGTGTCCTTCCTTAAGGAACATCAGATGGTTGAGAAGGGGTGTGATGCATATCTAACCTTTGTGAGAGATGTCAGTATTAATACTTTTATCGTTAAGACAGTTCTGGTAGTGAGAGACTTCCCAGATGTATTTCCATCAGATCATCCGGGCATGTCGTCTGATAGAGATGATTTTTGTATTGACTTATTATTGGTCACTCAGCCCATTTTTATTCCACCATATTGTATGCCACCGGCGGAGTTAAATGAGTAGTTGCAAGAGTTTCTTGATAAGGGTTTCATTCGGCCCAGCGTGTCACCTTGGGGTGCTCCGGTTCTATTTGTGAAGAAGAAGGATGGTTCTATGCGAATGTGTATTGATTATCGGCAGTTGAACAAGCTTACAGTTAAGCACAAGGACCCGTTGCTGTGCATTGATGACTTATTTGATCAGTTACAGGGTTCTATACTATTCTCAAAGATTGATTTGCGGTCAGGGTATCATCAATTGAAGATTTGGGATTCGGATATCCCAAAGACTGCCTTTATGACTAGGTATGGTCACTACGCGTTCCTTATGATGTCATTTGGGCTGACCAATGCCCTAACAACATTTATGTACCTAATGAACAGTGTATTCCAGACAAAACTTGATTCATTCGTTATCGTGTTTATTGATGACATCTTGGTGTACTCCCGTAGCCTGGAGGATCACGAGCAGCATTTGAGTATTGTGCTTCAGACCTTGAGAGAAAAGAAGTTGTATGCAAAATTCTCAAAGTGTGAATTCTGGCTTGATTTTGTGGCGTTTTTGGGTCATGTGGTGTCAACTGAGGAGATTAAGGTAGATCTGAAGATGATTGAAGCAGTTCAGAGTTGGTCCAGACCGTCTTCCACTACTGAGATTCAGATTTTCCTTGGTTTGGCCGAGTATTATCACCGATTTGTAGCGGGTTTCTCATCCATTGTTGCACATATGACCAGATTGACCTAGAAGGGTGCTCCTTTCAAATGGTCTGAGGAGTGTGAGGCGAGCTTTCAAAAGCTCAAGACTTCTTTGACTACAGCCCCACTATTGGTGTTGCCTACGGATTTGGGGTCTTACATTGTGTATTGTGATGTGTCCCATGTTGGACTTGGTGCGGTATTGATGCAACACGGTAGGGTGATTGCCTACGCATCCCGGCAGATAAAGGTTAATGAGAAGAATTATCCGGTGCACGACTTGGAATTGGCAGATATTATTCATGCATTGAAGATTTGGAGGCATTATTTATAATGTCCCATGCAAGGTCTATCCCGACCACTAGAGTCTACAGCATCTGTTCAAGCAGAAGGATCTTAACTTGCGGCAGCGGAGATGGTTAGAGTTGCTTAAAGACTATGATTTCACTATTCTAAATCACCTCGGGAAGGCCAACGTGGTGGCTGATACCTTGAGTTGAAAGGCGGAAAGTATGGGTAATTTGGCATATCTACCGGCAGCAGAGAGGCCACTAGCCCTTGATGTTCAGGCCTTGGCCAATCAGTTTGTTAGATTGGATGTTTCGGAGCCTAGTCAAGTTCTTGCTTGTGTGATTTCTTAGTCTTCTTTATATGAGCGCATCAGAGAGAGTCAGTATGAAGACCCCTATTTTCTTGTCCTTAAGGACACGGTGCATCATGACGATGCCAAGGAGGTTTCTATCGGATATGACGGGATCTGGCGGATGTAGGGCTAGTTATGCGTGCCCAATGTAGATGGGCTACGTGAGTTGATCCTTTAGGAGACCCACAGTTCGCGGTACTCCATTCATACGAGTGTCGCTAAGATGTATCAGGATTTGAGGTAGCACTATTGGTGGAGGAGAATGAAGAAAGATATAGTGGAGTATGTGGCTCAGTTCCTAAATTATCAGCAAGTGAAGTATGAGCATCGGAGGCCGGGGAGTCTGCTTCAGAGACTTGAAATTCCCGAGTGGAAAAGGGAGCTTGTTACCATGGACTTTGTTGTTGGGCTCCCACGGACTCAGAAGAAATTTGACGTTGTATGGGTGATTATGGATAGGTTGACTAAGTCGGCTCATTTCATTCTAGTGGTGACTACCTATTCTTCAGAGCAGCTGGCTCAGATCTATATCTGCGAGATTGTTCGACTTAATGGCATGCTGGTATCCATTATCTCTGACTGGGGCACACAGTTTACATCGCAATTCTGGAGAGTTATGTAGAGTGATCTAGGTGCACATGTTGAGTTGAGTATAGAATTTCATCCACGGACAGACGGGTAGTCCGAGCACACCATTCAGATATTAGAGGATATGCTTCGTGCCTGTGTTAAGGATTTCAGGGGTTCTTGGGATCAGTTTTTCCTCTTGCAGAGTTTGCCTACAACAACAACTACTAATCGAGTATTCAGATGTCTCGTTATGAGGCCCTATATGGGAGGAGGTGTCGTTCTCTAGTTGGTTAAATTGAGACGGATTACGAACATATTTGGTTCGAGATGCTTTAGAGAAAGTGTAAGGCCCCATAAAATTTCACCTAGAACCCGGGGTTTCGTGATGCCAAAGCGGACTTATGTGTTGATGATTGTAGAGATTCTTCACCTAGTGCAGACTTTTTGGGTTGAACACTGCATTGGGGAGTTGAAGAAAATTTTTGGCAGAGTAGGGCATTTCTGCGGGTCCACTATGCGACCGCAGAATCATTCTGCGGGCCGCAGATCGGCCGCATAGTGCAACAGAAAAATAACCAATTTTGGAGGGTCGTTTTGCGGTCCAATATGCGACCGCATAATGCTTTTGATGGTCGCACAATCCATCGCAGATTCAGCATGAAGATTTTCGGAGGGGATTTCTACGGCGCATTATGCACCGCAGAACTCGTCTGCGGACCGCATACCTGACCCGAATAGCCCAGTTCTTTACATCACTTCTGCAGCCCATTTTTCGGACCGCATATCCATTCTGAGGTCCACTCTGCGACCGCAGATCTGTGTTTGTATGGTCCATTTTCTGGTTTTTATAACCCGACACTATTTCGATATATAGACGTTAAGGGCCATTTGTAAAGAAAAAATCTGATATTTTGAGAGTAAGGAAGTTCTCTAGAGTGAGAGGGGGTTCCTAACTAATTGTTCATCAATTCTTTCTCAAGGCTTGGAGAATTAATAAGGAAAACTCACTGGGTCTTCATCCTAGAGGTAAGATTCTACTCCCTAGCCCTAAATTTCGGGATTTAACTGAAAATAGGTAACGAGGAAAGCAATTCTTGGGCGTGGGAGTTGTTCATTATGAATGCATGTACTATCAAGGTTTGTGAGAATATTGTTGATCTCAATTGGGTAGACTTTGGGTAGTGGGATGAAGGAATCCACCATAGGAGGACCTTGAAACCTTAATGCACACCTAGTGCTTGATAAAAATGCTCAAATGAGTTGAAACCATGATCTCTTTCCTAATTTATGTTCAATTTTGTTATATTTCCAAATAGATAAAAGGGGCTAAGATTTCTGAATCATTGTAGTAATTTAAGGAAGCTCAAGGCGAGGTATGTTGGCTAAAGTTCTCTCTTAGAATTGAATCCCACAATGTTCTTGTAAGCCCCGAGTTGATCATTATAAATTTGACTATTCTGAATACTTTTATCTTATTCTGTTATCCTTCAGGAATGTGATCTAAGTATGGGTTGTGTGTTAATGCTATGGCTTCAAGACGTGATTCTAATGAAAGCTATCATGTTGAATTGTGTAAGAAATCTCATTGTGCCTAAGACCCTTATTTGCTCACATGTGTACTTAAAGTCTTGAATAGAAATGGCTTGTTGTTGATAATCCTTGATGGTGTTTGAAAGCAAAAGAAGTGAGCATGAGATATGAAACACGGCCAACGTATCGAGAATTATATTACAATAGAGTCCACTAGTGCCAATGAAATGAAGAGAAGTGTAAAAGACATTGAAATGAGATGTAAATTCTTTTAATAATAAATTCCTTGGGAGTATCGTTTAGTCATCGAGGAAGGGTAGGTTAAAATGACCTAACCCCGAAACTACATGTGTCGGTGTAGGAGTGAGTGAGGGGTAAAATCCGCACGTGAGGTGGTGAGAGTTTTCCCCAAATATGGGATGAGATTGATGTGTTGAGATAATTCCCCTTAAATGGAATGAGATGATTGCTAGCGGAATATGAGGTGATGTCGGCCCACACGACATTGTGGTGAGATGGCTTAGCCGATCGGGCTGAGATCAGATGACATGCTGCACATATGGTGGTATTGTGAGTGGACGTCTCTGGGTGAGACGGCTTAGCCGATCGGGCTGAGATCAGACTTAGTGCTAAAAGCACGGTGGTGTATCGGTACTAAAGATCTCCCAACTTAAAATATTGAAACTTGCTTGAAATTTATTCTTCTCCTAACTTGGTACTTTAATATTGATGAGGCCCTCATTGATTTCATATTTCTTTATCATTGTACTGTTACTCGTTCTATTGATGGGGTGTTTAGTTTTCATACTAGTACTATTCCATATGTACTAATGCCTCTTTTACTGTGCGCGCTGCATCAATGCAGGTGGTTCTACAGCGGGCGGCATTGAGCAGTGATAGCAGTACACCCTCTCCTCAACTGACTTGGTGAGCCCCACTTCATTTTGGGGTCCTTTATCTTTTGTCCTTTGTACATAACATTTTGAGGTACAGCCGGCGCCTTATTGTCGGCGCTGTCATAACATTCTTTGGTTTCTGTTAGAGGCTTCGTAGACATGGTGTGGGTTGTATATTGGTGTTGGGAAAGTCAAAATAAAAAGGTTGTATTTGTATCACATGTTCCTCTTCAAATTTATAAATATATTTTGAGATTTATAAATGGAGTAACCAATGGTAATGAAATGGTGTTGTTCGCGTGACCTTCTTATTGTCAAATTAATGAAATGTATCTTCTCTTTATTCTTGGGTGAGTTGGGTAGATGGCATTGTGCACGCTTGCTCGACCGGGGTATCTCGGTTGAGCACCAGTCGCGCTCCCCAAGGTTGGGGCGTGACAGAAAGGCAAATTGATCCAGGATCAGCTTCGTACAACACAGTCTAGGCAGAAGAGTTATGCTGATCAGAAGGTTTGTAATTTAGCATTTATGGTGGGAGGGCGGGTTTTACTCCGGGTTTCACCCATGAAGGGTGTGATGAGGTTCGGGAAGAAGGGCAATTTGAGCCCTAGGTATATTGGTCCTTTTGAGATCCTCCAAAGAGTGGGGGAGGTGGCCTACAAGCTTGCATTGCCACCTAGCTTATCTGTTGTTCACCTGGTGTTCCATATTTCCATGATCTGGAAGTATCACGATGATCCGTACCATGTTTTAGATTTCATCTCAGTCCAATTGGAAAAGGATTTGACTTATGTAGATGAGCTGATGGCCATCTTGGACAAGCAGGTCCGAATGTTGAGGTCAAAGAACATTGCTTCAGTGAAGATTCAGTGGAGGGGTCAACCAGTCGAGGAGGCGACTTGGGAGACTGAGGATGATATGTTTTGCCACTATCCTCATCTTTTCATCACTTCAGGTGTGTCTCTATACTCGTTTGAGGTCGAACGTATGTTTTAAGATAGGGAGGATGTAATGACCCGTCCGGTCGTTTTGAATATTTTAGCCTTGTTCCCCTATTTATTACCTCATCTATGTTATATTGTGGTTATGTGACTTGTCGGAGTGGTTGCTTTGGTTTTGGATGAGTTTCAAAGTGAATTGGGACACCTAGTGTTGACGGCCAATTTTGACCCTCCCTTTCTAAGTTAATTTATTTACACTTAATAATTTGCAATGAATATTTTGAAAATATTTTCAATCAATAATACCTATTTTCACAAAATTAATTAAGTACTAGTAGTTCTGAAATTAATAATTTTGGATTAGTATTACGGTAATTATAATTAAATACATCATGCTTACTATTTTAAGATTATTAAAATAACTTCCATATACATAAGCTTTATAATTAAATTAATGAATTACTCCTTAATTTCTAATTGATTAGATTATTATGTTAATAATTCGGAATTAGTGTTAAAATTTAGGAAATGAGGTATTTTATAAATAATTAATTACAATAATTAGTAGTATATTTGATAATTATAATTATTACTATGTGTTATTGAAAATAATTAAGTTTATTTAAATTAATTTCAAAAGGGTTAAAAGCCAAAGGGCTATGATTGCAATTCTTCAATTAAACACAAATTGATCATTTTTTAAATTAACTCTAGCCCAATACACAAGCCCATATCCGGAAATGACCCAGTCCAAACACCCCTCAAACCCACCTTGGCAATCCTTGCATTGCCATTACACCAAACAGAGCCTGCCACGTCACCCGCCTCCCACAATCACAAAATAAACACAACTAATATGAGTCGTCCGCTTCTTAGATCAACGGCCCACGATTTTTGGCTGCATTTCTCTTTAATTTAAAATGCCCAGAGACTTAATCCTAACCGTTGGATCACAAGGATCCAACGGCCACCAAAATTTCCCATAAAAATTGCTAAATCCCTAAAATATCAGGACCATAGATCTGAGAGATCAACGGCCCAGATCTAATCTCCTAAGCTTAACCTGGAGACAACCACCCCTATCTTCCAAACCCTAATCATTTCCCCCACAAGCTCGGCCGCTTCCCTTTTCCCTTTCTCTCCCTTTTCTCTCAATCTCACAGGCTCAAATCAATCAAAGACCTTGCACAAATTTGTGCAAGGTCATGAATCCATAAAGAAATCATCCCTCATGTCTCCTATGTCCGCGATTCTCGCTGAACCTTTCCCGTTTCACCGATAAAATTCAAAATCCCCCAAATCCGAACCCTAGACCAAAGAATGAAACTTTAAATCTCTTGATTTCTCTTATGCTCCATCAAATCAGAGCATGAATAAGGATTGTCAGAAGCTTCATCATGTTATTCGATGTCCAGAGGTCAAACGCAGTAACCTCTGGACATTGGAGGTCTTAGCCGACAAAATGTTTTCATCAACGGTCATTCCTGATCTTCACACACGCAGGTAAAAATCTTCAACGATTCTCCCTCTGTTCTTTATGATTTTACCCGACTATGCTCATATCATCAATTCATCGTCACCTTCCGCTCACAAGTTTGAATCTGCTGAAACCCTAGAGGCTTCAATGGCCACTATAAATAGGGGCCTTAAATTCTCTCACCAAAAAGAACATGCCTAACCACACCTAATATCTTAGAAATTAATACACAATATAGTATTGTTTGGAAATTTTCGATTGAAGTTTGAGTTCTTACTCAACCTCTGCTTTTCTCTCTCTTTCTAGTTCTAAGCTTGTTTACTAATTGAAAGCTTGAGCTTTTGGCTTCCTAAACGGCTAATTTGAGTACTCATTTGGTTTGCTGCCCTAAAGAAGGTCAGTAAAATCTCAACCCTACCCTTCTCTTGTTTTGTTTTAATTGTTGAACCTGACTTGTTTTGTTATCTTTTATTAAGTAATGATAGTGATAATAAGCTATGGTTGACTGTTTTCGTATCTTTATTAATGACATGTGTTGATAAATTGATCTTGGAATCATGAGTTCCTTAAATTTTTGAAATAGAACTGTGTTGATCTTAATAAGAAACTGATGATTCATATCTACTGGTTAATTTTGAAAACAAATAAAGAACCTCTTAAATGTACCTAATATCTAGTTTCAGGCCTCTTTGATGCTCTATTAGTACTACTATGAGTGTTTTGCCAATCTACCTTGAGTGTTATTTGCATTTCATGATAGTTCACTTAATAACATAGACTTAAACAAAGTGTGAACCTGTTTAGTGGTGAAAACTAGATTGTCATCTTAGTTTAGATGCACTAGCTCGTGACCTTTAAACCAGTTTTATCTTCTTGACATGCCTCTATGATTCTATTGATTCTTAGAAGTTTATTAACCATCTGATTGAACTCATGACTGCTTATGTAAGCATGCCCTAAGCTAGTTGGATCTTTGTGTCACTTTTATGTATATTTAGAGATTGTTATAAAATTAACTTAAGCTATGAGGTATGGATAAGATGTATTCAAGTTTTGATATTCTATTTGTTGAGCTAAAGTACTGAAATTAAATTCCACTATACCTGAAATCCCATATATGACTCGCTTAACAGACTTCCCCAATGTGATGATACCCCTACCCCTTTTCTGAAACTCATATAGTGACACTGTTGGCTTGATTTTATGATCATTCTATTCATTTTGAAATAATATGACTTCTACTAAGTGTACTGTTGCTCTCAAACGCACACGCAAGTATATGTGGTCGTACAAGTAATAAAATGATAAGTTAAGTGTCGAACCCACAGATACTTATATCAACTACCCACTAGATTCACCAAGATTGTTATTCAGTCAAGCCAAATTCGAGTTCAAGAATGTGATTATATTAAACTATACTTCTAAATAGTAAATAAATTATCAAGCAGTAAATTGGTTGTTGTGTATTCAGTAGAGACAAATATTCCAGGGTTCTAATCGATTTACCAATCCTATTGTGTTCTAGTTAACTCTTCCTTTCATACAATTTACTCATGGTTGCTAATTAATCGATAATTGCTCTCATAGCCTTCTCCCGAAGTACTACTCGCCTATTCAAAATAGATTAACGCCTATATTCCTATGGAATCAATCTATCAAGAACGCATTAAGATTATGATATTAAATTAAGCATGGTGACTAGATATATTCCTATCCTAACCACAAATCCCCCCCTCCCCCCTAAGAGTTAAGATCATGCTCTCTTCAATTCTTCTCCAATCTAAACATTGCTTTCCCAAGCATAGCATAGATAGTAAATAGAATCTAACTGTTGGCCAGACAATTAAGGAATTAATCATAGAATTGAAGAAACAATCATATATTAGTAAATTATAATCAAGGTTAAGTCAACGTTAAACAACAATATTCATGGCTAAATCACAACCCTAGAACTATAGGTTTTAGCCACTCATGATAATAACAAACAATTTTATAAGTGTTGGATAATTGAAAATACTAAGAAAAGATGAAGAAAACTGAGATCTCTTCGCTCCCGGATGTTTCTCGTGTGTATTCTCCCTTCAAAGTGGTGTCTCCCCCTCTAAAAATAAGCTTAGTCTTGCTTATATACGTGTTGGGTAGGTCTAGGGCCGAAATAATCTTGTCTCAGGCAAAATTGGACAGGATTCACGCCACCAGCGCCCAGCCCAGTGCTAGGCACTGTCCCTAACGCTGTTAATTGGAGCACACTGTCTCTGGCGCCACAGGTAGCGCTAGGCGCTGGAAATTCCCTTTTTTTCTTTTTCGTCCGTTTTGGCTCTAATCTCGCACCTTTCGCCCCCAATTGCTCCTGGATCATTCCTACACATAAAAACACCTCAAATTAATATAAATCAACATATTTTACATCCTAAATCCATGAAACAAAAGTAAAACATGAGGCGATATACATATAAATATATATACTTTAAGCTAAATATCAACACCCCACACTTAGACTCTTGCTCGTCCTCGAGCAATGGGACTATCAAATAACCCCCCCAACTACGTACAAGTCTGAACTATAGAGGAGCAATTCAACTTTTAACCATACACTCTACCCTTGACTATGATCAATACCGACACACAAGCATGAAGATACAAAATTTCACATTCTTCCCGTTTAAGCATGCCCAAGTATAATATTTCAATTCAATCAATTCCAACAACCTATTTGTCACCACCCAACCTCAAAAGCTGATTTGTAACCACTAAGCACCCTCAACTCACGTACTCGCCCAACAAGAAAGTTTATAATATTACCAATTATTCGTGAGATCATGTGCACTCACCAACAAATAAAAGAGTGAATATAGACTAGTCCACACATTCAAATATGCTTTTGAGTATAGATTAAGGACATCACACAATTGAACAAAATTCAGTCACTCTCACAAAGAATTCATATGCATCCTGTGGTCGTACCATAAGCTTGCCAGTAGTGTATATCTCTACTAATTTAAGCTAGCCAAATTTAGGATCAATTAGGACTTTAAGGTTGTAATGTAGGCTAAGGGACGGGTATGATACATTTAGAAATAGTGACTAACCCTCCTAAGCACTTTAATCCACTACACTCATAATTCAAACACATATTCTTCTCAACCAATTCACTTGCCACAAACCACATGCAACATAGCCCTTACTTTCATTAAGCACTTCTATACACCCACTAGCACAAATTAATAAGGATTGGAGGTGTGTATTTTTTCTACATATTTTGACTATCATTTTTTTCTTTTTTTTTTCTTTTTTGCAATTTTTCTTTTTCTTTCTCTCTCTCTTTTTTTTTCCTTCACACTCCATACATTAAGGTTCATCGGCTAGTGACTTTTGATTTCAATTTTTGTGCACCAAAGGGCCCTCCCATAGTTCCATTCAAAAGCTACTCCCCAATCTCTCACCTTACACTATTTTAGTGAGTAAGTGCCTTAGGAGGTAAAGGTTCAAAAATCTCAAATTAAGAATAAAATAGGGGTACGGCTTGTAATATGGGTGCCAAAGAAAAGGTCTATAGGCTCAAAGGGGATAGCAACGGAAAATTTTAATTTTATGTGACAAGCACATCTATGATCAAGCAAGAAAACACCTACGTTATCTCCTAGATTAGCACAACTTACAATTTCGCTTCGATTAACCCACGGGGCAAGTTCTAGACTACACAGGATAGCACAGAAGATCACAAATCCTCACACACACATTGCACATGACTTAATCAAGATGGTTCTATTCAACTCTCAAGTCAAGCAAGCACACATAATTGAGAAATTTAAGCAATATTGCACTAAATGGCGTACAAGTCAAACACTGAGCTAAAGCATCATAAAATAAGCTATTTACTTTACTTAGACATCACAATTCAAACCAAATACACGGGACGATAGAATATATGTCATATCCTAATGTGCCAGCATCAACCATGTCACTAGGTAGCTCTGAGCAACTCAGTTTCTTCCTATACTACTCCTAAAAAAAATAATTAAAGTACCCGGTTCGAGCTACACCCTTGAAAAAGAATCGGCGCCCAAAGAAAAACCAAGGGATACTACCTAGCTATCTTAAAAAAACATTAAAAAAAAATCTTTTTGATATTTTTAATCGGACTTTATCCCTCAAGAAAATTATCCAAAAGATCCATCATCGGGATAAGTCCGAGCTTTTTCTGATTTTGTTTTTTCAATTTTTGTTTCTTTATTTATTTTGAGAACCTATACTATGTATACTACGAGTTCTAAAAGAAAAATTAATAAAAAAAATAGTTTGATACAATTACACTTCAGAAAGTAGTTTCTCCACCCCATACTTATATTATGCATAGTCCTCGATGCATGATCACAGAGAAAATTATTAAAACAAGAGTGAGAAATACTCCCTGACACCCTCTCAGGCCTAGATCGGACATGATCCTCAATCTTTAGAGTCGGGACGACTCCACACTTAAGCTCAAACATGCTCATCAGCTTCAACTTTGAGTATTCAGACTTCCTCTACTCTGCAAAATAAAAACAACACAAAACTTGACACTAAAAAAAATAATAAATAAATAAAATATATACAAGCTGGGTTGCCTCCCTACAAGCGCCTTATTTACAGTCGTGGCACGACTCTACTACTCTGCTCAGGTTAGGCACTTTCTCTTCTTCTTTCTCCCATGAAGTCTAGCCTTTTTGCACACTCTCGGAAGGTCTCCTCTTTCATCTCTCGCTCTTTTCTCAATCATATTTAGACACTCAGCTTGCAACAGCACCTCCTCTAACTCAGTTGTCCCATCTGGATCACTACAATTCACATAAGGACTCTGCTCTATCCCCTTCAATTCAACCACAGTAATCATGCACAAGTCCTCATAATGCTTAGGAAGCTTAAGTGCCTTGTACACATTAAATGTGATTTTCTCATCGTCAACTCTCATCTTCAACTTCCCTTCCCTCACATCAATAATCGCTCCACCAGTAGCTAAGAATGGTCGCCCCAAAAAATGGGCACTTCCTCATCTGCCTCATAATCAAGAACAATAAAATCAGCAGGAAGAATAAATTTTTCCACTCGAACTAACACATCCTCAATAATTCCTTCTGGCATAACTAGTGACCTATCTGCTAACTGTAAAGTGATTGTAGTAGGTCTAAGAACCCCCAATCCGAGTTGCTTGAACAAAGAGGATGGAATCAAATTTATACTAGCCCCTAAATCACACAGGGCTCTACCAACTTCTTGTTTTCCAAGAGAGAAAGGAATTGTGAAACTCCCAGGATCCTTCAACTTAGAAGGAAGTTTACTCTGAACTCTGGCACTGCACTCTTCAGTAAGTGCAACTATTTCGAACTCTGTATGTCTTCGTTTATTTTCCACAATATCTCTGAGATACCTTGCATACTTAGGCATTTCCTGCAAAATTTCCACCAAAGGTAAATTCACACGCACTTAGTTTAAAATATCTAAGAATTTCTTGTACTTAGCATCCTCTTTTTTCTTCTGCGGTATTTGTGAAAAAGGAGGTGGTTGCCTTGTAACAATTACTAGCTCTGACCCTTTGTTCTCTTTCTTATTCTTCTCAACTGGCTTGGGAACTAATTCTCCTTCAAGACGATCTATATACTTCTTTTTCTTTGGAACTTCTTCTAATAATCTTCCATTTCTCAAGGTAACCGCATTGACTTGAGCATTAGGATTAGGCTCAGTATCACTAGGAAGAGCCCCAGCTGGCCAATTATTTTGGGCACTAGCAAGTTGTCCCATTTGTCGCTCCAAATTTCTCATCGTTGCTGCTTGGGCCTGCTGGTCAGCCATTAATTTATTTATCATCTCTGTTGTTTAGGCCTGCTGGTCAGCCATTAATCTCGTCATCATCTCCTCAAGGTGACTCGTTGAGTTTGCATATTGTTCAGCCTGAGGTGGTCTATATTGTTGTTGAGGTGCTTGTGGTTGGTATTGATTCTGAGAACCTTGGTTTCCACCCCAAGAGAAGTTTGGTGGTTCCTTCAATTGGGATTGTAAGTGTCCCCATACTGATTTTTCTGGCCTCGATTTGCATTACCCACAAAATATACAAACTCTGGATTTGCTGGGCATAGATTGCACATGTAACCTTCTCTACAGATTTCACAAAATATTTGAACTTGTTGCACTAGCTGGGCTTGTTACTTGTTAATAACCAAGTCATCTGATTGACTTGGTTGGTCAATGTGGAAATCTGCGCTGATGATGTCGAGACGACATCTAACTCGAGAACCTCTGCAGATTTTTGTGTTGTGTGTCTGCCCATCTCTCCTTGCCAATCCGGATTGCTTTTGTAGAATTTGTTCAATAATGCATATATCTCATCAAAGCTTTTCTCCAACACTTGACCTCCAGCTACAGCATCTACCACAATTTATGTTTCAGGATGTAGCCCTTCTATGAAAGTGTGAGCTAACACTTCGTTTGTCTGATTGTGATGAGGACAGTCTCTAAGTAACCCCTTGAACCTTTCCTAAGCTGAGTATAAAGACTCTCCTACTTTCTATTTGAAGGCAACTATCTCACTTCTGATCTTTGCAGTTTTGCCTGAAGGGAAGAACCTTGCCAGAAATTTCCTTGCCAAATCATTCCATGATGTAACAGAATTAGCTGGTTGTGCCTTCAGCCATCGCTTTGCTTTGCCCAATAGAGAGAATGGAAAAAGTGTGAGCCTCACATAGTCTGGAGTGACCCCGTTAGTGATATAAGTATCACTAATCTCCAAGAAGTTCAGGATATGCTGTTGTGGATCCTCATGTGGAAGACCCATAAACTGCCCATTCGCATGAAGTAGCTGGATCATACTCTGTTTCAGCTCAAAGTGCTCAGTGATTCTGGGCTTCACTATGTTGGAGGTGACATTAGCAATGCTGGGCATTGCCACCTCCTGAACAGCCATATGTTCCTCTGCCATATTCATAGGAAATTGAACAAGTGCCTGAATATTATTCGTATCTCTTGCTTCCCTCAACCTCCTATAAAATGTTCTCTCAGGTTCGGGGTCAAAGCCTTGAAGTCGGTCCTAGCTTCTGACCCTGCGCATTCAATCAAAGTTCCTGAGATCAGAGCAACAATCAAGTAACGCTAGACTTGACGAAATAAACAAAGAAAGCAAAAACTAGAAAGTAGTCAATATTCAAGTCCCCGGCAACAGCGCCAAAACTTGTTGCTCCCAAACGCATACGCAAGTATACATGGTCGTACAAGTAATAAAATTATAAGTCGAGTGTCGAACCCACATAGACTTATATCAACTACCCACTAGATTCACAAAGATTGTTATTCAGTCAAGCCAAATTCGAGTTCAAGAATATAATTATATTAAACTATACTTCTAAATAGTAACTAAATTATTAAGCAGTAAAATGGTTGTTGTGTATTCATTAGAGACAAATATTCCAGAGTTGTGATCGATTTACCAATACTATTGTGTTCTAGTTAACTCTCCCTTTCATACAATTCACTCATGGTTGCTAATTAATCGATAATTGCTCTCATAGCCTTCTCCCGAAGTACTACTCGCCTATTCAAAATAGATTAACGCCTAGATTCCTATGGAATCAATTTATCAAGAACGCATTAAGATTACGATATTAAATTAAGTACGCTGACTAGGTATATTTCTATCCTAACCACAAATCATCCGCCCCCTAAGAGTTAAGATCATGCTCTCTTTAATTCTTCTCTAATCTAAACATGGCTTTCCCAAGCATAGCATAAATAGTAAATAGAACCTAACTGTTGGCCAAACAATTAAGCAATTAATCACAGAATTGAAGAAATAATCATATATTTGTGAATTATAATCAAGGTTAAGTCAACGTTAAACAACAATATTCATGGCTAAATCACAACCCCAAAACTATGGGTTTTAGCCACTCATGATAATAACAAACAATTTCATAAGTGTTGGATAATTGAAAATACTAAGAAAAGATGAAGAAAACTGAGATCTCTTCGCTCCCGGATATTTCTCGTGTGTATTCTCCCTTCAAAGTGGCGTCTCCCCCTCTAAAAATAAGCTTAGTCTTGCTTTCATACGTGTTGGGTAGGTCTAGGGCCGAAATAACTTTGTTTCGGGCAAAATTAGACAGGATTCACGCCACCAGCGCCCAGCCCAGTGCTAGGTACTGTCCCTGGCATTGTTAATTGGAGCACACTGTCTCTGGCGCCACAGGTAGCCCTAGGCGCTGGAAATTCCCTTTTTTGCTTTTTCGTCCATTTTGGCTCTAATCTCGCACCTTTCGCCCCCAATTGCTCCCGGATCATCCCTACACATAAAAACACCTCAAATTAATATAAATCAACACATTTTATATCCTAAATCCATGAAACAAAAGTAAAACATGAGGCGATATACATATAAATATATATATTTTAAGCTAAATATCATGTACCATGTTGGTGTTCCCTTGGATATTCTGCACTATTTGTTCTTCAAATACTTCTGCTTTTCTCTCCTAATCATATACATGCCTATGTTGTCTTTAAAAGCTTCACTAAGCTCACATGAATGAACCAGACTTATCTTTTGAACTTTAAGTGAACCTCATGTTGCTACTATTTGAGTATGACAGCATGTTTTGTTCTCCATAGATATTAGTGTAAAGATAAAATCACTTAGAAAGAAGTAATCATGCCATGGTCTTTAGAGTAAAATAAGGTTTTTAGTCTGAGATTCTGTTAATACTCTTTAGAAGTTCTAATATAGGTTGTGAATCTGTGACCCTGTTAATATCTTTTGCAAGTTCTGATTGTAGTTATTAGTTTGTATCTCTGTTAATATATTCTAGAAGTTCTAATTGCAGTTGTTAATTTCCTATCCTTGTTAATACCTTTTAGAAGTTCTAATTGTAGTTGTTAGTTTTTATCTCTGTTAATATCTTCTAGAAGTTCTAATTGTGGTTGTTAATTTCTATCTCTGTTAATATATTTAGAAGTTCTAACTGTGGTGGCTGGTTTGTATCTCTGTTAATACTCTTTCGAGAATCTACTTGAAGTCATTAATATGTGTCTCTAATTGAAGTTGTTAACATGTATCTCTACTAACACTCTTTAGGAAGTCTCAATTGTAATTATTAATCTGTAATTCTGTTAATACCCTTCTTAAGCTATAATTGTAGTTGCTAATCTGCACCCCCCCCCCAATACTCCTTAGAAGTTCAACTGAAGTTGTTAACTTACCTCTATGTTAACATTCTTTAGGAGTTCCCATTGAAACTGCTAACCTGTGTGTATGCTAGAAGACAAGACCTAAGTTAATACCAATATTTGATTAATCTAATTGAAGGTTGTTAAGGAGAAATGCATTTGTACCCATGGACTTTACAGAAGCATTTACTTTACTCCTAAAACAGGTGATCTCAGGTGTTTGGTTCCCTATCAGTAATCTGATAATGCATTTTTCTCTATGTGTGTTTCAAGCTGATTCCTTTTGAGCATGCCTAATATATCATTCATAGTGAATCATGTACTTTTGTTAGATTGTGGTTACAGTAGGACAATTAGTTGTCTTATCATCTTATAGTGTTCTATATTAACTATTATGGGAAATGTATATATACTTTGTGGTATGGTATCACTATGATATAGGATTTACATTGAAGTGCCTCATTGGCACTTAAACCTGCAGGGAAGAATGAGTGTGAGTAGTTAGGGTTATTTGGGAGTAGAGGTTAGTTCCTGGTTGGGTTACTCTCCCTGGCACAAGCACTGCCTTGGGTCTTAAGACCCTTGGGAACTTTGAAGTATCAGGGATCCAAAGAGTAACTTGGTCTTGAATGAAAGTCTACCCTTAGCTTCTAATCTATTGACATTTATTACTCCCTTTAGGTTTAGTGTTTAATGACAACAAAATATTTTCAATGTGAATCACTTCGCCATAGGTGGCACCACATTAGTATAATTTTCATATTCTAAATTGTTTATTAACTATGTAATTCGACTTAGGCCCATGTTAGTTTATTTCAAGCATAACTATGTATATCGAATAGTATATCTAATGATCTTATTTCCTTTTTGAACACGTATTACCATTGGGTCTGCCGAGTTCTCAAAGAGCTCAGGCCCAAGTCCTGTACCGGTGCATTTCGAAGTCTGAAGTCTATTGTTGTGCGCTTCTACTATTCGCTGGGCCTGCCTCTTTTCAGGACCAAACCAGAGTCACTACATCCTCTCTACTGCTTTATTTATGTTCATTATTATTTTACACCTGTATATAACACTTACCATATTTGATTGAATATTTTACTCTATATTTTTTAATCATGTGGATAATCTAGGCAAGCCTTAAAGAACTTAGGATTAAAAAAAATATTAGACATAGTAGTAGATAATTCCAATCCGTTAATCACTTATGTTATTAATATCTTATGCTTTTACTAACATTTTCTATGAAGACTTTTGAAACCAAAACAGGTTAGCAAAGGACGACAGTCTCTCTTTTTCAAAAAAATCAGAAATGGAATCCGAAGTTGGCCTTATAAAAAATCGAGTTTTTCTAAACAACTGTCGCTGCCCAGTTAAAAAGGCTTCCAATGATTTTTTCAAGGTAAAATGAAGTTTAAAAACCAAGGTATATCTTAGACCAACTTTTACAATACCCTTATTAGAGTTACACAAATAGCCATATTCATTTAAATACAAAGTGTTTGCAACTTAACCTCATCTCATATGTTTTATAAACACAAACATTATGTACAATAGCTCAAAACTCTTTCAATTATATATATATATATATATATATATATATATATATATATATATATATATATATATATATATATATATATATATATATATATATATATATATATTTATCTTTGAAGCTTTTCTAGACCCATATCCTTTTAAAAACCACACACCCTCTTTTCAAGTATTAAGTTTTTGAAATAGATATATAGTATGTCGTACCTCTAACACCAATTAAGCAGGGTATAAACAACTAATCTCTTAAACCTAGTCTAAGTCCTATGGAGCTACCTCAGGTAGATTTTAAGGGGTGCCTAACACCTTCTCCTTAGAAGAACAAGAACCTTTACCCAAAATCTCACCGGTTAGCAGACTAATAAAGAAATGACCTTAGTAATTAAATAGGTACCCTAGTATACCCTTAAATATTAGGTGGCGAATCTCTTTTATCATCAATAGAGAAACCACAAGTTGAATCTTATTTTGAATCGTGCAAAATAGGGTGCAACATTTAGTCCCAAAGTTGTAAGCTTAAGTTGAAAGAGTTGACCGGAGTTTGACTTTTGTGTACATGACTCCAGAATGAAGTTTTGATAGTTTTGATAGCTTCATAAGGTGATTTTGGACTTAGGTGTATGTTCAAATATTGATTTGGAGGTCTGTAGGTCGTTTTGGCTTGAATTGACAAAAGTTGCAAAGTTGAAGGTTTGAAAGGTTGAGAAGTTTGACCTAGAGTTGACTTTATTGATATCGAGTCCGAATTTCGGTTTCAGAAAATAGAATAGTTTCGTTGTGTCATGTATGACTTGTGCGTAAAATTTGAGATCATTCGGAGTTGGTTTGATATTATTCGGTATTAGTTTTAGATGTTGAAAGTTTATTAGTTCATTAGGCTTGAATCGATGTGTGGTTCGTGATTTTGGTGTTGTTTGATGTGATTTGGGGCTTTAAGGGAGTTCATATTGTGTTATAGGACTTGATGGTATGTTCGGACGGGGTCCCAGGGGCCCCGGTTGTATTTTGGATTGAGTTCGGACCGTGTGTTCATGTGTTGGAATTGCTGGTTTCAGAGCTTCTGGTTTCCTTCTTCGCAATCGCGAAATATAGGTCATGATCGCGTAGGGTCTTTGCTGGCAGATAATTTTTGCTCTTTGCGTTCGCGAAGGATTAGCTGCATTCGCGGAAGTTTGGGTATTGTGCATCGCGAACGCGTGTGAGGGACCGCGTTCGCATAGAAGAAGGACGGGTTGTGTGATGGCACGAGTTATTCATCGCGTTCGCATGGAGAAGTCCGCGATCGCGAAGACTAGGGATGTTTTGCCATCACGTTCACATCTATAGTCATGCGATCGCCTAAGGGCTTTTGTGAGCTGGTGGAGTTTGTTCTCCGTGATCGCGAGTGCTTTTCTGCGATCACGAGTGCTTTTCTGCGATCGCGTAGAGCTCAATTTTGGAGGGGATTTTCACGTCTAGGATCTGGGTAAGTGTTTTTTACTCGGATTTATTAATTAATAATGATTCCATATTAGTTTTATCATTTATTTAGTGAATTAAAGTGAAAACAATTGGGGATTTTTGAAAAACTTCCTAAAGTGAAAATTAGGGATTTGAAGGTTGATTTTAGGTCGGAATTGAATAATTTTGATATAGTTGGACTCGTTATTGAATGGTGTTCGGGTTTTATAAGTTTGGTCGGGTTTCGAGATGCGGGCCCGAGGTTGACTTTTTTAGTTGACATTTTGATTTTCTTTAAAGATTCCAAATTTATGATCCGGAATAGTTTTCTATGGTTTGTATTTATGGTATAAAATTATTTCAGCTAGATCCGAGCCGTCCAGAGTTAGGTATTCGCGGAAAAGGCTTACTAGCGGATTGAGTTGGATTGTTTGAGGTAAGTATCTTTCCTAACTTTGTGGGGAGGGAAACACCCCTTAGGATCGGAGTTGTCGTGGTATTTTTGTTATGTGAAATCTATGTACGCAAGGTGACGAGTGGGTACACTGACTATATGTGATAATTGACCGGTTTAGGCTATTTAGATTCTTTTCATGCCTTTATTTGAATTGTCATAACATATTGTATCTTTCATTGTTAATCTACCCTTACATCTGTTAATCTATCCTTACACGCTTTATTTGACATTGTTAGCACTTACTCCATCTCTTACTTGTTCCCTTATATGCTTAGTAGTTATTGTTTCCTTATTGCCTTGTTAACTATTTAATTGTTGAGTCACCTTACTTGAAGTTATTATTTCTTGGAATATCTTCTTGTTGATTTTTGGTGTTGAAGTTGCAATAGTCGGTATCACATTGAGGCAAAGTTGTTATGTCGTTGAGATATCTTTCATGTTTAGCCTTTCATTTTTATTCCGTTATTGTTGAGATTCTTGTGCACATTGTGGTTGAGCCATATGCTAATGTTCTGGAAAAATTGGTATTGTTGATTCTTTTGACAAAGTTGAGGCATATGGACATTTGTGGTGCGAGATGTTATTGTATTGTGATATAGGGTTAATGTGCATGCGGCGGCATAAAGTAGGATTTATGTGCGTGTTGCTAGTAAGGGAATTACTTGATGTCACGCAGTGACATAAGGTAGGCTAAAGTGCATGTAGCTATTTCAGAAAAAATATTTTCAAAACTATCTAAACGTAAGGCTCACGCGGCGGTATAAGGAAATATTGTGATTGTGATTGTGAAATGAGATTACGAGGCGGTACCTCGGTTGTGATTCTTGCTGTTATCTCTCATTTACCTTACTTGTATTTGTCCGTATTTTTTCTTGATATTCTTATTATGTGTTCCTTCCTGGTTGCCTTTATTGCTTTAAATTCAGTTGTAGCTTATCTTGTTGTATTGCTTTATTGCCTCATTTTCCTCGTTTTCATTATTACACTATATTATACTTGCTTAGCTTCTTTTCTTATCCTAGTAGGTGTCTTGACCTGGCCTCGTCACTACTCTACCGAGGTTAGGCTTGATACTTACTGAATACCGTTGTGGTGTACTTATACTACTCTTTTATATATTTTTGTTCAGATCGAGGTATCTCGACCCAGGCTAGGCACCAGTGAGTAGAGCATTCAGTTCGGAGACTTCAAAGTATACCTGCTCGGCGTTCGCTGGCCTCTGAGTAATCCTTTGTCCTTGTTTTTCTACTGCTTACTCTTTATTTAGACAGTTAAGTATTAGGGATGTTACAGTATATTTGTGTAGAGCTTATGACTCAGTCTCACCAGATTTTGGGAATTATTTTCAGCGGTATTGTTGAGTTTTATTATGATAGCTAGATATTTTAAATTTGAAGTTTTATTATTATTTTCGCTATTTATCTATGCATATTAGGCTTACCTAGTCTTAGAGACTAGGTGTCATCACGACATCCTCGGGTGGGTAAATTGGGGTCGTGATAGCCTTTGAGCTTGAACCTAAATTTGAATTCGATCTATCACCACGAACGCCTTGATTATCGCCACGAACGGTAATTATGTTAAGAACAAGTAATCTTCATCTTGAACACCTTATATTTGATTTCGTTCTTGATCTTTCAACTTGATTTCTTGATCTTGAGTTTGATTTCTTGAACTTGAACTTGATTGCTTGAAACTTGAAACTTGTACCGAAATTTACGGCGTTTGATCCACGAGCGCTCTCTTGCTTCCTATTATATTTTCTGGTATCTTTTCTGAGTTACAAAGACCCTATTTATAATTGTGGGAGAAAAGACTTGTGATGAAGATAACCTCTTGTTCTTTAATTTGATTGGTTGGCTTGAATCATTGATGAATAGGATTGAAGCAATGACAATGCTGCATTTGATTGGCTAGAATATATCACTTGTACATGTGGCGATGTTTTATTGGCCTTTTAATTTGACTTAGCGTGCCTTGTCATTTTTACTCATGGCATGATCCTATTGGTTCTTCTTGACATGCCATGTCATTTGACACGTGGAACCAAACTGGCCTCTAGGAAGATGATATCTTGGGCTTAATGAAGTGGACTTCTCACTTATAAGCCAAGTTAGCGGGCTAGCCCAATGAATTCGAACTTATATATCTAACTCATATATATAATTAATTCAATTATATTAGCCCATAATATTTACTTGGACTAATATATTTAAAATATAGTTCAAATTATTTTATTCAATTTGAATCCAACAAATTTTTGCCAACAATTTGATTTTGGTTTTGTATTTTAAAAATTGACCAAATTTAATTTGGTTTTAGTTTTAAGCAAAAGAAACCCCATAAAAGAGCCAAATTGATTCTAAATCACGAAGAACCTTAGTGAAATGCCGTTCGCTTTTTTTTACCCTTTAAAAATATTTTTTGCATTGGATAAAATTGTAAAATTAAAAACTTTCCTAATATTTAGGAGTTATAAATCAAGGAAGTTTTTTCTAATATAAGTTAGTGTGTATCTTCTCCTAATAAGGATACAAAATATTAAGACAATAAAATAATACAAAAAAGTAGGAGAAAAGTTTTTGTTGGTTTCTAACAAGGAAACTTCACGATTTTGTGTAATATTTTTGTTCCTTGTCATTGTTTAATCATAAAGACCAATTTTGCCTCTTTATTTTCTTTTCATATGATTTATTTGTTGTTTTTAAAATTTAAATCATAAGTATTTTTTAAGAAGCTTGGTTAAATTCGTTTATTTCTATTCTAAATATTTAATACGGCATTAGGTTTTGAAATAGTAATTATTTTTGGAAAAAATAATAACCACTAATTTGTGATGAAAAATTAATTACCGTGATTTAATTGATAGAAATACCTAGATTACCTCAATGCATTTAGAAAAATTTGTTTGTCTTTTTTACCCTTTAAAAATAGAGCTCACACTAGACAAAACAGTCATTTACATTAATCTCCTAATATTTAGGAATGATCATTTAATTAATTCTCTAATATTTAGGAATAGTCATTTAATTATAACCTAAATACTTAGGACTTTAATTTTAACTAAAATATGGTTAATATTTTTGTTCCTTATTTGAAACAGGTAAAAAGTTCTCATATTTAGAAATTCAAATGCAGTATATTTCTAATTACAAATATGGTAGTCAATATTTACGATTTAAAATGATTATGCACGATCAAGACATGCACTTTCAAATTCCTATTTTGATATTCTAAGTTTGTTATTAAACTAAGACCAAAAAAAAGTTGTTAACTTATCAATTTCTAACTCAAACAAGGATACGATAATAACAAAACTATCAATTTGTTTGACATTGAATGTCTTTTATTCGTAGACAAAATTTCATGCATTAAATTCTTTCTTATGTATTTGTGCAAAAAATATTCTTTTTTGAATTATTTAACATAATAATTTGTAAAAGCAACACAGAATACACTAAAAGTAGTTATTACTTATTGTATATTTCAATTACTCTCTGGCGCATAACTATAACCAATTAATTTTATCTTAGTAAAACAAATTAGAGAAAGACAAAGTAAAAAATATAACGGAAGTCGATAAAGTCGACTGGCAACTTCTTCGATTTTTCTTATTCTTAATTCTAGATTTATTATCGAATGTATAATTCCCATTAACTTTGCATAATTTAATTATCTTAGTAAAAAGAAATAGAAAAGCACTTTACGTGAAAAATTATGATTGATTCTTGGGTATACAATAGAGTATCCATTATCCTTTAACCAAATGCCCGTTCTATAAAATTCATGTATCAAAATGTAAATATATATTCTAATAAATACGATAATTAGATATAAATAGCCTAACTTCTACAATTACGATACTCTGTTACTCAACATCAAATTTAATAAATACTTTTAAAATGACACATTATAATTTCACGTGGGATAGACACATAGTTGCGTATACTCTAAAAGTACGAAAAAGGGCCTCTTTTCATTTATGTATGAAATCCTATTTCGTAGGACTTTAAAATTAATTAAAAGCAACTAAAAATGATTACTTAAATATGTAGAAAGTCCTCTTTGGACCAACATTAGCCGTAACATAAAAACAATTAACAAGAGAAGAAGTAAGAAACTCCTTTAATTAGTATCCTTAATAATAACAAAGAGTGCAACGTCAAATTTTTGGTAGGTTAAAAAAAAGACAATAACTAGGAGATCTATTATTTAATATCCTAATAAAGAGGTCAAATTTACTGTAGCTAAAAAAAGGAAAACAATTTGAGGTAAACTTTCTAACTCTTAGATTGTTCGGACAATTTTGTGATAATAAATGACTTCAAGATTCTTGTAGTTACAAATGTTCTTGTGGTTTCCACATAGCTATCAATTCAAGTCCGTAATTACAAGCTAAGTTGAATGATATTCTTATATTTTTTTATAAGTACTATATTTATATTATAAACTTTATTATGTATATTACATGAGAAATATCAGTGTTTAGCATGTCTATTTTCTGTGAACATGCAATTTATTATTTTGCAAAAAGATTCTAACGAAGAAAAAATTACATCAAATTTGAAAAATAAGAGTTAAATATTTACTAAAAAGCAATCGTATATAAAGATATAACAAGGTACAATTGATAGAGAGCATGACTCAAAACTACAGAAAAGATCGATGAAACTGGCTTCATTATCGGAGATGCTAGGAATATGGATATCACTGAGAATTTATAATCTCGGAATATGGATATCAATAATAATTGATAAGGATCTAAAATATGTCGTCTAGATCTGCACCTTAATCCTATATAATAGTGTGTACGGTCAAAACCAATTCTCAGTCATAAAGACCGGTCGAGACAATTACATTTCAATCAAAGCGTATGCACATAACAAGCTCGGACGAATTCTGAAGTAGAGACGTCGAGCTTCGAGCTATAAGATCAATCAACGGCAAAACTCGATATCATTATCGAGCCCGTGTCCGAATCGGATTACGGGGCAACACTGATCGACATAGGCCCCGAATATCGATGTCCCAAGGCAGAACCGTGCTCGAACCAAGACTGGGGGTTCGATCTAACACCGAGCTCGAGCCAGTGCCAAGCTCGCAGACAAGAACCGTTACAACCGCACCGAGGGAGAGAATCTTGGCGAGAATCAAGGAAGAGACAAACCATCATGGGTCTTCCACTATATGTATTATTTTATTATGTTGTTATAGATAAAGCAGTGACCCTCTACTATAAAAAGGGGGATAGACTGCAATAGACACAGGTCTTCCAGGATATATTAAGATTTCATTATGCTTGTTTTTCTAACTCATTTCAGTCTTCCCGTCCATCATTCCCATTTTATAGCAAAAATACCTGTATTGTCATTTTGTATCAAAGGAATTTGCATACCCTTAGAACCATATCTAAATTTAACGTTATCCGATTTTTCGGGTAAACAGTTTGGCGCCCACCGTGGGACTAAGAGTAACAGTGATTGTTTGATATAAATCTACAGTACACTCCAGCTTACAACTTCAGATCAGCAATGGCTCTACCTATCGACCTCGAAGCCGGCCTTCAAGATAAAACCAATAACTTGGCGCCCGGGGCCGGAAGGCTACCTGACGACGGCAACGAGGCTCGAATCGAAGAACCCGAAATTCGAGCCGAAGTACCATTGGATATCAATTCACAAATAGCTCTAGAAGCGAATCAGCGTTCTGAACCGGAAAGAAGCGTTCAGGGCGGTGCTCGACCCATAGCCCGAGACACCTACAGCACGGGAGAAATCGGGGTCAGCTTGCGTATGATTTTCTAAATGTTACAAGCCCAACAAGCAGCGATAGCTCAGTTGCAGAGCCGAACTCATATGCAAAGCGGGCCGAACTCCAATCCGCTTCTTCGAGAAGTCACCCCCAGAACGGAGCCCGCCGTAGTGAAATCAAACGAGCAGGAATCGGGGACCGCTCCTGAAATTGCTAAATTGCTCGAGGAACTCACAAAACGAGTCGAAGCCAACGACAAAAAAGTGGAAACGTATAACGCTAGGGTCGATCAAATCCCGGGGGCTCCGCCAATGATAAAAGGGCTCGATTCGAAAAAATTCATACAAAAGCCTTTTCCCTCGAGCGCGGCCCCAAAACCAATCCCCAAAAAATTTTGTATGCCCGAAATTCCCAAATATAACGGTACGACCGATCCTAACGAACACGTCACCTCCTACACATGTGCCATCAAAGGCAACGATTTGGAGGATGATGAGATCGAATCCGTGTTGTTGAAAAAGTTCGGAGAGACCCTCGCAAAGGGAGCAATGATCTGGTATCACAACTTACCACCAAATTCCATTGATTCTTTTGCCATGTTAGCAGATTCGTTCGTAAAAGCACATGCTGGTGCCATAAAGGTTGCAACAAGGAAATCAGACCTCTTCAAAGTAAAACAAAGGGGTAACGAAATGCTGAGGGAATTCGTATCCCGATTTCAAATGGAACGTATGGACTTGCCACCGGTCACAGACGATTGGGCCGTACAAGCTTTCACCCAAGGACTGAACGGGCTAAGTTCGACAGCATCACGTCGGCTGAAACAAAATTTGATCGAGTACCCAGCAATAACTTGGGCAGATGTACACAACCGGTACCAATCAAAAATCAGGGTCGAAGATGATCAATTGGGAGCTCCGTATGGGCCCGTACGTCAGAACCACACAACCACTAAAAATCAGAGGGAAATCAACAGAGAACAAAGGTCGAACAGAGACCGATACCAACCGTACGACACAGATCGGATGAACAACGGTTCAGCACGTGATACGGTTCGGAACAACCGAAGGACTGATCAGGGGCAAAATTCTCGAGGACTTATGAGCAAGAGCAGCTTTGATAAATATGTCGATCCTATAGAAGTCCCTCGGTTATCGGAGTATAACTTCAACATTGGTACATCCGCCATCGTATCGGCCATCGGACGCATCAAAGACACCAGATGGCCTCGACCCATGCAGACTGATCCTGCCCAAAGGAATCCCAATCAAATGTGCGAATATCATGGCACCCATGGCCACAGAACGGAAGATTGCAGGCAACTAAGAGAGGAAGTGGCCCGCTTATTTAACAAAGGACACCTTCGGGAATTTCTGAGTGATAGGGCGAAGAACCATTTTAGGAACAAGGAATTCGGCAAGCAAAACGAGCCAGAAGAACCGCAACACGTCATTCACATGATCATCGGCGGCGTCGATGCCCCTCAGGGACCGATGCTTAAACGCACTAAAACATCGATTGTGAGGGAAAAGCGATCTCGAACTCAAGATTATACACCCATAGGGACTTTGTCCTTCAGTGATGAAGATACAGAGGGAATCATCCAACCCCATAACGATGCACTGGTAATATCCGTACTCATGAATAAAACTAAGATTAAGCGTGTGTTAATTGATCCAGGTAGCTCGGCCAATATCATCAGATCGAGGGTCGTAGAACAGCTCGGCCTGCAAGATCAGGTCGTACCCGCAACTCTGGTTCTAAACGGATTCAATATGGCATGTGAAACCACCAAAGGCGAGATTACCCTACCGATAAACGTGGCCGGAACCATCCAGGAAACAAAGTTTCACGTGATCGAAGGTGATATGAGATATAACGCCCTTTTCGGAAGGCCGTGGATCCACAGCATGAGAGCCGTACCCTCGACCCTACACCAGGTCCTCAAATTCCCAACATCGGGAGGTGTCAAAATAGTGTACGGAGAACAACCGGCCGCAAAGGAAATGTTCTCCGTCGAAGAAGCAAAATCAATATCCTCGTCTTCGCCGATAAAAGGATCAGGTTCAGAAGGAGACACAATCGGAGAGCAGAGCGCCAAATAGCAATCACAGACATCGGCTTCGACCCAGCCAGGTAAGCAGAACATTGAAGAAGATGATGATGATCGATGGATCCCTCGATCCTTCGTAACCCCCGATGATTTCGATGCCACCAAATCAACAATTGAGGAACTGGAGCAAATCATACTGATCGAACACTGGCCCGAACGAAAGGTATACCTGGGAACGGGTTTGAGCCCCGAACTCAGGAAGAAACTCATTCAATTTCTTATCAATAACATCGACTGTTTTGCCTGGTCCCATCTAGATATAACAGGGATCCCGCCGGACATAACGGCGCACCAGCTAAGCTTGAACCCTAGGTTCAGACCGGTGAAGCAAAAAAGAAGGCCCTAGTCCGAGGAAAAGCACGCATTCATAAAGGACGAGGTAACCAAACTTCTCAAGATAGGGTCCATTCGGGAGGTAAAATACCCCGAATGGTTAGCCAATGTGGTTGTAGTACCTAAAAAGGGAACAAACTTAGAATGTGTGTGGACTATAAGGATTTGAACAAAGCATGCCCCAAAGATTCCTTTCCACTGCCCAACATCGATCGCATGATCGATGCCACGGCCGGCCACGAGATCCTCACCTTTCTCGATGCCTATTCCGGGTATAATCAAATTCAGATGAACCCGGACGACCGGGAAAAGACTTCATTTGTGACCCGATATGGAACATATTGTTATAACGTAATGCCCTTCGGGCTAAAAAATGCAGGAGCTACTTATCAACGCCTAGTAAACAGAATGTTCGAAGAACAAATAGGTAAAACAATGGAAGTCTATATTGATGACATGCTAGTTAAGTCCCTGCGCGCAGAGGACCATTTGGCCCATTTGCAGGAAACGTTCGAGATTCTGAGAAAATACAACATGAAGCTCAACCCCGAAAAATGTGCTTTCGGGGTCGGTTCGGGCAAGTTCCTCGGCTTCATGGTGTCAAATCGGGAATTGAGATCAACCCCGACAAAATCAAGGCCATCGAAGACATCACCATCGTGGACAGCGTGAAAGCTGTACAAAGGTTAACGGGAAGAATTGCAGCCTTAGGCCGGTTCATTTCAAGATCATCAGATCGAAGTCACAAATTTTTCTCCCTACTCAAAAAGAAGAACGACTTCGCCTGGACACCGGAATGCCAACAAGCGTTACAGGAATTGAAACGATATCTATCGAGCCCACCACTGCTTCACACTCCAAAAACCGACGAAAAACTATACTTGTACTTGGCGGTATCGGAAGTCGCCGTAAGTAGTATCCTAGTTCGAGAAGATCAAGGTACGCAATTTCCCGTTTATTACGTAAGTCGGACCTTAGGAGAAGCGGAAACTAGGTATCCGCACTTAGAAAAATTGGCACTTGCGCTGGTAAGCGCATCTAGAAAGTTAAGGTCGTACTTTCAATGTCACCCCATAAGCGTATTAACCACCTGCCCACTCCGTAATATTTTACATAGGCCCGAACTATCAGGCCGATTGGCCAAATGGGCCATCGAACTCAGTGGGTACGATATCGAATATCAACCCCGTACGGCCATCAAGTCTCAAATTTTAGCAGACTTCGTGGCCGACTTCACGCCAACCCTCATACCCAAAGTTGAAAAGGAACTCCTTTTGAAATCAGGTATATCGTCCGGGGTATGGATCCTTTTTACGGACGGTGCTTCGAATATAAAGGGGTCCGGGTTAGGCATAGTTTTGAAACCCCCACGGGTAACATTATTAGGCAAGCTATTAAAACTATCAGATTAACTAACAACGAGGCCGAGTATGAAGCCATGATTGCAGGTCTCGAACTAGCTAGAAACTTGGGAGCAGAAGTCATTGAGGCGCATTGTGACTCTTTGCTGGTGGTGAGTCAAGTAAACAAAACCTTCGAAGTCCGAGAAGGTAGGATGCAAAGGTATTTGGACAAACTGCTTATCACTTTACACCATTTCAAACAATGGACCCTACGGCATGTTCCACGAGAACGGAATAATGAGGCCGATGCTCTTGCAAATTTGGGATCGTCGGTCGAGGTAGATGATTTGAGCTCGGGGACTGTCGTTCAACTTTCAAGATCGGTAATCGAAGATGGGCACGCCGAAATAAATTCTACTAGCTTAACCTGGGATTGGAGAAACAAGTATATTGAATACTTAAGAAACGGAAAGCTCCCTTCAGACCCTAAAGATTCCAGGGCCCTACGGACTAAAGCTGCTCGATTTACGTTGGCTGCGGACGGAACACTATATCGAAGAACATTCGATGGACCGATGGCGGTATGCGTGGGTCCGGGAGATACCAATTACATCCTCCGGGAAGTACACGAGGGCACTTGTGGCAATCACTCCGGTGCCGACACATTAGTTCGAAAAGTGATCAGAGCGGGGTATTATTGGATCGATATGGGCAAAGATGCGAAAGAATTTGTTCGTAAATGTGATAAATGTCAAAGGTTTGCGCCAATGATCCATCAACCCGGAGAGCAACTTCACTCGGTCCTATCCCCATGGCCATTCATGAAATGGGGAATGGACATCGTCGAGCCCTCTGCCATCGACCCCAGGTAAAGCCAAATTTATTTTATTTATGACTGACTATTTTTCTAAATGGGTTGAAGTGCAGGCGTTCGAGAAAATAAGAGAGAAAGAAGTTATAGACTTTATTTGGGATCATATCATATGCCGATTCGGGATACCCGCCGAAATAGTATGCGACAATGGGAAGCAATTCGTTGGCAGCAAAATCACAAAATTCTTCGAAGATCACAAAATAAGAAGGATATTATCAACACCATACCACCCCAGTGGGAACGGTCAGGCCGAATCAACGAACAAGACTATTCTTCAAAACCTGAAGAAGAGATTGAACGACGCGAAGGGAAAATGGAGAGAAATCCTGCCCGAAGTCCTTTGGGCATACCGAACAACGTCAAAATCCAGTACGGGGGCGACCCCATTCTCCTTAGTATATGGTTCCGAAGCATTGATACCAGTCGAAGTCGGTGAACCTAGTCCCAGATTTTGATTCATGACGGAAGAATCAAATAACGAGGCTATGAACACCAGCCTTGAATTATCGGACGAAGGACGAGAAGCTGCCCTCCGTCCGATTGGCCGCCCAAAAGCAACGAATCGAAAGGTATTATAATCGAAGAACTAAACTTCGCCATTTCAAGCCCGGGGACTTAGTGTTAAGAAAAGTCACCATCAATACTCGGAATCCAAACGAAGGAAAATTAGGACCAAATTGGGAAGGACCATACCAGGTGCTCGAGAACGTTGGAAAAGGATCATACAGGCTCGGCATCATAAACGGCAAACAGCTATCAAGCAGTTGGAATGTATCACATCTAAAACGGTACTACTGCTAAGGTACGACCTTTCCATATTCATCTAACTGACCCATGCAGAAGTCCGAACAAGAGCTGAAGAAGATCTTTCGCTTAAAAGCACGCGTTGCACTCTTTTTCCCTTAGACCGGTTTTCTCCCGAATGGGTTTTTCGGCAAGGTTTTTAATGAGGCAACCATCGATCGTGCTGCACTTTAAACAATATCTGAGGCCTCTTTCCAACCGACCTCGAAGGGGCATCAGGGCCCTCAAATACATCGAGTTCATATGCAAGAAAGTCATCTCACAACAATAGGGTTCCAACAGGAAAAATTGTAAGAGCCAAATGGTCAAAATGAACCATGCTCATATAGATTGGCCCAAACATAAACACATGTGCAATGACTTGAGATTTATTATGCAACCAAAATTAAGATTCACTCAACTATTAAGCCTACGGGCTACTTTTATTCCGAGTTCGAAATGATCACTCGAATATTAAGCCTACGGGCTACTGTTATTCCGAGTTCGAGCAAGCACTCACTCAACTATTATGCCTACATGCTACACTACTTTGAGTTCGAATCATTCACTCGACTAAGCCTACTGGCTACCTTTATCTCGAGTTTGAAACATTCACTCGAATATTAAGCTTACGGGCTACTGTTATTTCGAGTTCGAGCAAGCACTCACTCGACCATTACGCCAACGGGCTACGATATTTCAAGTTTGGAACAAACATTCGACTATTAAACCTACTGGCTACCTTTATCTCGAGTTCGAAACACTCACCCGACCATTAAGCCTACAGGCTACCCTACTTCGAGTTCGAATCATTTACTCGGCTAAGCCTACGGGCTATTTTTATTTAGAGTTCGAGCAAACACTCACTCGACTATTAAGCCTACGGGCCACATTATCTCGAGTTCGAAACATTCACTCGACTATTAACCTACGGGCCACATTATCTCAAGTTCGAAAAATTCACTCGACTATTAAGCCTACGGGCTACTGTTATCCCGAGTTTGAGCACGCACTCACTCAACCATTAAGCCTACGGGCCACATTATCTTGAGTTCGAAACATTCACTCGACTATTAAGCTTATGGGCTACTGTTATTCCGAGTTCGAGCAAGCACTCACTCGACCATTACGCCTATGGGCCACATTATCTCGAGTTCGAAACATTCACTCGACTATTAAGCCTACGGGCTACTGTTATTCCGAGTTCGAGCAAACACTCACTCGACCATAATGCCTACGGGCTACAATATTTCAAGTTCAAAACATTCACTCAACGACTAATAAGCTACTTTTACTCTGAGTTTACATTAACTCTACCATTACATTACACCTACGGATTATGTTCCTTCAAAGTTTGAACCATCGACTCAACAAGCAAACCCAGGGGCTACAAATCTGCTCGATCAGAGAGACTACAAGGTCAACATTCGATTAAAAGTCTTCACAAAACAAAAACAAGTCGACCTCGTTATACATATATATACAAAAATTGCCTACGTGATTAATTTACAAACATGAAGAATTAGAAACTAAGCTTCCTGGTCGAGCTCTTCCCCATCCTCGGATCCGCTTTTGCTACCATCATCATCATCATCATCAGAAGCCAAGGCTTCAGCTTCCGCTTCGAGCTCTTTTGCCCTTTTTACCTCTTCGGTAAGGTCGAAACCTCGAGCGTGTATCTCCTCAAGGGTCTCCCTCCGAGACCTACACTTAGCAAGTTCGGCAACCCAATGAGCTCGAGTATCGGTGGTCTTCGCCGCTTCCCGGGCCTCCATCTGAGCAGCCTCAGCATCAGCCCGATATACAGCAATGGACTTATCCGCCAAGACTTTCGACGACTCAACCTCCGCCTTAGCCTCAGCAAGTCGTGTTTCAAGCTCCTCGATCTTCTTAGCTTGAACCGACCCCTTTTGCTTGACACTTCGAAGTTGAACGTCGGCCGATAATAATTTTGTTAAGATGGTTTCTTTTTCCGCTGCCAGGCGGTCGAGGGTCTCCTTCCACCGATTGCATTCAGCTCGGATTTGATCGACTTCTTCTCGAAGTAACCCGATCTTTTTGATCTTTTGCTGCAGCTGAGACAACGAAGGGTTAACTTCCACGGTTGAGTCAGACCCATACTTTAACAGAATGAGGCTTACCTGCTTATCGAGCTCGACCCCTTCTTCACAGACCTTAGCCAAATCCGCTTGGAGGTCCTTTATAGCCTCGTCCTTTTGGCTACAAAGAAGCCGCAGGGCATCTCTCTCACCTAAGACCTTCCGGAGCTCGGCCTCACACTGGCTAAGATCGACTCGAAACCTACCAATGGCCTGCACAGTAAGAAACACGAGTCAAGTATGGAAAAGAACAAAGAAACCAAGTATGGAAGAATCATTACCCGAGTAATGAAACGCTGAGCCTCCTCTAATAAAAGAGAAGCGTCACCGATATCGGAACCATCATCGAATCCAGTAAAACAATCCCTAAAAGGATCCCCTGCACCAGAGCCTGCGCCGATATCGGGAGTCTTCAACTCTCGAGCTTCCTTCAGCGCCTCCTCAGAAAAAGATGGAAAAGAAGGCAAATCACCCATTGTCATAGCCCCGAGCAAATCGCTCGGAGTACTCCGGTTGAGACACAGGTCTTCGAAAACAACCCCGACAGGCACAGCCGCCATCGGCTCGGGAGCTCTGGCAACCTCGATGGCCTCCGTAGATCGGACTACCAAAGCCGAGGAGCTATTTTCTTCTTCTTCTTCTTCTTCTTCTCTCAGTCGTTGGACCGAGTCAATCGAAAGGGCAATTGCTTTTCTCCTCACCCTTCGAGTTTTGGGCTTGGGGTTCTCTGACCGAGAGGAAGCTCTTCGCTTCTTATCTTCCCCCTGTTTAGGGGCCAGGGACTTGTTTCCTTCTTCACCGCTCGAATGTCTCAAAGCGGCATCCCTGGTTACGCCTGCACAAAAGGAAATCGGTAACGAATAGAACGCAAAGAATACTTCGAAGGAAACAAGAAGCAAACCTCACCATGGTTCTTGGCCTCCCATCTGCCTTTTGCCAAATCACGCCAAGCGCGCTCGGCGTAAGAGGAGGTCGAGGCTAACTTTCGAACCCAGTCCTCGAGGTCAGGCACCACTTGTATCATCCAAGGGGCAGCTGAACATCAGGGAAGGACATCAAAAAAAATCGGAAAAGGACATGAAAAGTGAACAAAAATCACTTACGGTCAAAATTCCATTCTTCAGGGAACGGCATCTTCTCCTCCGGAATGAGATCACGGGTCCTCACTCGAATATAACGACCCATCCAACCCCGATCCTTGTCTTCATCGATGCTCGACATCAAAGCCTTCGATGACCGACGATGAAGTCTAATTAGTCCTCGAAAGATCTGGGGTCGATACAGTCGTATGAGGTGGTTCAGAGAAAAATCCAACCCCTCGGCTTTGATAGAGAAGAAGCGCAATAAGATCACTATACGCCATAAAGAGGGATGAATTTGGCCAAGGGTGACTTGATACCTTTTGCAGAAATCAATAATCACCGGGTCGACGGGTCCCAGTATGAAGGGATAAGTATAAACACTTAAAAACCCCTCCACGTAAGTGGTAATACTCTCATCGGAAGATGGAATTTGCAACACGACCTCGGAACCCCAATTGCAGTCTTTTCTGACGGCCTCGAGGTGATCCTCCGTTATAGAGTACGTATACATCGATACGTGTTCACATCGACCTGGAACGGAGAAAGGGTTCTCCACCTTAAAATTAATTTTTAAAATGCACGGGCCAGGAACATAGTCATAAACTGATAGCTCTACCGGCGCCTTATCATCAGACGGCCGTGAGGAAGAAGTTTTCTCCTTCTAAGGTACGGTTTTGGAAGTTTTCGCCATTGATATGAAAGAAAAGAGTGCAAAGGAAGGTGAAGAAATAGACAGCACCAAAATTCTGGTATGGGCGGCCCCATAGCAGCGAAGTAGAGAGAATAAATAAGAATGTTTGGAAGAAGAGAAGGCACAAAAGTGGTAAAGGTTGTATGAAAATATTATTTATAGATTAAGGCATGACGGTTCGGTATCAGCGGTGGCCGACCACCGTTTGACTCACATTAAATGCCTCGGTAAAACCGAGCCGATGGTACAGCTATCAGATACGTCGAGATCGGGTTCGATAGAAATGTCAGCATAAATTTGATCGAGCCGCAGGAAAATCATATCGTTCCTCGCCACATCCTTTCCGAGAAACGAGGGGACTATCTGTGTACGGTCAAAATCAATTCTCAGTCATAAAGACCGGACGAGACAATGACATTTCAATCGAAGGGTATGCATATAACAAGCTCGGATGAATTCTGAAGTAGAGACGTCGAGCTTCGAGCTATAAGACCAATCAACGACAAAACTCGATATCATTATCGAGCCCGTATCCGAATCGAACTACGGGGCAATACCGATCGATATAGGCCCCGAATATTGATGCCCCAAGGCAGAACCGTGCTCGAACCAAGACTGGGGGTTCGATCTAACACCGAGCTCGAGCCAATGCCAAGCTCGCAGACAGGAGCCGTTACAACCGCACCGAGGGAGAGAATCTTGGCGAGAATCAAGGAAGAGACAAACCATCATGGGTCCTCCACTATATGTATTATTTTATTATGTTGTTATAGATAAAGCAGTGACCCTCTACTATAAAAAGGGAGATAGACTGCAATTGACAGGGGTCTTCCGGGATATATTAAGATTTCATTGTGCTTGTTTTCCTATTTCATTTTCAGTATTCCCGTCCATCATTCCCATTTTATAGCAAAAATACTTGTGTTGTCATTGTGTATCAAAGAAATTTGCATACCCTTAGAACCATATCGAAATTCAACGTTATTCGATTTTTTGGGTAAACAAATAGATTTTTCCATAGAATATAAGATTTTAATCTCCTTGATAATGTTCGGAACCCCTTGTCTCACCAACATAGAGCCTGTTCGGCCAAATCCTTAAAATTCATTTCTTTTTCTTGGGTGTTATTCTATAAATCCTATAGTACTTTTTATTGATTAAAGAAATAGATAATTTACATTTGCTTGTGAAAAACAATTGTCAGTTAACTGACTTTCTTTGTGTTTTCTAAAATAAACTTAATAATATATACTTTTCAAAAAGATTTCAGAAAAAACCCTCTTAAATTTTCTAGAGGTTATGTGTTCTTGATGAAAGTAAAAAGGAAACACGACAACATGTGAAATTGCAGTAATAAAATTATAAAGTTGGAACAAAACTTAAGTTGAAATATTAACTAAGTTGATTGAGGAGTTCTATTATCAATGTTTCTTTATTTGTTAAGTTAACTAAATATGATCAATAATCATCATTTTTAGAAACTCACATTTTTTTCTTTAACTTTTTCGTATAACTCAAACATAATTTGTTAATATATTATTTATGTAATTTTTCAAAAATATATATTTATAAAGATAGGGTACACGCGCAACGCGAGTATCCAAAGACTAGTATATATATGTATGTGTGTGTATAAAGGTTTTAAAATTTTATGGTAGATATTTAATCGTTTGTACTCTTTCTTTGCCATTAAAATAATCAAGTTATTTGCATGTACATTCTAGTTTGATGGTAGTTTTATTTTGTCAAGTTCAAGAATATATTTCATGTTAAAAATAACTTGTCTTTAATTGAGTAAAATTACTCATCACTATTTAATTCAATTATATATTATTAATATATCTTGATAAACAGTTAATATTCTTAAAGAATAATTGATTTGATAGTGTTGTGTTAAAATATAGTTGGCGGGTTATGTGTTTGGCAAGTGTCTCATATTTAAGGAAAAAAACCAGACAAAAAAACCGAAATAACCGAAACACTGACAAAACCCGAACCTATAAAAAACCGAGTTAATTGGTTTTATTTGGTTCTAATCTATATCTATATTTATCTATCTATTTATCTATCTATATTATTATAAAAGCACGAATATAATGTTGGTTGACGAAAATATCCTTAAAATATTAAACGCTATAATTCATAAGAAAAGGATATAATTGAAAAATAGTACGTGTTAGGATAACGACTTCTGGTAGGGTACGGACTTAACACACGCCATTATGCATGATATTGGATATAATCCTATTTCTGTATGAACATCAACGAAGAGTTATCATATGCTTCCTTCAAATGATTGTTCTTCTCGGCACTTGACAACTAGAGTATTTTCCTAACATAAATATTTCAAGTTTCATAAAAAGGATCTTATTAATTATTTCATAAATAGTTTTTAATTAATTAATAATTATAGGTTTTACCTTTTGAAGAAGGAATGAAGGAGAGAAAAATCGAGATTCTCTATGTAAATTGATGCCATATTGCCTCCTTTTATTTGATATTCATATTTTTACCAATGATTTGCCTTATTATTCTTTCAGTTGTACCGGTTGTCCAAATTTTGAGAAAATTAGTTGATTTTATAACTTTAACAAAAGATATACAATGTTCAAATATTGACAAAATATATTTCATTGGTGTATTACTGAAAAAACTAAATTTGTAAATTGTTATAGTATCGGACAATTTTCATCGAATTATGTTCATTGATTAATTGAGCACATGCTCAAATAACGAGGAAGCACAAATATATCGATACAAATAATTCCCAAAAGTATTATGTCTGGAATCCTCAGCCGAAGACATGGACAAAAAGGGAAAAAAATTGTAATTGGTTGAATTGCTATGGGTAAGGAATTTAATATTTGCACTTAAAATTTTTTAGCATCTTTTGAAATTTTAATTATTTATTCTCTTTTCTTGAAATATGTAACAAACCTTAGAGAAGATGAAAGGTACTATTTGAGATTATTGTTGTATCATGTTGGAGGATCATATTCATTTAAAGACTTACTCACTATTAATGAAAGAGTAAGACATTTAAGGAAGCTACAAAAAAAGAGCATTATTAGAATTAGAAACATCATTTTTGATTACGTACACGGCGTAGTTCTCTTCAAAATATCATCAGCTTTCCGAAATTTGATTGCACTGTAATTCAATCGATATTAGAAAACTGTGGGATGCTTATTATGAAGATATATCAGACAATTAAAAGGATACACGATAGCTCATCTAATACTCAACTGCAATGTACGCTAAAGAGCATTAATTATTTTCTAGAGAGCATGGGTAAGAGTGCTAAACGATATGATTTATCTAAACTTGAACAGGACTGAGATGATAATATTGCATCAGAATGCTAAAAATTATTGAAGAAAAAGCCATATAAGTGCCTTAGGAAGATATTAATACATAATTAAAGCTAAATTGTGAACAGTAGCAAGTTTTCAAGACTATATTGTAAAGAATGAACTCTGGTAGAGCGGGATAGTTCTTTGAAAAATGCAACAGAGAATCCAGAAAAACAAACTCTTGTAACGATCCAACCGGTCGTTTTGACTTTTAGAATCTCGTTCCCCTAAATAAAACTTTTCGTATATGCTTTAAATGATTTATGACTTGTGGGAATGGTTGGTTCGGGATTTAGAAGTGTTTGGATTAAAATCGGAACACTTGGTTCCTTAAGTTGGCTTTAAAAGGCCAAGTTTGACTTTGGTCAACATTATGAGCAAACAGACTCGGATCAGTATTTTAATAATTTCGTTAGGCCCGTATCGTAATTTGGGATTTGGGAGTACGCCCAGAATTAAATTCCGAGGTCCCTAGCCCGAGATATAAAATTTTGATGAAAAATTAAAATATTTAAGTTCAAATAGTGACCAGATGTCTAATTATGTGAAAACAACCCCGGAATAGAATTTTTATGATTCCAACAGCTCCATGTGGTGATTTTTGATTTAGGAGCATGTTCGGAATTTTATTTGGAAGTCCATAGTTAAATTAGGCTTGAAATGGCTAAAAATAAGAATTTAAGTTTGAAAGTTTGACCGAGGAGTTGACTTTTCTATACCGGAGTCGGGATCCAGTTCCGAAAATTTTTATAGCTCTGTTATGTCATTTATGACTTGTGTGTAAAATTTGAGGTCAATCGGAGTTAATTTGATAGGTTTCGATATCGAATGTAGAAGTTGGAAATTTTAAGTTTCATTAAGCTTGAATGGGAGCATAATTCGTGGTTTTAGCGTCGTTTTATGTGATTTGAGGTTTCAAATAAGTTCGTATGATATTTTAGGACTTATTGGTATATTTGGTTGAGGTCCCGAGGGCCTCGGGAGAGTTTCGGATGGTTAACGGATCAAAAGTTGGACTTAAAACAACTACTGCAATTTTTCCTTTCTGCTGGAAATTGTGGCCCAAAATTGAGGCCCAAGATAGAGACCCAAAATCGAGCTCCCAAGATCGAGGCTGAGGATCGAGGATCGAGGCTGTGAATCGAGGTTGTGAATCGAGGTTGTGGATCGAGGCTGTGGATTGAGGATCGAGGCTGAGGATTGAGGTTGTGAATCGAGGCTGAGGATCGAGGCTGTGGATCGAGGCTGCCTGGGTAGAATTATAAAAGAGGGCATCCGTCTCATTCGCCATTTTTAACAAATTGGAGCTTGAGTAGAGGCGATTTTTGATATATTGGGGTAAGTGATTCTAACTTGTATTTGGTCTATAAACATAAATATATCATTGTTTTCATCATTTAATTAGTGTTTTGAGATTGAGATTTGAAAAATTTTAGAAATCTTATAGAAACGAATTTTTGAGATTTTGATATCGATTCAAAGTCGGATTTGAGTGAAACTGATATAGTTGGACTCGTAATTGAATGGGTTGTCGGATTTCATAACTTTCGCCGAATTCCGAGATGTGGGCCCCATGGACGAATTTTTAATTAATTTCGAGATGTTTATTGAAAATGTAGTATTTTCTTATAGAATTGATTCTTATAAATTTTAGTGATTGTATCGAATTATTTTTGGTTAGATTCGAGCCAATCGAAATCGGATAATCGAGGAAAAGGCCTACTAGTGGATTAAATTGGAGCAAGACGAGGTAAGTCTCTTGTCTAATCTTGTGAGGGGAAAATTACCCCATAGGGATTAAATTGAATAATTATTGCTAATTGTGGGGGCTACGTACGCACGAGGTGATGAGAGTCCGTGCGTAGCTACTATTAATGCTAAAGTTCGGGTAGTTTAGGACTCAAAGCATGAATTACTTGTGTAAATTGTATTCTTTGTTTAATTTATATATATATATATATATATATATATATATATATATATATATATATATATATATATATATTGTGAATTTTCAGATAAAGATATTAAAGGATGGAAACCTTATATGTATGATTTTCTGTTTAAATTAATTAATTGTTAAAAGAAATTATTCTTCCTCCCAAATTTGTCTTATAATAAATATACTCTCCTTCCAGAGGCACATAAGAAAATATCCTCCTTTCTTGTGGATCGGGCCGAATGCCTCGGCAGGATAGATGCATCTATGGATCGTGTCGTACGTCCCTCGGCAGTGTACATGAAACTCTGGATCAGGTCGTACGACCTCGAAAGAAATCGTGTTTGATAATAATAATAATAATAATAATTACACGATACTTGGACAGTTTATTACAGCTTGTAAAGCTAATTGATAAATTAAAAATTTATTGAAATTGAATTGCAGCTAGTAAAGCTATTTGATAAATTGGAAATTTATTGACAATTGAATTGCAGCATGTAAATTTATTTGATAAAATGGATTTTTTTTTATTTTCTTGAAATTGAAGGATTTAATTAATAGATTAGAAATTATTGCATTTGAAGGAATTTGATTAATATATTGAGAATTATTGGAATTGAAGGAATTTAATTACTTCTGCTGATTCAATAAAATTATTGTTAACTCTGTGAATCACGTTGATATAAATATTTCTATTCTCATGATTATTTAATATTATTGACCTATAGTGAGTATCAATGTCGGCTATCTCGTCTCTACCACTTCGAGATTAGGCTTGATACTTACTGGGTACACGTTATTTTCGTACTCATACTGCACTTGCTGCATATTTTATTGTGCAGGTACATATATATATAGCGGCCTTGTGGGCGCAGAGGTGTGATTAATAATTGTGGGGACATATGTAGCGACCTTGTGGGCGCAGAGGTGTGGTTAATAATTGTGGGAACATAGGTGAGCTGCATTCTATATTACGATCCGTAGCTAACAGAGTCTCCTTCAGAGTTATTATATTTTCCTATCTAATTTGTATTCTAGACAGATGTTGTATTTTATTTTAATTCCCTAGTAAATACTCATGCACTTGTGATACCGGGTTTTGGAATGATTATGGGTTGTACTGTATTGGAAAATTTTAAAGATATTAGTATGTATTTGGTAAATGTCATCTTCTGCTATTCAATTGAGGGGAACAACTATGACTTCAAAAATATTAAAATAGGTAATTAAGCTAAGTGTGTGTTGTTGGCTTGCCTGACAGCGGTGTCCGGCGCCATCACGGCCTATAGGAGAAATTGGGTCGTGACAACATGGTATCAGAGCACTAGGTTCACTTAGATCTCACGAGTTATGAGGAAGTCTAGTAGAGTCTTGTGGATCGGTACGAAGACGTCTGTGCTTATCTTCGAGAGGCTACAGGGCTGTTAGGAATACTTCCCTTTTTGATTCCTCATCGTGCGATTCGATTCCTTTGAGGCTTATGCCTATATTTCCTTCCTATTCAATCTTATGCGACGTGAAGCGCTTGTTATAAATTGGGGATCGAGGAAATTTTTAATGCTACTACAGATGTAGTACAGGATGCTTCTCCACGTGTTATTAATTGGGCTATTGTTGTCGCTTTGAGAAAGGTCGCTCTGTCATTTCAAATTAAGTATCAGTACTACCTAAGGTTTTGAGATTTGGCATTGATCGTTATGATGATTCGTGTGTTGTTATCGCATAGTGTTTATGAAATGGTAAAATGCCCGTCTATGTGTCAGGGAAGTAAACGACTTGAAAGAAGGTTTTTTTCTCAGTACATGATTCAGAGGTTCCATGTTTTATTTCCAGCAGAGAAAAAGGCAATCGGGCTATGAATGTTCAGGTTTGGGGTTGATAGAGTAACGAAGCCTGATATTTTCGAGTGTGATAGGGTTCTCAATTTTGATGTGGTGTCATCGCCTTGTAAAATGCATTAAGGTTCGCCGATGTTATAGTTTTCTTCAACTCGCCTTCACGACAGGGTGTTAGGAATTAGTATAGGGGAAGCAGTCGTTAGAGATCGCGGTGTGCACTGATTCAGGATCGAAGCAACGTTTCTAGTATTGATGTCTCAAAAAGGATGATCGTCAGAAAGATTTAAAGCTGGTAACGAGCTATTGGTTCAAGCGCTACAGAGACGGATTTTGAGTTAAGGCAACAACGGAGCAGTGAAGGATGAGGAAGGACATGTGGAAGGTGCCTTGCGGTGGTTAGGTTCCGAAAAGGCCAAGTGTAAGAAAACAGAAGCAGAGTAGTTGCTCAAAAGAGATGGTTGACCAAAGTGGGAGAGTGGCAAGATAGCATACGGGTTCTGAGGTAGGATAGCCACACGCCTCGGGGGGAAATTTGAGTGATTTGGGATTCATAGTGGACAGTGACTAGCTCTACGGACTTAATTTAGAATATTGGCTGCTATATTGAGGAAGATTGGATACAACAGGAGGGAGTTGCTTGATATGAAGAAGGATACAACATGACTTTGGATTGGAATATATTGTCGCACCTTTAGTTGACGTCCATAAGGAGTGAACGGACTGGTGCAGCTGGTGAATAAGCTCAGACTCAGGATGATCTACTGATTTCGTAGTAATTGCACCCAGTGCAGAGATGTTGGAATGTGTCTGCATGTAATTTCCACAGGTGGGTTATCTCCTGTGAGCAGGTTAGCGGTCACGTGGTGTTGACGAAGCTTCTGCAAAGAATTCTACTGGCTACCCAGATCATGTCAACGATGAAGAAAGAATCTCGGTGGATTCCAGAAGTTTGTAATTTGTAGCTTCAAGCTAAGTGGGAGAGCCCCACTGTCTATGATTGGATTGCGTAGTGTCAACTTGTGCGGTATCTGGTTATCGGTGTATTGGTGGGTCATTGCAACTAAGGAAAGAAAACATCAGTGGTAATTTGAGAAAAGTATTTGGGGAATGTATGCCATATTTGGCCTTATCAATTTATATTCAGGTTAGTGGGAAGACTCGGAGATTATGCTTCGTGTAGATATAATGCATAGGAAAAGTGAGACAGTCGGGTGTTTCCTTGAGAAAGTGTCCATGTGCTAGCAGGGCCTTGGAGTTGATCATGTATGGGAACAAGTCAGATCAAGTGACTCTCAATAACGGTCCTAGTGGATTCAAAAATTTAAAGTGTGGTGTCTAAGGATCTCGAGTCTATAGTATGGTTGAGTATCGAGCTTTTGTAGCAGATTATTAAACGGGGCTTGGAGTACTCTACGTTATCTTCAGGCTGTGGTGTAGCATTGGAAAAATGGAAGAAAATAACTTCGGATTCATAAAAGAAGTATCAGAATGGGTGTACCAGTTGAAGATGTAAAAAGTGCGCACAAGAAGGGATATGAGATAATTAGTGGGTTTTGAAATAGCGTGGTCTCGTGAAATAAGGTCACTTGGGATGAGTGCGGATCTGAGTTCGTGATGTAATTAATGGAGCTATTTTTATTTCTAAGGCAAGTTGAGAGTAAATTTAGAAAAGACGGATCGGCTAACAATGGTTGAATCAGCACGATAGTGGCAATGATCAGTTCCTTCAGCGCATTGAATTATGCATGTGAATTATGGTGGTACCTGCAAAGCTTGATGGCCCCCGTAATTGATTTTATTTGGAAGAATTCAAATATTATGACATGTTATGTGTAGAGGGATCCCAGAAGAGTTATGGTGGTTTAGACTACTACTTGAGGCCGGTATTTTCTACGGATATAGAAATTTAGTCACGTGTTGCAATGGTTCTCTTGAAATGAGTTAAGAAGAAGGTTTCTATATGATGAAGTGTTTACCCTATTAGTGGTTCGGGAGTTATGATGGAATTCTGATACTCCTACGCATTAGCGTGGTTAAGTGCACTAAGTAGCATGGGATTCGAAAGTTGAGGATTTAAGATTTGGGTTCGGTGTTGACAAGGAGTCATGAGCTCGGATGAGCAGGAATTAGATTTAGATGTTTAAAGTAAGATGGTATTATTTTTGGCATCATCTAAGGTCGATGTCAGGTGTAAGAGACCTTGTGTTTAGATTTGTGGATTCTTGATATGCTTTACAGCACTTGTGTAACCGGTAGCATAGATGTGCAGACTTGTTACCTGGTGCGGAAGGTCGTAGGAGCGTGTCTCACGGAAAGATTGTGTAAGAGTGACATGTATTCACTCGATTGAATGAATACTGAAACCAAGTTTGAAGATTGTGGTAATATCGCTGATTCGAGAATTTATGCCTGGAGGGCGCTTGGTTTATTTGGTTGTGGACTGTGAAAGTTTGTTCCGATTTAGACGGCTATTCTTGTGTGTTATGGTAAAAGGGTTATTATGGATCCTTGAAAGGTTATTATCCTAGTATGGTGCGATCGGAATCGGCTTGAGGTCTGTGGATGGATTTAAATATGAATACGGGCTCTATATCAGGCCGGATGTGTTCATTTCAGCATAAAAGCTCCCTATGGAGGATTATTCGGACGTTGGATGTCATTTCGTTGTCGGTTATTTCATGTAATACTATATTATGCCGTGTGAGTTATGAAACGACTTGATAAATTTCTTATGTGATGAGGTTCCGCGTAGCGATGGTGTTATATGAGTAGGATGGCTCCCGAGATTCAGATCATATATTACACCTTAGTTAAGCTTGAGTGTTGTAGCGTATGGCGCTGTAGGTCCTTCTAGGGATGATATTATGCACCGAGCGTGCTTGTGCCCGATATTCGAATATTTTGTAGTAATGAGCACTCTTGCTCGGTAAATATTTTCTTATAGATTCTTTTTGTGCGGATCGGGTGGTACGCCGTCACGGGTATGTTGTTTGGATCGGGTTGCACACCGCAACGGTATCATGTGTGGATCAGGTTGTATGCCGCAACAGTGTGATGTTGAGTACAGTCTCCTATATTCTATTTTGTGTGTTTGTGTCCCATTTTCTGAGGAAGGTTCATGACACCTTTTCAGTTGTCTAATTAGTCACGTGGGTTGAGAGATCCTTTACAGAGTTCATTTTTCTTATGTATCGTAATCGAGTCCGTAGCTTATTAGCTCATTACGGCATCATATGAGGCTTTTGGATCGTGTCTGAGGTGGTTTATTGCCTGAGCAGCTTATACTTGGTGAGACGAGATTATTGGATTCAGGATCAGTGCGATCGGATTATATGAAGTGTAATAAAGAGCAAATACCATTATTTGGTTATAATGAGGCAATGATTCTTGTCAGAAGGAGAAACTCAATAATTGTTGACTCGGCAGTTGGTTATGAATTTCTACACATTTCTTCCATCGTGGAAGCATTTCAAAAGTTGGAACAGGACTTATATGTGTCATGAGGTGTGTTGTGAACATCAGATTCGTGGAATTTTAGCTATTGTTATTGGAGGATGTTATTATAGTCATGTGAATGATGTGGTGCATGGACTAAATTCAACAAAGGTATGCAACCCTGTATTGGTGCATCGTGTAGTGATTAATACGACATTCATAGGTTAGAAACAGGCATGGTAGAGAATTCCGGATGTTAGAATTGGGCTCTAAGGCTTATTTGCCTAAATAAAGGGGAGAATTTTCAGATTGGCTCGAGTTAATATGCTCAACTGGATGTGGTAGCACGGGTAGGTGCACGAGGTATTAAACAATGATTTTGGATAACTCTGTAACACTCCTTAGCACGTTCAAGGACGAACGTATATTTAAGTGGGAGAGATTGTAACGACCCAATTGGTCGTTTTGACTTTTAGAACCTCGTTCCCCTAAATAAAACTTCCTGTATGTGCTTTAAATGATTTATAACTTGTGGGGATGGTTGGTTCGGGATTTGAAAGTGTTTGGATTGAAATCGGAATACTTGGTTCCTTAAGTTGGCTTTAAAAGGCCAAGTTTGACTTTGGTCAACATTATGAGCAAACAGACTCGGATCAGTATTTTGACAGTTTCGGTAGGTCCGTATAGTGATTTGGGACTTGGGAGTATGCCCGGAATCAAATTCCAAGGTCCCTAGCCCGAGATATAGAATTTTGATAAAAATTCAAAATGTTTAAGTTCAAATAGTGACCGGATGTCTAATTATGTGAAAACAACCCCAGAATAGAATTTTGATGATTCCAATAGCTCCGTACGGTGATTTTTGATTTAGGAGCGTGTTCGGAATTTTATTTGAAAGTCCATAGTTAAATTAGGCTTGAAATGGGTAAAAACAAGAATTTAAGTCTAGAAGTTTGACCGAGGAGTTGACTTTTCGATATCGGAGTCGGGATCCAGTTCCGAAAATTTTTATAGCTCCGTTATGTCATTTATGACTTGTGTGTAAAATTTGAGGTTTCAAATAAGTTCGTATGATATTTTAAGACTTGTTGGTATATTTGGTTGAGGTCCCGAGGGCCTCGGGTGAGTTTCGTATGGTTAACGGATCAAAAGTTGGACTTAAAACAGCTGCTGCAATTTTTCCTTTCTGTTGGAAATTGTGGCCCAAAATTGAGGCCCAAGATAGAGACCCAAAATTGAGCTCCCAAGATCGAGGCTGAGGATCAAGGCCGAGGATCGAGGCCGAGGATCGAGGCCAAGGATCGAGGTCGAGGATCGAGGATCGAGGATCGAGGCTATGGATCGAGGCTGTGAATCGAGACTGTGGATCGAGGATCGAGGCTGAGGATCGAGGCTGTGAATCGAGGCTGTGAATCGAGGCTGAGGATCGAGGCTGTGGATCGAGGCTGCCTGGGCAGAATTATAAAAGAGGGCATTCGTCCCATTCGCCACTTTTAACAAATTGGAGCTTGAGCAGAGGCAATTTTTGATAGATTTTCAAGGAAAAGACATTGGGGTAAGTGATTCTAACTTGGATTTGGTCTATAAACATAAATATATCATTATTTTCACCATTTAATTAGTGTTTTGAGATTGAGATTTGAAAAATTTTAGAAATCTCATATAAACGAACTTTTGAGATTTTGGTATCGATTCAAAGTCGGATTTGAGTGAAATTGGTATGGCTGGACTCGTAATTGAATGGGTTATCGGATTTCATAACTTTCACTAGATTCCGAGATGTGGGTCCCACGGACGAAGTTTTAATTAATTTCGGAATTTTTATTGAAAATGTAGTATTTTCTTGTAGAATTGATTCCTATAAATTTTAGTGATTGTATCGAATTATTTTTGGTTAGATTCGAGCCAATCGAAGTTGGATAATCGAGAAAAAGGCCTACTAGTGGATTAAATTGGAGCCAGACGAGGTAAGTCTCTTGTCTAATCTTGTGAGGGGGAAATTACCCCATAGGGATTAAATTGAATAATTGTTGCTAATTACGGGGGCTACGAACGCATGAGGTGACGAGAGTCCGTGTGCAGCTACTATTAATACTAAAGTCCGGGTAGTTTTGGACACAAAACATGAATTACTTGTGTAAATTGTATTCTTTGTTTAATTAATATTAATTGATATATATATGAATATATTGTGAATTTTCAGATAAAGATATTAAAGGATGGAAACCTTATATGCTTGATTTTCTGTTTAAATTAATTAATTGTTAAAAGAAATTTTTCTTCCTCCCAAATTTGTCTTATAATAAATATACTCTCCTTCCGGAGGCACATAAGAAAATGTCTTCCTTTCTTGTGGATCGGGTCGAACGACTCGGCAGGATAGATGCATCTATGAATTGTGTCGCACGTCCCTCGGCAGTGTACACGAAACTCTGGATCGGATCGTACGACCTTGGCAAAAATCGTGCTTGATAATAATAATAATAATAATTACACGATACTTGGACAGTTTATTACAGCTTGTAAAGCTATTTGATAAATTAAAAATTTATTAAAATTGAATTGCAGCTTGTAAAGTTTTTTGATAAATTGGAAATCTATTGACAATTGAATTACAGCATGTAAAGTTATTTGATAAAATGGAATATTTTTTTATTTTATTGAAATTGAAGGATTTAATTAATAGATTAGATATTGTTGCATTTGAAGGAATTTGATTAATATATTGAGAATTATTGGAATTGAAGGAATTTAATTACTTTTGCTGATTCAATAAAATTATTGTTAACTCTGTGAATCACGTTGATATAAATATTTCTATTCTCATGATTATTTAATATTATTGACCCATAGTGAGTGTTAAAGTCGGCTATCTCGTCTCTACCACTTCGAGATTATGCTTGATACTTACTGGGTACACGTTATTTTCGTACTCATACTGCACTTGCTCCATATTTTATTGTGTAGGTACATATATATATATATATATATATATATATATATATATATATATATATATATATATATATATATATATATATATATATATATATATATATATATATATCGGCCTTGTGGGCGCAAAGGTGTGGTTAATAATTGTGGGGACATAGGTGAGCTGCATTCTATATTACGATCTGTAACTAACAGAGTCTCCTTCAGAGTTATTATATTTTCCTATCTAATTTGTATTCTAGACAGATATTGTATTTTATTTTAATTCCCTAGTAAATGCTCATGCACTTGTGACACCGGGTTTTGGGATGATTATGGGTTGCACTGTATTGGAAAAGTTTAAAGATATTAGTACGTATTTGGTAAATGTCATCTTCTGCTATTCAATTGAGGGGAACAACTATGATTTCAAAAATATTAAAATGGGTAATTAAGCAAATTGTGTATTGTTGGCTTGCCTGACAGTGGTGTCCGGCGCCATCATGACCTATAGGAGAAATTGGGTCGTGACAACTCTTATATCGTGAATTACTTGTAAATATCAAATCAAGAGGTATGATAGTGCTAGAAACGACAATAGGTGGTGTATCAATAATAATTTTACCAGGGGTCGTATGATATACTCTAGATACGACTTATCTTTTCAAACAACTGAGACAACCATCACAAATATATCAAAGAAGAGTGGTGGTGCTAAATCGATAAGAAAAGTAAAGTTGATAATATTGAATGAAGGCCTACGGGCTTTGGCGAAACGTCAGAGGGAAATAGTTGATATGAGCTTTAGAGATATAATAGATGTCGAAGAACTGTTTGGTAGAAAAGTAACAATTTTTGGAGGTAATTTCCACCATTATTAGTAATTTCAAAATCAATGAGAACATAGAATATAGATGCTACCATTGTAAACTCATACTTATGGTCTCAAATTACAAAACATCAGCTAACAAAAAATATGAGAGCAAGAACAAATTTAATATTTGGTAATTTTTTATTTTGAGTTAAAATGAGGAAGAGCATACAATAAAGAATTGATTTGGTGCTTCTTCCGGAATAATTTATTTTTAAACCAATAATGATCGTAGTGGTAACGATCGCTTAATAAGGAAGTAATTTGCATCATTAAATAAAAGTGAAAGTAGTATAAAGCACATGACATGAAGCATTATCTTAGCTAGCAAAAACAAATATGTTGTTCGACTAAATGAGATGTTAATTTTCAAGTTTTCTGGTGAAAGTAAAATATTTCTCAATTTCAAATCAGCAGAAGATGATACCAACAATGTAACTACTACTATGAATAATATTTAAATATTTTAATACCAATGTTCGTCCATCACACAGGTACGTTATCAAGTTCATTATATCTTATATATGTTAGGGACATGTAAGTATATAATAACAATCAAAGGATCTTCTATTATCATACATGTTAGTTCTTTTTTTCAAGAAAAATATGTCCATATCATGCTACTGAGAAACTTAGAACTGTCATATGGCTTATGTAACAGTTCAAGCACAGTATGTAGAGGTTTTGACAATAACGTCATATATGCAGAAATCATTATGGGTCAAGGTGCTTCCAAGTATGTGTTTATTTCGGAATTCATCTTTCGCCTTTAGAAAATGAAGAATATCCGTTTAAATTCATCCAATAGTAATTTTTAGTACACTTATATTTTGCAATGATAATAAATAATGATCAAGCTCAAACAATTTCAAATGTTGAATTGTATTTGTTGCAACATGTTTTATCACACAGACAACTATGCATTATACTTTTAAAAGGGATATAACCAGAGTTCTCATCACGAAGGAGCAGCCAAAGGGTCAAAAGGAAACATACACGAAACAGTATCGTTTATCCAAAAAGTCTTAGGTAAGATATATTGATCATATTGCATTTTCTAAACTATAACTACAGAATAATTTGTGATATAGTTAGTACATAGTAATATTATCTAACTTAACCAAATTTATCATTTATGCAAGTTCAGATGACGTCCAATTAATTTGAATTCAAGTATTATACTAATATAATAACATTGACTTCTAGCATTTAGAGGGTTGTTGTATTTTTTCATATTAATTACTTTATAACAATTTTTTATAACTTCTGGCACACATATATATGTGTGTGTATATATAAAAATTATATGTTATTTATTTATATAAATAATTGACTAAACCCTTACGTGCTAATATTAACGTGCAACGCACGTTCGTAGAAACTAGTATTATTATAAAAGTACGAATATTTCACGCTAAATATTGAACGACAAAAATATACCTAAAATATTAATAGCTTTTTATGTCCTTAAATAACTAAAATATTTGTTTAATGAAGCAAGTTGAAGGTGGATGTAATTGTAATATTCAAAATATTATTAATTTTGATTTAAAGTACAACTTTTGTTCTAATTGCAATATAGTGCCGATCTAAACCTCCTACAAAGTTTGTTTAGTTCTAATTGTGATATGAATCAAATATCACTCTAAAGTTTGCAAAATAGCTGACTTGCCGACATGCAAACCTGGAGACATCTAATACACTTCGGATTTTAGTTTGTATATGATTTATATTTATTGCATGAGTTCATGTAGAATAAGGATAAGACAAATTTTTCTATAAAAGAAGCCATTATTTCATCATAGATTTTTAGGGATTATTACACAAAAACTATTCTTGGGCAAAGTTTTTGAAATGTACGATTAATAACAGTAACAATTTTATTATTATACGACATTAGATTAATCACATCAGTTTTTAGGAATTAATGAGTTCTTAGGTCTCTTGGGGTGATATGAATTATTAGAAATTCCTTCTTTATATTTTTTTTTGTTGTTAACCAGATAAATGATGATGATGTTATAGGTTTATTTTATTGTTATTGTATGGCATTAACACGTTGTATTATCTACGACTAGCTAGATCCAGATACTTTCCTATGATATATATATTTATGGTGCAAATATATCCCAATATATATCTATGTTGCTGGAGCATGAAGAGGATAGACTAGACAAAGGTATGCTAAAAATGCATTCTCGAAATTCTCTTGCAAGTGAATACTCTTCTATTACATGTTCTGACTTCTTTGACTCTTTCAATTGTCTTGAGTATAATTTTTATTTTACACCTTCCCCAGCGCTTACAACTTTATTTCAGAGTATAAGTTTCTCTGAAAATTAAGAAAAATAACCTTTTCACCCCGTTCAAATTATTTGCTTCATGAATATCAATAGGTGTTCAAACTTTCTGTTAACCCTTATCTCATATTCTTCTTATTTCTTAGATTTTTTGCTTGATTTTTTATTACATATTTTTTTAACCCTTGAATCCCAATGATATAGGTCTAATTTTTTGATTTACCTTATTCAGGCCTACGGTGACAAAAATCAACTTCAAATTTTGTTAGCTTCTTCTAAGCAAATAACACGAGGGTCAGACTCTAAATTCGTATGAAAACTAAAGTTCAGAACCATTACTAAAGTACATCAGCTTTATTAGGTACATTCATCTCATAAAGTTCAAAGGTTTTGTAGAGTAAATTTGTATGTGCAAGCTATTTTACTTATTAGATAGAAGTAAAAAGAGGATTCAACTACGAAGAGATATAGGCAATAACCAACTAGGGAATCTTGGAAATTGAGAGGACATTGGCTTAGTAGAATGATAAGTATTGGTTTTAGGATTCTAATTTCAGTAAAATATCTATCAAGTATTATCCCTTTTCAAGATGATTTATTGTCACGACTCATGTTGGCCTAGGGAAAATTTAGTGTATTTAGCTTTAAAATTCTAATTACACAATTGTGGTCAAATAATAAATTTTAGCTGAAGTCGATGTCCTAAATATTGAACAAAATGTTAAATATCACATACAAATTTATCCAACTTTGAATTATTATCTTTTTTTGTTGAATATCGTAGCTTTCAAACCTTCCAATTTCTTCTTTGCTTGTGATAATAGTTTAACCAACTAAAGATGGATGATTTCTCTAATGCTGTTCAAACTTAAAAGAAGTAAGAAATAATTTTCCCACAAAGAATGTTCAATATATGTTATATATCTCTAAAATCTAATATTTTACTTATATATACAGTATAATTGTTTGACGAAGAGTAGTCAATTGACCATCCTTAGGACGATATAGCTTCACCCCTGCGAGCGACACCGCCTTAGTGATATCAATAAAAGTGCAACAAAAATATACACACAAAAAAAGGACCAATAACATGTTTGTATCTTTTAATAAATAATGGTAATGTAGCCAAAATTTCATGTAACTATTTTAATGGCGATCCTTTGGGTGAATTCTGACTTCAAATATTACTCTCTCCGTTCAATTTTAGTTATCCATAATGGAACTGGCACACCTCTGACGAGCTCGAAACACATACTTAAATATATATGCTCGTTAGTCGAATATAGTATAATATAATATCGTATCTACGGGGATTGGAGTTAAATAGTATTATCGTAGTTTGAAGCTAGATTGCTATCCAAGATAATCAACAGTTGAGAATTATGTGATTAAAAACTAAAATTACTTAAGAATCTAAAGCTAATTGACGAATCACAATCGAACAAAAGTAAGCAAGGAAGATATCAAACAATAATTCAACTAGCCTCTTTCGATTACTAAGAAAAATTAATGAACTCAACCAAAAAGATAATATAAAGATATTACAAGTTATGCTTCTCTCGATTACATGAACATGTGAATATAGATGCAACTATTAAAATATTTAAAATAATTCAATACATAAAAACTAGAGTTATAATCTGCAAACATATATCAATACACCAAATCCATCAAACCCTAAAGAGAACTACTCCATAGATATGGAGTAATTCATCACAAATATGTTTAAAGTAAAAAAAAACACTTGTCTTGAGTGAGGATTTGTAATGACTCGGCCAGTCGTTTTGAGAGTAATAGCCCCGATCCCCTATTAACTACTTCACACATATCTTTTTCTGCTTATGTGACTTGCCGGGAGGTATTTTGTGATGACCTAAAAATATCATCTTTAAATTTAATAAGTAATTCTATATTCTAAGACCTCAAAAAGAACTATTTATCATTCCTTGACTTGCGTGCGCAGTCCGTACATTTTTTCGGAAAGTTTTTATGTGAAAAATAGATTAAAATGGGAAATAGAACTTTAAAACTCAACTAAGTTGACTTTGGTCAACATTTTGAGCAAACAGACCCGGATCAGTATTTTAAAATTTTTGATAGGTCCGTATCGTGATCTGGGACTTGGGTGTATGTCCGGAATCAAATTCTGAGGTCCCTAGCCCGAGTTATGGAATTTTGATGAATAATTAAAAGCTTGAAAGCTTAATAATTTTTAAGAAATTACTGATATTGAATTTATTGACCTCGGGTCCGTATTTTGATTCCGGAGCCCGGTATAGGTCCACTATAATATTTATAACTTGTCTGCTAAATTTGGTGAGAATCGGAGTTTATTCGACGTGATTCGGACGTCCGGTTGTAAAAATATAAGTTTTAAAGTTTTCTTGAAAACTTCCTTTGATTTGGTGTCCGATTCGTAGTTCTAGGTGTTATTTTGGCGATTCGATCGCGCGAGCAAGTTCGTATGATATTTTAGAACTTGTGCGCATGTTTGGTTTGGAGCCCCGAGGGCTCGGGTGAGTTTCGAATAGGCTTCGGGATTATTTCGGACTTAGGAAATCTGGTTTTGTGTAGACTTCAGGCTTCTGGTGTGTTCTTCTTCGCGTTCACGAAGGTACTCTCGCGAACGCGAAGAGCAATTTGGGCTGGCACATTTTGTGCTTTGCGTTCACGACATAGTGACCGCATTCACGAAGGCTTGAGGTTCAAAGCTTCGCCTTCGCGATAGAAGCCTCGCGTTTGTGAAGGGAAAGAGACTGGCCAGGAAAAATTAGCCTTCGCGTTCGCAAAGGGCATCTCCCGTTCACGAAGGCCAAGCCAGGCATGCATCACGTTCGCGAGGTAACCCTCACGTTCGCGAAGAGTAAAATTTGACAGCACATAATTGTGCTTCGCGAATGCGAGGCACTGACCGCGTTCGCGAAGGGTAAAAATCCTAGAAACAGAACTTAAGTTCTGGAAATGGGGTTTCGACCCATTTTCAATTCTTTCCCATTTTTGAGCTCGGGTAAGACGATTTTTGGGCGCTTTTCACGAAATAATATTGGGGTAAGTGTTCCTTATCCTATATTGATTATATTTCATGATTTCATACTCATTTATATCATGAATCTGTGAATTTATGGAAGAAATATGAGATTTTTATAAAATCTTCCAAAAATAAAAAATTAAGATTTGAAGGTCCATTTGATATCGGAATTGGACAAATTTGGTATGGTTGAACTCGTATCGGAACGGGTGTTCGGATTTCGTGAGTTTTCCGGGATTTGAGACGTGGGTCCCACTGCCGAATATTTTAATAAATTTCTGATTTTTATCTGAAATATTTGTAAATTCATATGGAATTAATTCTTATGATTAGTATTGAATATATTGAATTGTTTGTGAATAGATTTGAAGTTTTCGGAGGCAAATTTAAAAGAAAAAGTTGTGGTTGAATAATTGATTAGAATTTGCAAAGCGAGGTAAGTGTCGGGGTTAACCTTGACTTGAGGGAATAAAACTCTTAAATTATTTGTTATGTGAATTGCATGTAAACGACGTATAGGCGAGGTGACGAGTGTCTATACGTCGTCAAATTAATTGTTTGCCTGCTTACTTGAAAAATCATAAATTATTTTTAATTATAAATTAATAATTATAATAATTGTTTCTCTCTTATTCTTTGCAAATATAAATTCTTGAATTCCTGCATTAATTGTTACATGTTATTTGAATTATGTGCCTTAATTGTTATTTGACATTTAGCATAATAAATATTAAACTTCCTATTTGCTCCCTGATTTCCATAATAATTTGCTATTTGTTATTGTTTGCTTCATAATTAAACCATAATTATTGTATGCTTGTTGTCTTGTAATTTTATATTAATTGTTATATTTATTGGGAAAATTTCTTCTATAAGAATTGGTAAATGAAAATATTGGAGGAGCGGGTTGCACGCCGCAACAAGATTGATTATAATGAATATATTGGAGGATCGGGTTGCACGCCGCAACAGACTCATTAAAAGTCTAAATTGGAGGATCGGGTTGCATGCCGCAACAGACATATTAAAAGTCAATACTGGAGGATCGGGTTGCATGCCGCAACAGACATATTAAAAGTCAATATTGGAGGATCGGGTTGCACGCCGCAACAGACTTATTAAAAGTCTATATTGGAAGATCGGGTTGCATGCCGCAACAGACATATTAAAAGTCAATATTAGAGGATAGGGCTGCACGCCGCAACAGACTTATTAAAAGTCAATATTGGAGGATCGGGTTGCACTCCGCAACAGACTTGTTAAAAAGTTAATATTGGAGGATTGAGTTGCACGCCGCAACAGACTTGATTAAAATGAATATGTTGGAGGAGCGGGTTGCACGCCGCAACAGAACTGAATGTGGATATATTGTGAGAGCGGGTTGCACGCTGCAACAGAAATAATGGAAATGATAATTGGTTATGACTGCTGAGTCGCCTTCAATTATTATAAATGAATTACCTGATTTATTCCTATTATTGTTGTCGTTACTAATACTGCGTATAGATTAATGTAAGTGAACCGCCTTAGCCTCGTCACTATTTCGTCGAGGTTAGGCTCAGCACTTACCAGTACATGGGGTCAGTTGTACTGATACTACACTCTGCACTTCTTGTGCAGATTTTGGAGTTGGTCCCAGCGGCGTACCATAGACTTGCTCGAATTTCAGCTATCAGAGGAGACTTGAGGTATAACTGCATGGCGTTCGCAGTTCTGAAGTCCCCGTCTATTGCACTTTAGCTGTGTGTTTATTTACAAACAGCTTTATTTTATTCAGACCTTTATTTGTGTTTATTCTAGAAGCTCGTGCACTTGTGACACCAATTATGGGATGGTATTTAGACACCGTTATTATTATGGATTATTTCAAAATTGCTTCCGCATTTGCTTCCTTGTTATTAATAAATTTAAAAATTATTTTAAAAATGGATAATGTTATTCTAACATTGGCTTGCCTAGCAAATGAAATGTTAGGCGCCGTCACTGTCCGGAGGTGGGAATTTCAGGTCGTTACAATTGGTATTAGAGCACTAGGTTACATAGGTCTCATGAGTCACGAGCAAGCTTAGTAGAGTCTAAAGGATCGGTACGGAGACGTCTGTACTTATCTCTCAGAGGCTATGAAGTTTAGGAACAATATCACTTCTTTCTTATTCTGTCGTGCGATTTTATTCTATCATCGATGATTGAACCATTCTACTCTTATTATCTCGCAGATGGTGAGAACGCGTAATACGTCTACCGATGGATAGGGACCCGAACCCCCGGTGGCAACTATGGCCAGGGGTAGAGGTCGAGGCTGAGGTCGTGCTAAAGGCCGAGGCTGAGGCCGAGGTAGAGCTCAGTCCAGAGCTCGAGCAGCTGCACCTGTTGAAGAACCTCAGATAGAACTTCAGGAGGAGGTCCCAGTTCTGAATGTACCAGTTGGACCAGTTCAGGTCCCGCAAGGATTCATAGCCACTCCAGTGCTTCAGGACGCTCTAGTCCGATTGGTGAGTCTTATGGAGGGTGTGGCCCAGAATGGTACATTTCCAGTGGCACCAGCCATCTCATAGGCTGGGGGAGGAGCACAAACTCCCACTACTCCCGCCCCGGAACAGATGGCTCCCCAGAACCAGGCTCCAGCAGCCCCGCCAGTTAGGGTAGTTCAGCCAGTTGTTACAGCACAGACCGGTGATAGGTCCGCCATGTCTTTTGAGGCCTTATTAAGACTGGATACGTTCACTAAGCTCTTTCCAGTTCACTTCAGTGGTACACCTTCTGAGGACTCATAGGATTATCTTGAACGCTGCCATGAGGTGCTGCGGAACATGGGTATAGTTGAGATCAATAGGGTTGATTTTGCTGTATTCCAGATGACGGGTTCCTCCAAGAGGTGGTGGAGAGATTACGCATTGACCCGACCAGTCGGATCACCTGCACTTACCTGGGAGCAGTTCTCTCAGCTATTTCTGGAGAAGTTCCTCCCTATCACACTGAGAGAGGAATTCCGCAAGCAATTCGAGTGTCTACAGCAGGGCAGTATGACTGTTACTCAGTATGAGTCCTTTTTTTTGGATTTGGCCCGTCATGCTCTCCTTTTACTACCTACGGAGGGAGAGAGAGTGAGGAAGTTCATTGAGGGACTCACTCACTCTATCAGACATCAGATGGCCAAGGAGACCGGAAGTGAGATTTCTTTTCAGGCGGCTGCTAATGTCGAAAGGAGGATCGAGATGGTTCTTGCACAGGAAATAGAGCAGAGGTCCGATAAGAGGCCTCGTCAGTTCGGTGGTTACAGTGGTGCCTCTTCTGGAGGCCGGGGTAATTTTGGTAGGGGTCATCCTCTCAGACCGTTTCATTCAGCACTTCATGTATCTCCCGGTGCTTCAAGGAGTCATGGTCCTATTATGCCTTACTCTGGGCAGCCAGTATTCAGTGCACATTCAGCTCCTATCAGTGCACCACCACTCCAGAGTTACTACAGTGGTTATCCAGCCCATCTGGGTCAGCTTTAGCTTTAGCAGCCATGGCATCAGGATGGGTGTTATGAGTGTGGGAACATTGGTCACATCATGAGGTATTGCCCTAGATTGGCGAGTAACAGATCTTGGCAAGATTCTCATGCCATCATACCGGCACTGATTTCTTCACCGCCTGCTCAGCCAGCTAGAGGTAGGGGTCAGACAACTAGAGGTGGAGGTCAGGCCATTAGAGGTGGAGGTCAGGCCATTAGAGGTAGAGGTCAGACCGTTAGAGGTGGAGGCCAGCCAGTTAGAGGCCGTCCCAAAGACGCAGTACAGAGTGGTAGGGCCCAGACTCGGTTTTATGCTTTTCCAGCTAGGCCTGAGGCCGATTCATCTGATGCTGTGATCACATGTATTATTCCAGTTTTCCATAGAGATGCTTCAGTTCTATTTGATCCAGGATCTACTTATTCTTATGTGTCCTCCTATTTTGCTTCATATTTGGTTGTGCCTTGTGATTCTCTGAGTGCTTCTGTGTGTGTATCTATACCGGTGGGAGACTCTGTGGTAGTAGATCATGTCCATCATTCGTGTGTGGTTACTATTGATAATCTTGAAACTAGTGTAGATCTTCTACGTCTTGATATGGTAGATTTTGATGTCATCTTGGGTATGGATTGGCTGTCTCCTTATCATGCTATATTGGACTGTCATGCCAAGACAGTGGCCCTAGCTATGCCGGGGTTACCTCGATTAGAGTGGAAAGGAACTCTTAGCCATTCTACCAGCAGGGTTATTTCTTATATGAAAGCTCGGCGTATGGTAGAGAAAGGATGTCTAGCCTATTTGGCTTATATTCGCGATCCCAATGCGGATGTCCCTTCTATGGACTCAGTACCAGTTGTTCGGGAATTTTCAGAAGTATTTCCTGCAGATCTGCCGGGGATGTCACCCGACAGAGATATTGACTTCTGTATTGATTTGGCTCCGGGCACTCAGCCTATTTCTATTCCACCATACCGTATGGCCCCGCCAGAGTTGAAAGAATTGAAAGAGTAGTTACAAGACTTTCTTGATCATGGATTCATTAGACCCAATGTCTCGCCCTGGGGTGCACCCGTATTATTTGTAAAGAAGAAAGATGGCTCGATGCAGATATGTATAGACTATCGGTAGTTGAACAAGGCCACTATCAAAAACAAATATCCGCTGCCAAGAATTGATGACTTATTTGATCAACATCAGGGTGCCAAGGTATTTTCTAAAATTGATTTGAGATTTGGTTACCATCAGTTGATGATTAGGGCATCTGATGTCCCTAAGACAGCTTTTCGGACTCGGTATGGGCATTATGAGTTCCTAGTGATGTCATTTGGGTTGACAAATGCTCCAGCAGCATTTATGGATTTGATGAATCGGGTGTTCAAGCCTTATTTGGATTCTTTTGTGGTTGTATTCATTGATGATATCTTGATTTACTCCAACAATCGAGAGGAGCATGAGCAGCATCTTCGAAGTGTGCTTCACACCTTGAAGAATAATCAGTTATATGCCAAATTTTCAAAATGTGAGTTTTGGTTAGACTCAGTTTCCTTTTTGGGACATGTTGTATCAGCAGAAGGCTTAAAGGTGGATCCTAAGAAGATTGAGGCTGTTCAGAATTGGCCTAGACCTACTTCGGTTACAGAGATCCGGAGTTTCCTGGGTTTTGGTAGGTTATTATCGTCGGTTCATGGAAAGGTTTTCATCTATAGCAAGCACATTGACCAGACTAACCCAGAAAGGTGTTCCATTCAGATGGTCAGATGAGTCTGAGTTGAGCTTTCAGAAGCTCAAGACCGCTTTGACTACGGCGCCAGTATTGGTATTACCCACAGGCTCAGGATCGTATACGTTATATTGTGACGCATCTCACATTGGGCTTGGTGCAGTATTAATGCAAGATGGCAAGGTAATTCCATATGCGTCGCGGTAGTTGAAAGTTCACGAGAAGAATTATCTTGTTCATGACTTAGAATTGGCAGCCATTGTTTATGCGCTGAAGATTTGGAGGCATTACCTCTACGGTGTCTCATGTGAGGTATTTACTGATCATCGTAGCCTTCAGTATCTATTCAAACAAAAAGATCTTAATTTGAGGCAGAGAAGATGGTTGGAGTTGTTGAAAGACTATGATATCACCATTTTGTATCACCCCGGAAAGGCCAATGTGGTGGCCGATGCTTTGAGTAGAAAGGTTGTGAGTATGGGCAGTCTTGCGTATATTCCGGTTGGTGAGAGGCCATTAGCTGCAGATGTTCAGACTTTGGCTAATCAGTTCGTGAGGTTAGATGTTTCAGAACCCAGTCGGGTTCTAGATTGTACAGTCGCTCGGTCTTCTTTATATGAGCGCATCAGAGAGAGGCAGTATGATGATCCTCATTTACTTGTCCTTAAGGACACGGTGCGGCACGGTGATGCCAAACAGGTTGCTGTGGGGGAAGATGGAGTTCTGCGAATGCAGGGCCGTATTTGTGTGCCTAATGTGGATGGGCTTCGTGAATTAATTCTTGAAGAGGCACACAGTTCCAGGTATTCTATTCATCCAGGTACTGCTAAAATAGATCAAGATTTGCGGCAACATTATTGGTGGAGGAGAATGAAAAAGGATATAGTTGCACATGTAGCTCGGTGTCTGAATTGTCAGCAAGTTAAGTACGAGCATTAGAGACCTAGTGGTTTGCTTTAAAAGTTAGAAATTCCTGAGTGGAAGTGGGAGTGTATCACTATGGATTTTGTTGTTGGGCTCCCATGGACTCAGAGAAAATTTGACGCAGTTTGGGTCATTGTGGACAGGTTGACCAAGTCAGCCCATTTCATTCCAGTGGCAGTTATCTATTCTTCAGAGAGGTTAGCTGAAATTTACATTCTTGAGATTGTCCGCCTTCATGGTGTTCCCATGTCTATTATTTCAAATTGAGGTACGTAGTTTACCTCACATTTCTGGAGGGCTGTACCGCGTGAGTTAGGCACGCGGGTGGAGTTGAGTACAACATTTCATCCAAAGACAGACGGACAGTCAGAGCGCACTATTCAGATATTGGAAGATATGCTTCGCGCTTGTGTTATAGACTTTGGAGGTTCTTGGGATCATTTTTTACCACTTATGGAGTTTGGACGAAGATTTGACATACGAGGAGGAGCCGGTGGCTATTCTAGCCCGGCAGGTCCGATAGTTGAGGTCTAAGAGTTATCCTTCAGTTCGGGTGTAATGGAGAGGTCAGCTGGTAGAGGCATCTACCTGGGAGTCCGAGTCGGATATGTGGAGTAAATATCCACACCTTTTCTCCAACTCAGGTACTTTTTCTAACTCCGTTCGAGGACGAACGTTTTTTTAGAGGTGGAGAATGTGATGACCCAAAAATGTCATCTTTAAATTTAATAAGTAATTTTATGTTCTAAGACCTCGAAAAGCACCATTTATCATTCCTTGACTTGCGTGCGCAGTCCGTACATTTTTTCGGAAAGTTTTTATGTGAAAAATGGATTAAAATGGAAAATAGAGCTTTAAAACTCAACAAAGTTGACTTTGGTCAACATTTTGAGCAAACGGGCCCGGATCAGTGTTTTGAAAATTCCAATAGGTATGTATCGTGATTTGGGATTTGGGTGTATGTCCGGATTCGAATTCTGAGGTCCCTATCCCGAGTTATGGAATTTTGATGAAAAATTAAAAGCTTAATGATTTCTAAGAAATTACTGATATTGAATTTATTGACCTCGGGTCCATATTTTGGTTCCGGAGCCTGGTATAGGTCCACTATAACATTTATGAGTTGTCTACCGAATTTGGTGAGAATCGGAGTTGATTTGACGTGATTCAGACATCCGGTTGTAAAAATATAAGTTTTAAAGTTTTCTTGAAAACTTCCTTTAATTTGGTGTCGTATTCATAGTTCTAGGTGTTATTTTGGCGATTCGATCGCGCGAGCAAGTTTGTATGATGTTTTAGAACTTGTGTACATGTTTGGTTTGGAGCCCCGAGGGCTCGGGTGAGTTTCGGATAGGCTACAGGATGATTTTGGACGTAGGAAATCTAGTTTTCTACAGACTTCAGGCTTCTGGTATGTTCTTCTTCGCGTTCGTGAAGGTACTCTCGCGAATGCGAAGAGCAATCTGGGCTGGCACATTTTGTGCTTCATGTTCGCGACATAGCGACCGCATTCACGAAGGCTTGAGGTTCAAAGCTTCGCCTTCGCGTTAGAAGCCTCGTGTTTGCGAAGGGAAAGAGACTGGCCATGAAAAATTAACCTTCGCGTTCGTGAAGGGCATCTCGCGTTCGTGAAGGGCAAGCCAGGCATGCATCGCATTCGCGAAGAGTAAAATTTGACAGCACATAATTGTGTTTCGCGAACGCGAGGCACTGACCGCATTCGCGAAGGGTAAAAATCCCAGAAACAGAACTTAAGTTCTGGAAATGGGGTTTCGACCCATTTTCAATTCTTTCCCATTTTTGAGCTCGGGTAAGGCGATTGTTGGATGATTTTCACGGAAAAATATTGGGGTAAGTGTTCCTTATCCTATATTGATTATATTTCATGATTTCATACTCATTTATATCATGAATCCGTGAATTTATGGAAGAAAAATCAGATTTTTATAAAATCTTCCAAAAATGAAAAATTAAGATTTGAAGGTCCATTTGATATCGGAATTGGACAAACTTGGTATGGTTGAACTCGTATCGGAATGGGTGTTCGGATTTCGTAAGTTTTTTCGGGATTTGATACGTGGGTCCCACTGTCGAATATTTTAATGAATTTTGAATTTTTATCCGAAAAATTTGTAAATTCATATGGAATTAATTCCTATGATTAGTATTGAATATTTTGAATTGTTTGTGAATAGCTTTGAAGCTTTCAGAGGCAAATTTAAAAAGAAAAGTTGTGGTTGAACAATTGATTAAAATTTGCAAAGCGAGGTAAGTGTCGGGGTTAACCTTTACTTGAGGGAATAGAACCCTTAAATTGTTTGTTATGTGAATTGCATGTAAACGACGTATAGGCGAGGTGACGAGTGTCTATACGTCGTCAAATTAATTGTTTGCCTGCTTACTTGAAAAATCATAAATTATTTTTAATCATAAATTAATTATTATAATAATTATTTCTCTCTTATTCTTTGCAAATATAAATTCTTGAATTCCTGCATTAATTGTTACATACTATTTGAATTATGTGCCTTAATTGTTATTTGACATTTAGCATAATAAATATTAAACTGCCTATTTGCTCCCTGATTTTTATAATAATTTGCTATTTGTCATTGTTTGCTTCATAATTAAACCATAATTATTGTATGCTTGTTGTCTTGTAATTTTATATTAATTGTTACATTTATTGAAAAAAAAAATTCTATAAGAATTGGTAAATGAAAATGTTGGAGGAGCGGGTTGCACGTCGCAACATGATTGATTATAATGAATATATTGGAGGATCGGGTTGCACACCGCAACAGACTTATTAAAAGTCTAAATTGGAGGATCGGATTGTACGCCGCAACAGACATATTAAAAGTCAATATTGAAGGATCGGGTTGCACGCCGCAACAGACTTATTAAAAGTCAATATAGGAGGATCGGGTTGCATGCCGCAACAGACTTGTTAAAAAGTTAATATTGGAGGATCGGGTTGCACGCCGCAACAGACTTGATTAAAATGAATATGTTGGAGGAGCGGGTTGCACGCCGCAGCAGAACTGAATGTGGATATATTGTGAGAGCGGGTTGCACGCTACAACAAAAATAATGGAAATGATAATTGGTTATGACTGCTGAGTTGCCTTCAATTATTATAAATGAATTACCTAATTTATTCCTATTATTGTTGTTGTTACTAATATTGCGTACAGGTTAATGTAAGTGAACCGCCTTAGCCTCGTCACTACTTCGTCGAGGTTAGGCTCAGCACTTACCAGTACATGGGGTCGGTTGTACTGATACTACACTCTGCACTTCTTGTGCAGATTTTAGAGTTGGTCCCAGCGGCGTACCATAGACTTGCTCGAATTTCAGCTATCAGAGGAGACTTGAGGTATAACTGGATGGCGTTCGCAGTTCTGAAGTCCTCGTCTATTGTACTTTAGCTGTGTGTTTATTTCCAAACAGCTTTTTTTATTCAGACCTTTATTTGTATTTATTCTAGAAGCTCGTAAACTTGTGACACCAATTCTGGGATGGTATTTAGACACCGTTATTATTATGAATTATTTCAAAATTGCTTTCACATTTGCTTCCTAGTTATTAATAAATTTAAAAATTGTTTTTAAAATGGATAATGTTATTCTAACGTTGGCTTGCCTAGCAAGTGAAATGTTAGGCGCCATCACGGTCCTGAGGTGGGAATTTTGGGTCGTGAAAGTTGGTATCAGAGCACTAGGTTACATAGGTCTCATGAGTCACGAGCAAGCTTAGTAGAGTTTGAAGGATCGGTACGGAGACGTCTATACTTATCTCTCAGAGGCTTTGAAGTTTAGGAATAATATCACTTCTTTCTTAGTATGAAGTCTAGAGGTAGGAATTTCGGGTCATGACATATTTCTTTTGGTTTCGGAGTGTTTTGGGACACTTAGTCCCTAAACGAAAGCTTAAGCCTTAGCATTTTAACTGTAGTCGGAACTGTGTGAAGACGACTCCGGAATGGAGTTCTGTCGGTTTCTTTAGCTCCTTTGGGTGATTTTGGACTTAGGGGCGTGTCCGGATTGTGTTTTGGAGGTCTGTAGCTGATTTAGGCTTGAAATGGCAAAAGTCACATTTTTGGAGATTTTGACCGGAAGTGGACTTTTTGATATCGGGGTCGGATTTTAATTCCGGAAGTTGGAGTAGGTCTATAATGTTGAATATGACTTGTGTGCAAAATTTGAGGTCAATCAGATGAGGTTTGATAGAGTTTAGCATCGGTTGCAGAAATTTGAAGTTTCAAGTTCATTAAGTTTGGATTGGAGAGTGATTCGTGTTTTGAGCATTGTTTGATATGATTTGAGGGCTCGACTAAGTTCGTATGGTATTTTAGGACTGGTTGGTATGTTTGGTTGAGGTCTTGGGGGCCTCGGGTGAGTTTCGGATGCTTAACGGATCATTTTGGACTTGTGAAAGCTAGCAGATTTTTTGGTTTTCCCAGTTGCTAGTTTCCTTCTTTGCGTTCGCGAGGGGTGTTCTGCATTCGCGAAGAGGAGCTGGAGGCAGGAGGAAGATTGTTCTTCGTATTCATGAAGTGGGGTTGCGATCGTGAAGGGGTTGTTAGGCAGTGGATTGCAAACGCGAGAAGGGCAATGCGTTCGCATAGAGAAAGTTGAGCGGTTGGGACCCCAGGCCTTTTTGCCTACGCGTTTGCGATGTTGATCCCTTGTTCGCGTAGGGTTGAGCTGAGTGGTCTTCACATTCGATAAAAGGGTATCACATTCGTGATGAAGGGATTCTAGGCCAAAGTAAGTTTGTGCTTCGCGAACGCGAGGGTCCTTCAGCGTTCGCGAAGAAGGATTTGCCTGGGCAGAATATAAGATTTCAAAAACGAGGGTTTTACCATTTTTATCAAAACTTGGGTTTGAGAGCTCGGATTTGGGTGAGATTTTGAGGGATTTTCATAGACATCAATTGGGTAACGATTCTTCACTTGATTTTGGTTATATCCCAATAATCTATCACTAATTTCATCTTTTAATTTCGGATTTGGGTGGAAAATGTGTGAAAAATGGGAAGAAGTTCTTCCTCTAAGATTTTGGATTTTGATTGAGATTTTGATATCGGATTTGGATAATTTTGGTATGAGTGAACTCGTGAGTGAATGGGTGTTCATATTTTGTGATTTTTACCCGATTCCGAGACGTTGGCCCGGGGAGGCTTTTTAGGGTGATTTTCGAAATTCTTGTTAAAGTCTTGATTTCATTAATTAAATTAGTCTATTATAGTTGTATCTATGGTATAAAATTGTTTTTGGCTAGATTTGGGCCATTCAAAGTCAGATAATCAAGGAAAGGGCATTCTTACTGATTGATTGAGCTTCGTTCGGGGTAAGTGGCTTGCCTAACCTTGTGTGGGGGAAATCCCCTTAGGGTTCCGTACTGTTGTGATATGTGAGCGCTGTGTACGTGAGGTGGCGAGTACATATACAGGCTATTTGTTGTAAAACCCGATTTATTTTACTGCATATTAACCTGTTTTTCCTTTAATTTGAGTTATACCGTTTAAATGAGTATTAGTCTGTTTTCATTCTTAATTGAGCTATTTTAATATGTGTAGTTATCCTGTTTAGTCTAATATCACATGTCTACGTGCTTTAGCTGCTTATTTGAACTCAGTGAAGCATGATGCCTAGTTGATTTCCTGCTTTTTCTTTGTTCTTTATCATTATAACTGTAGAAATCTTGTTGTTAACTTTCGTATTTATCGGTTTGAGCTGTGTGTTTACTTTTGAGACTACGAGGTGGTTCCTCGGGAGTTCTCCCTGCACATTTACTTTTAAGACTACGAGGCGGTACCTCGGGAGTTCTCCCTGCATATTTACTTTTGAGACTACGAGGCGGTACCTTGGGAGTTCTCCCTGCACATTTACTTTTGAGACTACGAGGCGGTACCTCGGGAGATCTCTTTGCTTCTTTACTTCGGGACTACGAGACGGTATCTAGGGAGATCCCCTGCTGTTTACCCCTATGTTGTACTGCTATTTTTGCTGTGTTTTCCTTTTGTTAAATTCCAGTCTCTTAATATACTGTTATATTCCCCTGCTCTATTTATTATATACCAGTGAGCCTGACCTAACCTCGTCACTACTCGACCGAGATTAGGCTTGGCACTTACTGGGTACCGTTGTGGTGTACTCATGCTACTCTTTTGCACTTGTTTTTGTGTGCAGATCTAGGTACTTCTTATCAGCCCCGCTATTAGCTGAGAGTGTTTGCTGTTGTACGGAGACTTCAAGGTACATCTACCGCGTCTACAGACCTAGGAGTATCCCTCTATTCTCCCATATGTCAAACACTTCCTATATTCCTTTTATTAGACTCTGGTGTATAGAGATGCTATTTTCCTTTTGTAGCTTGTGACTTACGATGTTTCGGGTTTTGGGAAGACTGTGTATTTATAGAGTATTGGTTATTGTACATGCCGAGTGGCATTGTTACTAGTTATTCAGTTATCCACTACTGTTAGTTGCCAAGTTTTACTTGTCATTTTCTACAATTTGTTAGGCTTACCTAGTCGTAGAGACTAGGTGCTATCACGACATTATACAGAGGGAGTTTGGGTCGTGACAAGTTGGTATCAGAGCTTTAGGTTCATAGGTGTCGTGAGTCACAAGCCAGTTTATTAGAGTCTCGCAGATCGGTACGGAGATGTCCGTACTTATCTTCGGGAGGCTATGGAACTATTAGGAAAAATTACACTCCTTGATTCCTTGTCGTGCGAAAATTGTTGACTTCAAAATTCTAAACTTCTGTATTCTATTCTCTCACAGATGGTGAGGACACGTACGGGCAGATCTGATGACTTGGCACTCACACCCCCTGCTAGAGCCGCGAGAGTTTGGGGCCGGGGTAGAGGCCGAGGACATCCACGCGGTGCAGCCAGAGCACCTGCTCGAGCTGCTACAGAGGAGCCCCCAGTAGCTCTAGTTGAAGGGCACACACCTGAGGTACCTGTTGCTGCACTAGCCCTCTAGGAGACTCTACCCATTTTCTGAGCATGTTTAGCACCTTAGCTCGGTCTGGATTGATTTCACTTGCTCCTGCCACATCTCAGGCCGGGGGAAGAGCACAGACTGCCATCGCCGGTACTCCAGAGCAGCGGGTTTAGGTCGACCAGGTTCTAGAGATTATACCGATGCAGTCGGTAGCTCCAGCTTAGCCCGAGGTTAGGGCAGCAGTTTCTGAGGCGGAGCAGCTCAGACTTGAGAGGTACAAGAAATACCACCCTCTTACCTTAAGTGGATTGGCGTGAGAGGATACCCAGGGTTTTCTGGAGGAGTGTCACCGCATTCTCCGTACTATAGGTGTAGCGGAGTCGAGTGGGGTTTCTTTTATTGCATTCCAGCTTAGAGGAGCAGCCTATCAGTGGTGGCGTGCTTATGAGTTGAGTAGTCCGGTTGAGGCAGCTTCACTTATATGGACTCAGTTCTCGGACATGTTTTTGAGAGAGTATGTCCCTCAAATCCTCAGGGATGCATGGTGCATGGAGTTTGAGCGGCTGCGCCAGGGTGCTATGACTGTGTCAGAGTATGCACTTCATTTCAGTGATTTGCCTGGACATGAACCGGCCTTGGTTGCCACAGTTCGAGAGAGGGTTCGTCGTTTAATTGAAGGACTCCACCCCACTATCAGGATTAGTATGGCCCGGGAGTTAGAGATGGATATTTCTTACTAGCAGGTTGTGAGTATTGCTAGGAGATTGGAGGGCATGCTCGCTCGGGATAGAGAGGAGAGGGAGGCCAAGAGGTCCCGAAAGTCTGGCACTTATAGTGGTACTCGTGCCCCAGCTGCAGTTCGCCATGGTAGGGGCTATGGGAGTCGCCCCGTCCATTCAGCACTTCCAGCCGCCAGTGGTATTCCAGCCCCATCTAGGCCCCAGGAGCCTTATTATGTACCGCCAGTATTTAGTGCACCTCCTGCATGGGGTGCTTTTAGTGGTCAGTCAAACAGACCTGGCCCAAGCCAGTCACAGCAACCACGCCCTCCGAGAGCTTGTTTTCAGTGTGGCGACACTCACTGTATGGTGAGGGACTGCCCCAGACTTAGGAGGGGTGCACCTCCACAGACTTCTCATGCACAGCATGTTCCACCGGGTCCTCAGGCTATGATTCCAGCACCAGCTACCGCCCCACCTACTTAGCCAGCTCGAGGTCGAGGTCGAGGTCGCCCTAGAGGGGGAGGCCAGGCAAGATATTATGCTCTTTCGGCTCGTACAGAGGTAGTTGCTTCCGACTCTGTCATTACAGGTATTGTTCCGTCTGTCGTAGAGACGTGTCGGTCTTATTTGATCTAGGCTCTACATATTCCTATGTGTCCTCATTTTTTGCCCCGTATTTGGGCGTATCTCGGGACTCCTTGAGTTCCCCTGTTTATGTATCTACTCCTGTGGGAGATTCTCTTATTGTGGACCACGTGTATCGGTCGTGTTTGATTGCTCTTAGTGGTCTTGATTGCTCAGTATGGTAGACTTTGATGTTATCTTGGGCATGGACTGGTTATCGCCCCATTATGCTATTTTGATTGTCACTCTAAGACCGTGACGCTGGCTATGCCAGGATTACCGCGATTGGAGTAGAGAGGTACCTTAGAGTACACTCCGAGCAAAGTTATTTCATTTCTTAAAGCTCAACGAATGGTTGAGAAGGGGTGTGACGCATATCTAGCTTATGTGAGAAATGTCGATATTGATGCCCCTATAGTTAAGTCAGTCCCAGTAGTGAGGGACTTTTCATATGTATTTCCAGCTGATCTCCCGAGCATGCTGCCTGACAGAGATATTGATTTTGGCATTGATTTGTTACCGGGCACTCAGCCCATCTCTATTCCTCCCTATCGTATGGCTCATCCTGAGTTGAAGGAATTGAAAGAGCAGTTACAGGAATTGCTTGATAAGGGCTTCATTTGGCCCAGTGTGTCACCTTGGGGTGCTCCTGTCTTATTTGTGAAGAAGAAGGATACTTCTATGCGGATGTGTATTGATTACCGCCAGTTGAACAAAGTCACAGTGAAGAACAGGTATCTATTGCCTCGTATTGATGATTTATTTGATCAGCTACAAGGTGCCAGAGTGTTTTCCAAGATTGACTTACGTTTAAGCTATCGTCAGCTTAAGATTCGAGAGCCAGATATCCCGAAGACTGCTTTCATGACTCGGTATGGTTACTATGAGTTCCTTGTGATGTCATTTGGGCTGACCAATGCCCCAGCAGATTTTATGCACTTGATGCACAGTGTGTTCCGGCCCTCTCTTGGCTCATTCGTCATTGTGTTTATTGACGACATTTTGGTGTACTCCTAGACTCGGGAGGGTCATGAGTAGCACCTGATGACTGTGCTTTAGACCTTGAGAGAAAAAAATGTTATATGCAAAATTTTCAAAGTGTGAGTTTTGGCTAGACTCAGTGGCATTCTTGGGTCACGTAGTATCGAGTGATGGGATCCAGGTGGATCCGAAGAAGATTGAAGCAATGTAAAGTTGGCCCAGACCATCCTCAGCTATGGAGATCCGGAGTTTTCTTGATTTGGCGGGGTATTACCATCGATTTGTAGAAGGTTTCTCATCTATTGCAGCATCTATGACCAGGCTAACCCAGAAGGGTGCTCCATTCAGGTGGACATAGGAGTGTGAGGAGAGCTTTCAGAAGCTCAAGACAGCTTTGACTACAGCTCCAGTATTGGTATTACCTACAGGTTCAGGATCTTATATTGTATATTGCGATGCATCGTGGATTGGTCTTGGCGCGGTGTTGATGCAGGACGGTAGGGTGATTGCCTACGCGTCCAGACAGCTGAAGGTGCATGAAAAGATTTATCATGTCCACGACCTTGAGTTAGCAGATATTGTTCATGCCTTGAAGATTTGGCGGCACTATTTGTACGGTGTCCCTTATGAGATTTACATCGATCACCAAAGTTTTCAGCATCTGTTCAAGCAAAAGGATCTTAACTTGCGTCAGCGGAGGTGGTTGGAGCTTCTTAAAGATTATGATATCACCATTTTGTACCATCCCGGGAAGGCCAATGTGGTGGCCAATGCTTTGAGTTGCCGGGCAGAGAGTTTGGGGAGCTTAGCATATCTACCAGCAATAGAGAGGCCATTGGCGTTGGATGTTCAGGCCTTAGCCAGCCAGTTTGTTAGATTGGATATTTCTGATCCGAGTCGAGTATTAGTTTGTGTGGTCTCTCGGCCTTCTCTTTATGATCGTATCAAGGAGCGTCAGTATGATGACCCCCATCTGCTTGTCTTTAAGGACACGGTTCAGCACGATGGTACTAAGGAGGTCACTATTGGGGATGATGGTGCATTGAGGATGCAAGGCACCATGAGTTGATTCTCTAGGAGGCTCACAGCTCGCAGTACTCCATTCATCCAGGTACCGCGAAGATGTACTAGGACTTGAGGCGACATTACTGGTGGAGGAGGATGAAAAAGGACATAGTGGAGTATGTAGCTTGATATCTAAATTGCCAGCAGGCGAAGTATGAGCATCAGTGGCCAGGTGGGTTACTTCAGAAGTTAAAGATTCTGGAGTGGAAATGGGAGTGGATCACAATGGATTTCATTGTTGGACTCCCACAAACTCAGCGGAGGTTTGATGTAGTTTGGGTGCTTGTGGATAGGCTGACCAAGTCATCTCATTTCCTTCATGTGATGACTACCTATTCTTCCGAGCAGCTGGCTCGAATTTATATCCGCGAGATCGTCAGGCTTCATGGCGTACCGGTATCTATCATCTATGACCGGGGTACACAGTTTACATCACAGTTCTGGAGGGCCGTACAGCATGAGTTGGGTACTCGAGTGAAGCTAAGCACAGCATTTCACCCTCAGACGGACAGACAGTCCGAGCGCACTATTCAGATATTAGAGGATATGCTCCGTACATGTGTGATAGATTTTGGAGGTTCTTGGGATTAGTTCTTGCCACTTGCGAAGTTTGCTTACAACAACGGTTATCAGTGGAGCATCCAAATGGCACCATATGAGGCTCTGTATGGTAGGCAATATCGGTCTCCAGTGGGTTGGTTCAAGCTAGGCGAGGCTAGATTATTGGGTACAGACTTGGTTCAGGATGCCCTGGATAAGATGAAGGTGATTCAGGATCGACTTCGCACAGCCCAGTCCAGACAAAAGAGTTATGTGGATCGGAATATTCGCGATGTTGCATTCATGGTTGGAGAGCGGATCTTGCTCCGGGTTTCGCCTATAAAGGGCGTTATGAGGTTCGGGAAGAAGGGCAAGCTGAGCCCAAGGTTCATTGGTCCATTTGAGGTGTTGCGGCGAGTTGGAGAGGTTGCTTATGAGCTTGCCTTACCTCCCAGTCTAGCAGGAGTTCATTCGGTATTCCACGTTTCTATGCTCCGAAAATATCACGATGATCCATCTCATGTGTTGGATTTCAGCTTAGTCTAGTTGGACTAGGATCTATCTTATGTTGAGGAGCCGGTGTCTATTTTGGACAAGCAGGTTCGAAAGTTGAGGTCAAAGAACATTTCTTCAGTGAAGGTTCAGTGGAGGGGTCATCCGGTCGAGGAGACAACTTGGGAGACCGAGCAGGATATGTGCAGCCGTTATCCTCATCTTTTTACCACTTCAGGTATGTCTCTATGCTCGTTCGAGGACGAACGATTGTTTTAAGAGGGGGAGGATGTAACAACCCGGCCGGTCGTTTTTAGAGTAATAGCCCCGATCCCCTATTAACTGCTTCCCCCGTATCTTTTTCTGCTTATGTGACTAGCCGGGAGGTTTTGCTTTTGGTTTCGGAGTGTTTTGGGACACTTAGTCCCTAAACGAAAGCTTAAGCCTTATGATTTTGACCGTAGTCAGAACTATATGAAGATGACTTCAGAATGGAGTTTCGTCAGTTCCGTTAGCTCCGTAGGGTGATTTTGGACTTAGGGTCATGTCCGGATTATATTTTGGAGGTTTGTAGATGATTTAGGCTTGAAATGGCAAAAGTCAAATTTTTGGAGATTTTGACCGGAAGTGGACTTTTTGATATCGTGGTCGGATTTCGATTCCGAAAGTTGGAGTAGGTCCGTAATGTTGAATATGACTTGTGTGCAAAATTTGAGGTCAATCGGACGTGTTTTGGTAGGTTTCAGCATCGGTTGTAGAAATTTGAAGTTTCAAGTTCATTAAGTTTGGATTGGAAAGTGATTCGTGTTTTTAGCGTTGTTTGATGTGATTTGAGGGCTCGACTAAGTTCGTATGGTATTATAGGACTGGTTGGTATATTTGGTTGAGGTCCCGGGGGCCTCGGATGAGTTTCGGATGCTTAACGGATCATTTTGGACTTGTGAAAGATAACAGATTTTTTGGTTTTTCCAGTTGCTGGTTTCCTTCTTCGCGTTCGCGAGGGGTGTTCCGCATTCGCGAAGAGGAGCTGGAGGAAGGAGGAAGATTTTTCTTCGCTTTCATGAAGGGGGGGTCGCGTTCGCGAAGGGGTTGTTACTCAGTGCATCACGAACACGAGAAGGGCATCGCGTTCGCGTTGAGAAAGTTGAGAGTTGGGACCCCAGGCCTTTTTGCCTACGCGTTCGCGATGTTGGTCCCGCATTCGCGTAGGGTTGAGCTGAGTGGACTTTGCATTTGCAACAAGGGTATCGCGTTCGCGATAAAGGGATTCTAGGCCAAAGTAAGTTTGTGCTTCGCGAAAGTAAGGGTCCTTCCGCGTTCGCGAAGAAGGATTTGCCTGGGCAGAATATAAGATTTCAAAAACGAGGGTTTGGCCATTTTTATCAAAACTTGGGTTTGAGAGCTCGGATTTGGGCGAGATTTTGAGAAATTTTCAGAGACATCAATTGGGTAACGATTCTTCACTTGATTTTGGTTATATCCCACTAATATATCACTAATTTCATCTTTTAATTTTGGATTTGGGTGGAAAATTTGGGGAAAATGGGAAGAAGTTCTTCCACTAAGATTTTGGGTTTTGATTGAGATTTTGATATCGGATTTGGATAATTTTGGTACGAGTGAACTCGTGAGTGAATGGGTGTTCATATTTTGTTACTTTTACCCGATTCCGAGACGTGGGCCTGGGGAGGCATTTTAGGATAATTTTCGAAATTCTTTTAAAGTCTTGATTTCATTAATTAAATTAGTATATTATAGTTGTATTTATGGTATGAAATTGTTTTTGGCTAGATTTGGGCCATTCGGAGTCAGATAATCAAGGAAAAGGCATTCTTACTAATTGATTGAGCTTGGTTCGAGGTAAGTGGCTTGCCTAACCTTGTGTGGGGGAAAATACCCTTAGGATTGGGTACTGTTGTGATATATGAGCACCGTGTACGTGGGGTGACGAGTACGTACACGGGCTATTTGTTGTAAAACCTGATTTATTTTACTGAGTAGTAACCTATTTTTCCTTTAATTTGAGTTATATCGTTTAAATGAGTATTAGTTTGTTTTCATTCTTAATTGGGCTATTTCAATATGTGTAGTTATCCTGTTTAGTCTAATATCGCATGTCTACGTGATTTAGCTGCTTATTTGAACTCTGTAAAGCATGCCTAGTTAATTTCTTACTTTTTTCTTGTTCTTTATCAGTATAACTATAGAAATCTTGTTGTTAACTGTCGTATTTATCGGTTTGAGCTGTGTGTTTACGTTTGAGACTGCGAGGTAGTTCCTCAGGAGTTCTCCCTGCACATTTACTTTTGAGACTACGAGGCGGTTCCTCGGGAGTTCTCCCTGCACATTTACTTTAGAGACTACGAGGCGGTACCTCGGGAGTTCTCCCTGCACATTTACTTCTAAGACTACGAGGCGATACCTCGGGAGATCTCTTTGCTTATTTATTTCGGGACTACGAGACGGTATCTCGGGAGATCCCCTGTTGTTTACCCGAGTGTTGTACTAATATTTTTGCTGTGTTTTCCTTTTGTTAAATTCCAGTATCTTAATATACTGTTATATTCCCTTGCTTTATTTATTATATACAAGTGGGCCTGACCTGACCTCGTCACTTCTCGACCGAGGTTAGGCTTGGCACTTAGTGGGTACCGTTGTGGTGTACTCATGCTACTCTTCTGCACATATTTTTATGTGCAGATCCAGGTACTTCTTATCAGCCCCGCTATTAGCTGAGAGCGCTTGCTGTTGTACGGAGACTTCAAGGTACATCTACCACGTCTGCAGACCTAGGATTCCCCCTCTATTCTCCCATATGTCAAACACTTCCTGTATTCCTTTTATTAGACTCTAGTGTATAGAGATGCTATTTTTCTTCTATAGCTTGTGACTTACGATGTTTCGGATTTTGGAAAGACTGTGTATTTATAGAGTATTGGTTATTGTGCATGCCGAGAGGCATTGTTACTAGTTATTCAGTTATCCACTGCTTTTAGAAACCAAGTTTTACTTTTGTTTTGTTATTTTCTGCAATTTGTTAGGCTTACCTAGTCGTAGAGACTAGGTGTCGTCACGACGTTATACGGAGGGAGTTTGGGTCGTGACAGGATTGGATGATGAATTCCTTGTGCTTTTGCTTCTCTACCTCCTCCTTAGCCTCCTTAGGTCTTAGATGTGTCAAAAGTCCCAAAAATAACGTTTTTACATGTATTTATATTAAGTAGGGTCGGGCCCAAACGAAAACAACTTTTCCTACGCGAAATAGGATTCTAGCTCTGTAAAAATTGTACAGGCGCGCCGCATGGGGCAATCCGCCATGCGGGGCATTAGTGGGCAAACCCAGAGAGTTGAAATCTATCAGGCAGCCGGTAAATGTACAGTCCAGGCACGGCGCGCCACCAGCCGCGCTAGTGTTGTTTTCTTAGAGTCCGGATATTTCTTAACTTTTTGATATCCGGACGTGTTTTCGACCCCCGAACGCGATCCCGGCTTAATCCCATAGGCTTTTACTGAGACTTCAAATCTCCAAATAGCTCGAATTCATTCCATAACATCTACATAACTCGGAATCACTCCTACAAGGCATAAACACATAATTAGTGCAAAATACTAGCGATTAAAGCTCAAACTCAATTAAAGTGCAGTAAATTAGAGTGCAATAAGCGACTAAAATACGATATTATAGCCTACCATAACACCCCCACACTTAAACTAAAGACACAACCTTTTTAAATAACTCTCCTAACTCATCACATCAAGAATATTTAAAATAAATTAAGCACAATATCGTAACATCCTAACCTCAAGATTTGACTCAAAAGCACCACGCATTATTTATGACCCCCTCACTTACTCTAACACAGAGGTCAACGACATTACCTTTCCTTCATGAATTAAGTGCCCTCACAACAATAGAGAGTAGTTCCATACACAATAGAAATTAAGGACAATTAGGAACTAAAGATAGAAAGAATTCGCTCACTCTCAAAAATAACATTTATATGCTACAAAAGATGAACCATAGGCTTGCCCGTAGTGTACTACTCTACTAATTGAGCTCATTCAGTTCAGGATCAAGTAGGACTTTAACTTGTTGTAATGTAGGCTGTGGGACAGGTAGGATACATTTAGATATAAGAGTGACTACACCTCCCTAAGCACTTTAATACATACACATTAACTATTCAAAACCTCACACTTATGTCAAACCAAAACTCCACTTTCACCTTACAATACATTAACTCCCTACTTCTTTAAGCACGATTACATCAAGTTACCACTATCAAGGAATATTGTTTTTCACAATCATACAAATATTTTTTTTTCTTTTTTCTTTTCTTTTTCAATTCAAGTGGCTCTTACTTTTTTTTTTAAAAAAAAAAAACAATGCACCTTTCTACTTATTTCATTAGTTCCACTCAAAAGCCAAACCAACCACCCCACACTTCAACTTTTGCAAATTCATAACAAATTCAAGTGCTCACGAGAGGTATACGGTTCAAATAGATGGTTAATTCAATTAAATAGGTAAGACGTATAATGTGGTTGCCAAAGAAATAGGATCACAAGCTCAAAGGGGTTAATTAAGATACATAACAATTAGGTGAGTAAAAACATATAACTGGCTTAACAAAGAAACGCCTAAATTACTTCCAAGACTGAACAAAACTACTATTTCGCTTTGTAAACACACAGGGCAAGTTCTAGACATCAAATGCAATACACAGAATACACAAAACCTCACACACACATGGCACATAACTCACTCAGGATTGGATCATCAATACACTCTAGTCAAAGCAGTTAAGCAAAGTTAAAATCATACAGTTTAAGGTACTTATACAAGAGTCAAAAACTGAGCCTAAACATCACAACTAAATCACTCACTATTCTCAAGGCATAATAAAGTCAAGAGACATTGTTGCCAATTCAAATCATAGCACAAGGTTTCCTACTCCTAAAAAAATAAAACTAACTATACCCGGTTCAAACAAAACCCTTGGAAAAGAACCGCGACCCAAAGAAAACCCAAGGGGGAATTAATACACTACCTAACAAAAGAAAAAAAAATTGTCTTTTTCTTTCGACTTTAATCCCTCAAGAAACCTGTCAATATGATATCCATCGTCGGAAAAAATCGAAAATTTTAAAATTTTATGGGTTTTTTCAAATTTTTATCTCTATCTCTACTACTACAACTAACAAAACAAAAACTAAAACTAACATACATACAATATACAAATATTTTCAAATTTTTATCTCTATCTCTACTACTACAACTAACAAAACAAAAACTAAAACTAACATATATACAACATACAAATGTCCCCCACCCACACTTTAAGTTGTGGCATGTCCCCACGACACACAATTAAAAAGCATAAGGTAGTGAAAACTTCCCTGAACATCTAGTCGAGGTCGAAGTCGGGATCCATTCCTTGCCTCCGAACCAATGCGCACATCCACGTCGACAGATTCTTCTTAGCCTTCTTGGGGTGCACCCCACACTTATCATTCTCACTCAGTTCAGCCTTTCCTTTTGAACTCTTCACCTTTCACTCAACACTTGCAGTTGGATTCTCCTTTTTAACCCCTGTTTCTATATTCATCTCAAAAATCACAGTCTCCTTACTCACTCTAAGCATTAGTCTTCTATCGTGTATATCTAAGATTGCTCTACCCGTTGCTAAGAATGGTCTTCCGAGGATAAGGGGGACCTCCTTGTTCTCCTCCATATTCACCACTATGAAATCTATAGGAAATACAAACTTATCTACCCAAACTAAGACATCTTCAACTATCCCCTCAGGTATCAAAGTTGTTTGGTCTGCCAGCTGCAAAGATATTGGTGCTGACCTTATCTCTCTAATTTCATTATCCAGCTTCCTATAAATATACAAAAGCATTAGATTAATTGAGGCACCATAATCACATAAAGACTTATCAAAATTAATAGTGCCTAAAGAGCAAGGTATAATAAAACTCCCTGGATCTCCACACTTTTGTGGGAGTTTATTTTGCAAGATTGCACTGCAATGCTCTGTGAGCTTGACCACTGAGGTCTCTTCTATCTTCCTCTTATTTGTAAGGATCTCCTTCAAGAATTTGGCATAAGCTGGCATTTGGGAGATCACTTCTGTGAATGGCAAATTTACATTAACCTGTTTCAGCACATCTAGAAATCTCTCAAATTATTTATCCATCTTTTCTCGATACAGCTTTTGGGGAAATGGTAAAGCAGGCATGTGTTTGCTCTCTTCATTAGATTCCTTCCTTCCTGAAGTTTCCTCCTTCTTCTTTTTCTCAGCTCCCTTCTTACCTTTCTTCTTCTTATCAACTTCATTTTTCAGCTGCTCCCCACTTTCTTTTTTAGGTATCACATCTTTTTGGACTGGGGTGGGATCTTTAAATATTTGCCCCCTTCTCAATGTCACATCATTCATTGTTTCTTTGGGGTTTCTTTCAGTATCAGCTGGCAGAGTACCTGGGATTCTTTCAGACAATACAGTTACAATTTGTCCCACTTGCTTCTACAAGTTCCGCAAACCAGTGCCAATTTCTTTAATAGCTTCACCATGAGCATCTAATCTTTCATCTATCTTGATAATGAAAAACTTCATTAGATCTTCTAGCCCGGGCTGAGTGGAATGTTGAGGCTGGAACTGCAGCCTCTGCTGATTTTGGAAGCCTGGGGCTCCTTGTCCCTGGAATCTAGAGTTGTTTTGTTGACATGCATTTACAGTACCCTCAGGTGAACTCCACAAAAAACCGGCGTGCTTCTGACCCATTGCATTAAAGTTATAATTCCCAACAACATTAACTTCCTCAATTGAGGCTTGATACTCATGAGTAGGGTGTCCTCTTTCACATATATCACAAGCTGTGTGGGGCTCACTATGTATTGAAGCTAAGATCAGCTTCCTTATTTCATTGGCCATGGAATCAAGTTGTACCTGCATAGATGTGTTAGCATCAACCTGGTGAACACCAGTCGCTCTTCTTCTTTTAGCACTCTTAGAAGGCCACTGATTTGCATCTTCAAACAACTCATCTAGAATTGTGACTATCTTCTCTGGAGTCTTCTTCATTAACGGGCCTCCAGCTGCATTACTCAATGTTCTACGTGAGGTCGGTGTCAATCTATCCCAAAAATCCTGGAGTTTCATCCATAGTTCAATCCCACGATGTTGACACTTTTGCACTATCTCCTTAAACCTTTCCCAAGCTTCAAACACAGTTTCAATGTCGTTCTGGCAAAAGTTATGGATTTCTCTTCTAAACTTGCTCATTTTAGCTGATGAGAAATATTTATCAAGAGCTTTTCTGGTCATCTCATCCCATGTTCTAATCGACCCATTAGGCAAGCTTCGAAGCCAATGCTTTGCATCATCCTTGAGTGTGAAGGAGAATGCCCTTAAGTAGACTGCATCTTGTGACACACCATTATATTTAAAGATGTTCATAATCTCCTCAACGTCTATCAGATGGTTGTTTGGATCTTCATTCATCTTTTCTCTGAAGACACAGCTGTTTTGCAGCGTTTGAAGTAACCCCTGCTTCAACTCAAAATTGTTCGCAGCCACTGGAGGTGGTCCAATACTTGATAATCCTTGGTTGTAGACCGGTCTAGCGTAATCACCAAGTGGTCTTCCAGCACCGGGAGCTATGTTTCTGAACTAGCCTACACCCACGGTTAAGTCTGTGAACTCTCTCTTCTTCATAGATGCGCTGCGCATCCCAAATAGTTGCTTCCTCAGCATCCCGTGCCGTTTTTTCTCTTTGTTGGGCTGCTTCTCTTGTAGCCAAATCAACATTATCATCATCTCCAGCCATAGTTTCTTTGGTTGAGGATTGCCCAACCTTCTCTATATTCTCAGGGAGATTTCTTTCCTTCCTCAGCTGTCGCAGTTGCTTTTCTATTTCTGGTTTGTATGGTAGCAATTCCTTCCCAGAAGATCGAATCATGCACTACTCTTACCTCCAACCTGCGCACAGTCAGAGAACACCAACCGTAAAAAAGGAAAAATAAAATAAAAATAAAAATAAAAATTCCTGAATTAGCACTACAACTATTTCAAACACTATTGATTGTCAATCCCCGGCAACGGCGCCAAATTTGACGAGCTCGAAACATACACTTAAATATGCTAGCTAGTCAAATATAGTATAATATAATATCATATCCACGTGGATTGGAGTTAAACAGTATTATCGTAGTTTGTAGCTAGATTGCTATCCAAGATAATCAACAGTTGAGAATTATGTGATTAAAAACTAAAATTACTTAAAAATCTAAATCTAATTAACGAATGACAATCGAACAAAAGTAAGCAAGGAAGATATCAATGGGAGAAAATAGGGATTGATTCGATAGGTGTACGATAAAGGTCTGGGATTTAACTCTAGTTAATTCACTTCTAATATTTAAGTGAGTCTCTCGAATTCACTCAATTATTAGTTCAAACATTTAGTAGAATTCCTCTCTCGATTAAGTCTTAACCTCACAATATGAACCAATTGAAGCTCGGTGAAGATATGCAAGGATTCGTAGTGGATTGGTCTTTAGGAGAACCTCTCTCGATTATCCTCCTAACTAGGTTTAAACAATAATTCAACTAGCCTCTTTCGATTACTAAGAAGAATTAATGAACTCAACCAACAAGATAATATAAAGATATTACAAGATATGCCTCTCTCGATTACATGAGCATGTGAATATAGATGCAACTATTAAAACAACCAAAACAATTCAATGCATAAAAACTAGAGTTATCATCCGCAAACAAATATCAATACACCAAATCCATCAAACCCTAAAGAGAACTACTGCATAGAGATGGAGTAATTTATCACAAATATGTTTAAAGTAAAGAAAAACATAAAACGATCCAAACTCTTGTCTTGAGTGAGGATTGGATGATGATTTCCTTGTGCTTTTGCTTCTCCACCTCCTCCTTAGCATCCTTAGGTTTTAGATGTGTCAAAAGTCCCAAAAATAACGGTTTTATATGTATTTATACCAAGTAGGGTCGAGCCTAGACGAAAAAATCTTTTCCTACGCGAAATAGGATTCTAGCTCTATAAAAATTGTACATGCGCGCCGCATGGGGCGACGCGCCATGCGGGGCATTAGTGGAGAAAACTAGAGAGTTGAAATCTGTCAGGTAGCCGATAAATGTACAGGCGCCGCGCTAGTATTGTTTTCTTAAAATCCGAATTTTTCTTGACTTTTTGATATCCGGACTTGGTTTTCGACACTTGAACGCGATCCCGGCTTAATCCCTTGGGCTTTTACTCAGACTTCAAAGCTCCAAATAGCTTGAATTCATTCCATAACATCTACATAGCTCGGAATCACTCCTAAAAGGCATAAACATACAATTAGTGCAAAATACTATCGATTAAAGTTCAAACTCAATTAAAGTGCAATAAATTAAAGTGCAATAAGCGACTAAATACGAGATTATACCCTACCATCAACCCCTTAAGAAATAATAAATGAAGTACATGTTTTACCATAATAACCTCAATAATAATAGTATTTTAAAAAGTCTTGGGAAATGATTTGAGAAGGAGTAGTTAATGATAAGGATAAAACGGAAATTTTTTGTTGATTTTATCTTGATTTGCTAAAACTGACAAGTAAAAGTGAAAATATATTTTTAGTATAGTACACAAGTAAAAGTGAATGGAGGGAGTAGTTCACTAATTATGGTAATTTATTATATACATTTTTAAAAGAATCCATTTTATTACTCTCACAAATGTTATTATTTAAAAATATATGCGATTACAGGTTTGACTTAAATTTTCGTGCAATGCGCGAGTATAGAGACTAGTTATTATAAAAGCATGAATACAATGTTGATAGACCAAAATAGCCTTAAAAATTAAATTAAATCTTTAACTATGTTGGACAAAATTGTAATATTTAAAACCCTGTTTCTGCCACTTTGATGGACTTCTAATACCAATCACCTTCCTATTTTGGGGCTGTTTGCCATATTAACGTTCCATACCAATCCACATCAAACCAAGCACTTTGAAAAACATATTTACATGCATAAGGACACTTTGTACAATGTAACCTATATATGTTTGCAATTAATTTCCTTCATTACATAAACTTTCTCCCATAGATTAGTTTCATGTATCTAAGTCAAGTTCTGAAATAAAAGAAGCATCATACGGAGGAAGGGTCCAAAATAGCATTAACGTTTTGGAGAGACTAGAGAGGCATTAATAAAGCTTTGGAGAGAGTAATTTAATCCAGCAACTATTCTTTGGTTTTTTAATCATGATGGCTTATTTCTATTTGTTTAACTCTCTGTGTATAATGTATTTAGGGAGTACTCTGAGTGATCAAGTAAGTTTGGGTTTTAAATTTGTTTAGGATTCTTTTGTTTCCTATAATTTCATAACTCGGATTCATTGTTGGAAGAATATATCGATTGACACAATGTATACTAAATCCGTTAAATTCGAGTCATCTTTGTTCTTTTGGTAACTTAGTAATTTCTTAACGAACAGTAGAGTCAATATTAGATACGTTTCAATCTTTTCTATAGTATAAAACATTTCATCTCAGTTAGAAGATTTTCTCTATTCTTTATAGTAGTTTTTACAACAATAACGTTGAGTTATGGTTTTCGGGGAAGGATTATATCTTCTGCATCTTGAATTTGTTCTCTCCTTGTCAGTGCTAATGAGTATCGTTTAAGAAGAATTTCTGGATAAAAAACGCTTTCTGGATCTACGATTTAGCCATGGACAGCTTTAACTTTACAATAACCGGAACTTAAGTGGACAATAAAAATATATCACCAAGTTACACAGACATATAATATTGATCGGGCAACTTAAGAGAACATAAATAGGGTGAATTTTTTCATGGCTCCTCATTATCTGAATCAATATTGAACATAAATAGAGGGAGGTACGTAGACTTATTGATATCAAACTTACCTAGATTTTTTTCCTCTAAGCATGTATCTATTTTACTTTTATAGGCTGTGACGTACATTCTCCTGCATGCTCTTTAACCTTTTGCAAAATCATAGAATTATTAAATTGTGTTATTAGTTTTAATTTAATTATATGCACTTCCACCAGGTTCATTCTCGTGAAAGCTCTTAAGCTTCCTTTTATTTTTTCTTCTTTTTGCTTCTTGTTCCTTGCTTAAGATATAATCATGTGGTATACTTTCTTTTTGAGCTGCTTGACCTTGCATAGGAAGATAGGCCTTTAGAGTTTTGTTTCAACAAGTCCACAAGTTGTTTCGTCTCATTATTTATATTAGAAGAATTTTAAAAACGCTTTATAGAAAGAAAAAAACAAAGAGTAAAATTAGAAATAAGGTAACTGGTGGATTAACTAAAAAAATATAGTGGAAAGATTAATGCAATTACTCCAAATTAGTAACTAATTTAATAGTTCTTCTTTACAGGTTAAGACGATATCAATCGTTTGAGTTCAAATACTAAATTATTAAGATAGTAAAAAATATTTCAAATAGTAAAAAATATTTTTTGTGTATTATAAAATTTTGCACCTCCAACTTAAAATTTTAGAGTATGATATAGTTACAAAATCTACTGCTGCACTTTTATATTTTGAATGGATGGAGATGTCCTCTTTTTTTTTTTCTTTTGTTCCATATGGTGGCTGACAGTCGGTTTCAGTCTTAATTAATTTGAATTAGTACCGAAAGTCACACTTTGGAGGCAAAGTACCAAATTAAAGGCCGACTCAATTTCCAGGACTAGATCTCTGATTAAGAATGGAAATTACTTATCACCCTACCATAACTTTGGAGGTGAATCCTCTAAATGTCCTTTATGTAAAATATTTTGAAATAAGATACACAAAAAAAATCATTTGTAAAGAAGCTTAGATATGATATGATCACATATATGTCTAAATTATAAGTACATTATAATATTATCCATCTTAAATAAATTGATCATTTTTACATATTCAGATAATATCCAATCATTTCAATTCAAGTTTTATTCTAATGTAATGACATTGATTAATTTCAGCATATGATTATTACATTCTTTCTGTCAATTGCTTTACAACAATATTTTCTTCGTGTATACATCTAATTTTTTCATTAGTTACATTTATTGTTCCTTCATATAAATAATTGACTGAACAATTACGTGTCATTATTAATGTGCAACGCACGTTTATAGAAACTATTATTTAAAAAATCGACTTAATTGGTTTGATTTCTCTCGAGAAAAGCAACCCAAAACCGAACCATGAATAAATCTCTGTATACGGCATGGCGCACGGCTCCTTCTCTGCAATCAGCTTCTATATAGATACCCTTGGTTAGGGATATCAGCAAAGAGAGGAGGAGAGATGGGGAATATTTGCCTTTTATGAATACGGATTAAGTGCTTTCTTCCTTTCTTTTTAGGAGGAGGGATTTACGGGAATAATGGGGGTTAGATCGAAGACATTGATGCTGACTAAAGTTTTGTCGCAATATTCAACAAAAACATTAAAAAGATATACACTACCTTACACTTTGGAGCATATATTTAATTTCTCCACAAGCAGATAGATATTCAAATCACAACTCACAGCATACTAAAATATACTGACAAAAGAATTACTACCTGATTCTCAATTTGTTCTCAAAGTATCATCCCAAAGCTACAATATACACAGGCTAGAACACTGACATACTAACCTCAAGTAGTTATAGTCTCTCGGTTCTTACAGTTTCTTATCTTTACCGTCATTGTGTTACTCCAAAAACCTTTACTCGCCTCACAGCATTGTCTTCGAGGTACCTGCATAAAATTATGATCACATCAGCATACTATCAAGAAATTAATGAGCCATAAAGATACTCTTTTCCCATTCCAGAAGCAGTGGAAACCCTTTTAGACATACTTGATCCTCATAGGAACTCACCATTCTTTAAAGAATAAAAGGTCAGACTATGGTGCCAAGTGTCAACTGCTAGTTTATGTTTTACAACGAGGTGACTATTATCAAGTTCAGTTTACTTAAGTTAAACAGAAGTAAATGCTTCATAGGCACTAAAAAATCCAGTTCCAGAATACTGTAAGCACATGAAATTTCTCTGAAAAATACTCCGACAATGGCTTTAGCACAATCCGTCTAAACGAAAAGATCAATTTTGGACTTGTTAAGGGCAGAGATCATGCCTACATGAAATAAAAAATTTGAGGGAGAGACAGAGAAGGGCAAAAACCTTTTTCCACTTCTCAGGATCCATTTTCAGTGATGAAACTACAATCTTCTCAATGGCAAATGCACGTGCGTAGTTTGCCTGATTACACTTCTTTTCTTGTTTTATTGGAGGCTTCTTGTAAGTAGTTACCGTCTTTCCCTTCTCATCCTCTTTAATTGAGTCTAAATAAAATATTAGTGGCCGTTCACAAGGTTCAGAACTCATAGGCCTGGTATTGAACGTAAAAGGTCCACTGCTCCAACTCCGCCAAGTTCGGAATGTCTGCAATGGTGTTTCCAAATCCTTGGCAGACAACAGCCAGGGGTATATCTGCACTGCATATGCCCAGGAAACAGATATGGACCATTTATACCTCTGGTAATAACAGAAAGCCTGCTGCATTGTTCGGGAAGGATCAACCTTGTATGCTGTGGTTAACATTCTTAAAGACTCTAGCTGGCTCTGATTAGGAAACAATGGCTGTACATATTCCAGGTGGTGGAGAGATACAAGTGGTGCCATTGGATGAGCTGCCAATAGACCAAAAGGATCATCTCTAATATCAATCTGTCAAACCGTCATAACAGAGAAAACAATTAGCTTTCCTTGATATTGCATCGGCAGATATGAGAAGCTCGAATAAGAATTTTGCAGGTGTGCACCTACAAATATTTACGAGCTTAACAGATCCAACTGAAATCATATAAGCCAAATAACATAATAAGGTCTGTGAAGTTGTTGTCACAAAGTGTAGCAATATGCAGATATTCCTTAAACCGGAATGAATAAGACCAAATGGTAATGAGTTCCAAATAGGGTCTATAAAAATCGATCAATCAAATTACCAAAAGTACATAATTCAGTTGATTTTGTTTCAAAGGCAGAAATAGAATTCGTGGTCAACAACGAATCATTAATTATGGAAATATTTGCACCGAAAGGAAAACTATGTGAAGGAGTCTTTAAAGGAAAGAAATAGAATCACTTTAGGATTTTTTTTTTCCTTAGGAGTTAATGGAATTATTTTACGTCTTGAAGCTAAAATTGAAAAAGAATTCGGCCAACCTCACTCATATATAAATCATCCATTTCTATTGATTCTATTGCATACTACTGTTATTTCGCACAAACATCAAGATTACTCTTGGAAAATAGCAATTGTTAGGTGCTTTCAAGGTTCAAGCTGCTCAACTAAACAACCCGTTCCAAAAGACGAAGTTGTTGAAGTTCGTTAGGTGTTTAGGTTGAGTCAATAATTCTTTAATTGTAACCTATTTTGCTTTTGAGAAGTGTATTGTTAAGTTATCAAATCTGACGAGTTTGTTTAGCCTTCTAGACTAAAGTTTATAGTCTTGAAAGCGATAGCCACAATTGGGTTGATTTTATGGGTTAAGGCACTAGAGTTAGTCCCCTTGTTTATTAAGTTGTAACCTAAAAGCTGCTCTTTAAAGATTAGTGAAGTCTTGAGGCAAATCCTAGTAGAGTAGGTCGTGGTTTTTACTACCTTGAGCAAGAGATTTTCCACGTAAAATAACTTGTATTCTTTAAATTCGGCACTTCACTTTTAGTTGTGTCAGAATAATTAAGAAAAAAATCAGGTTCTTTGACAAGTGAAAATCGGGTACGACACAATTCACTCCCCCTCTTATGTCTAGGTGCACCCTAAAATAACAATTTATGTGTGTGTGTGTGTATATATATATATATATATATATATATATATATAAATAAAATTGAGTTTGGACCTATTGCACAAAGACTACATCCGCCTACACCCAAACTGTCTACTTGAAGCAGGGAGAAGGACATAGTGATGCAGTAACATCCCGATGAATTTGTGTTTACATGCACACACTGTTCATGCATGCATAGTTTGGTGCACAAGAATGTTGTAACATGGTAACCTTGATAAATAAAAGGTCAGGATTGCCCAACTACCCAACTCTGATTTATTCCATGCCCTCTTGTACTTTTTTCAATGAAGACCCAAAAGGTTTGGCACTCCACGAATTGAGCAACAATGAGACGGAAGAGCTTCCATCAGCCACATGAAGTGGCTAAAGTCATGTCTGTCTAATAATCAACAAACTCGGAAAAGGGACAAGCAAGAAAAGCCAAAGAAGACGTGCCACTCATTTTATCACAACTTCGGGACTAATGTCAAAGCCAAGTAAAATAAAAAAGGATATGTAAGTCTTAGGACAAATAAAGGTACGTACAGGGGACAAAATCATGTTCAAGGAACATGATGCTAGCTCAAAAATCTGATTCTTTATTCTTTTGTCCACCCACAGTGAGGCCTCTTCAAAGTAATCCATTCTTTTATCAGCAAGCTTGTCGGTCATTCACTTCTCTTCCTACTTAGGGGTGTTTAGTAAAACTGTTATACCATATAATTAATATATTAATTAATCAATGAAATTTAAGTGTCTTCAAGGATGAATAGATAAGAACTAATCCAAAACCTAATGATTTTTACATTATAAACTTTATTTTACTTAACAATTGTGCACAAACAACTTTTATACATATATGGGGTATACTGAAAGATAAAATTAAGTCAATGAAGTCTTAGAATGTTACCAGATTTATCAACTTCTAAGGGTGTGTTTGGTATGAAGGAAAATGCTTTCAATAGAAAATATTTTCCTAAAAATGTTTTAATGGAAAATGAACGGTTTTATCACTTATTTTCCCTTATTTGGTTAATTAGTGAAAAACTTTTTTCGGAAAATACTTTTTAGTGTTTGGTTAGAGAGTGAAATTTTTTTTTTTAGAAAAATATTTTTTTATGCTACTCTCCTCACCCCATTCCCCCAAGTCCCCATATTTCTTGTGCTCCCCCCCCCCCTAATTACCCAACGTTTTCAGGACTCTATTTTTTTTCAAGAATTTAATTATTTTTCCAAAAATTTAAACAAACCCAAATGAACTAATGTGTTGCTTTACTTTTTTACGCAAAAACAACGTCAAAATTTGTGCTTCATAACTAAAAAGAAAATACTCTTTTTTTGGTTGAAAAGAAAATACTCTTTCTACAACACGAAAATAAAGTACTCATTATTTTGTTGAAATGAAAGAAAATATTTTTTCTACATCATAAAAAGAAAATACTCATTTTGTTGCAATAAAAGAAAATACTTTTTCTACATCATCAAAAGAAAATAGTCTTTTTGTTGAAATAAAAGAAAATACTTTTTACTACATCATTTTGTTGAAATATAGGAAAAAACTTTTTCTACATCATGAAAAGAAAGTATTTTTTTTGTTAAAATGAAAAAATATACTTTTTTTATCTCATAAAAAGAAAATAATCATTTATTGAAATAAAAAAAATACTCTATCTACAACATGAAAAGAAAGTACTATTAATAATATTTTAAGTTAGGGTGGGAGTGAGGGTAGGGATTAGGCATCAGGGGTTGGGGTTGGGGTGGGTTGGGGTGGGGGATAGGTAGGTAGGGGTGGGTTGATAGTGATGGAGAATAGGGTGGGAAGATTGAAAAATAGTTTTGAAAAATGTTCTTTTTCTTTTGATAGAGAAAAGATTTTCCTCCAAGCGAAAAAAAATTAATTCACGAATAAAATGTTTTAAGCCAACCAAACATGGGAAAATTACAAAACATTTTCCGGAAAATGTTTTCCTTCATACCAAACACACCCTAAGTCTCATAAAAGATAATTTTGAGGTATTATAAAATAAACTTGTGATCTGTTTCAAGTGGGATATTTGAAATAAATAATTCATGTCACGTCATATCATAAACAAGTAAAAAACACGTTAGGTTAAAAAGAAAGAGAAAAAGAAAAAGAAAGAGTAAAGCCCAATAGTGCAAGATTATAAATGAACAAAAAAATGATAGAAATGAAGCATACAAGTATCCAACAAAAATCGACCAACAAATTGAGTGTGTGCACCGACGAGCGCGATTGCACACGAGCGAGCAATGCCCATCTTAAAAATAGGTCTGAAAATTTTATGGGAGAATTAGAAAAAGCCAAATACTGTTAAAAGAATAGAATTGGCAATAGGTACAAGGCAAAACTACAATACTAACTACTGTACTAAGCGACAAAGAGCGCTCAGGCATGTGATGGATATGAATTTAACTTTTTGTAGATGCCTTACCATCGAGGTCTCTCCAACCTTTGACACGAAGCCCCAAAGAACCAATTACAGTATCCACGAAAACATCAAAACGCCTCACTAGATGCTTGTTCTTTTATTTTTTTACTATTCGTTTGTTTGGACAAGTACATGTTCAACACAGTGCGCTAACTTAACGAAAAATACTTTATTTAAAAGACTATTAGCTACACAGTTTTGGCATTTAGTTATATAATGAAAATATAAGAAATCATATGGTCATACTAGATGGTAAGAGGTAGAACAAGAATAATATTTTTAATAAGAGCTTTCAGTATTAAACTTTGTTGATGAAGTTGATGTGTGGCTTTCGGTACTACGGTGCATACTACGCACCATGCTCCCTGTAATACTGTTAATTAACCTTTCTAAAGTATGTCTCTTTCATGATCCCAAAAAAAGTTGATGTGTGTCTAAGTCGAGCAATATGGTGCAAGTTACACTCATGAGTTTCTTAATAGATGGAACATATATTTATCGAGAAAGATAAATTTGAAATGAAAATTCAGTCACTGAAATTTATTTATTTTTAAGAAAGAAGGAAGAAAGAGGAAGAAGAAGTAAAGAGGAGAAAGAAGAGGGAAATGAAAATTTGAAATAATTTGAATGAGTATGGTTTTTTAAAAATTTTGAAAATTTTAATATTTACCTACAACTTTTGTTATTTTTAATCTGACCCCCGAACCCCTTTAATTACACATTTTTTGTTAACCTAAATTATTACACAAGACTTCAAAAGTCTTTTTAGTCGAAAACTCCAAAAGGGCAATTGTAAAAAATTCCATTCACGTAACTCTACTAACATGAAATTTGCTACGGGTCGATCCCCGAGTTTACAACATACAAAAGTAAAGGACTAGTGCCTACTTATTTACTCCATCCGTTTCAATTTACACGAGATAGTTTGACTCGACACGAAATTTAAGATAAAAAAGAAGAAGACTTTTGAAATTTGTGGTCTTAAAAGTTTAAGGGATAAAAGTTTTGTGGGGCCATGATATTTGTGGTTATAAAAACTTCTCATTGAGGGTGAAATGAGTAAAACGAAAAATTTAAAGTTGAATTATTTCCAAATTTAGAAATGTGTTATTTAATTTGGAACAGACTAAAATGAAAAATACCTCAAGTAATTTGAAAAGGAGGAAGAGTTTCTTAATTTTCTTTTCATCCCCCCAGATTCCTCCTCAAATTAAATGCAAGTTTCAAAAGCAGCTCAAAATATATTACTTTATGTGAGCTTATTATTAATTGAAAAACTAAACACAATTTTCTTTTGCTTATATGTTTTATAAATATCTTTTAAATATTTTAATTTATTTATTATAATAGTATTTTTTATATAACTTTTAAATACATAAATTTTATTTCAAAAAAATTAAAAAATTTATGTCCAAATTCATATCGAAAATTAATCCGTTTGATCCACATCAACTGAAATGTGAAATGGAGGGACTACTTCTTTCTCTCAAAGAGCTCCCCGTATTTTTTTAATCATTCTTCAAAAGCTCCTCCTTTAATGCCAAAGTTACTTCCTCCAATCTTAACAACTTTTCAAATTTAACTTCTGGCCCTTATCTTCCACATTAATGTATTGTTTTCTATATTGATTAAGCCTAAAATGATGTCGCCCTTTAAAATGGTAAGCATTTCTACCGCACTACTACAGTAGTACTTATTATTTCGTTAATCTTTATTAAAGAAATATGTAAGAATTACTTTTACTTAAGAATATATCCAAATATGTTAAAATATTAATTTTGTGTCTATTTTAGATTCATGTCCAAACAGTACAATAACACAACAATTCTTAATTAACAGTTATGTTCAAGTCAAATGTGATGGAATCCGAACAAATAAGGTACATTCAAATTTACAACAAAAACAAACTCAATATAATCCCACTAAGTGAAATTTGAATAATGTGTTCGCAAATCTTATCCTTATCTTGTGAAGATAGAAAGATTGATTTCGATAGTACATAAAAATTTAAATTAGGAAAATAACTTATGTAGTAATCAGTTCAAAAGCTCCTATATACATGTGCTCATCAAGTAATCATTAATTATTTTTTCAAATTGATACCATGTCCGCGAAATATTTGTTAAAATTCGGCTATGTCTCATCAAGTAATCATTAAATATTTGTTAAAATTGATACATGTGCTATGTCTTGCCACATCTTCCATCTAATTAATCTAAGACTTCTTAATGAACAGAAAGTATTCTTCTTATAAAACAATATTCTAATTAAATGAAGTTAAAACTCTTTAAATTGTTTGAAATGCCATAAAAAATACCTGGTGGAACCCCCGTTCTGGTGTAAGGGTGACACCGACCTCACCCACACAGGCCCACACCCGCTGATCCGACCCGTAGAAGTTGAAATACTGGTTGAGGCACCTGTTCATTATTCTCACCAACTCCGCCGCCAGCGGGTAGCTAATGGCAAACCCACCGCCGCCAAACGCCATGTCGTAGGCGTGCATCACATTCTGCTCCACGCTCTCCGAGTTCCCCCCGATGTAGTACATCTCCCGGTGATTGTACTTCGCTAACACTGTGACTAAGTTTTCAGTAAAGAAGACGGTATCGTCATCTCCCATCACGAACCACCTCGCGTTTGGTAACCCGACCCCGAATGAATCCACAATCACCCGGGAGATTCGGACTGCTGACTGCGAGCTCGTGAACTTGAATTTTTTCCAGTCGGAGGAAATTCGATAAGGAGGCGAAGTACCGGGCCAAGTTGAATTCGGGTCGGGCTCTTCATCCAGCCAAACGAACCCGCGTGTGACTGTGGGTTTCCACCAGAGCTCCGAATAGTGTTTCCGGTTCTTCCACGTCTGGGCTGACCCGGCTATGCCGAAGACGATATGCGAAATGTTGGTGGGCGAGAGGGAATCATCGGCGGCTGTGGAATTGTACTGATGGGGGTCGCAGACCGGGTTGAAGCTGATACTCGAGTCGGGGCATTCGGGGCACCGAAACCACAAGTCTTGTCTAACAAACGCCGAGTAGAGAACCAAGGATATGGAAGCCAGGAAAAGAAAAAAGGAAACAACCTTTATCGACGCCGTAAAGCGATCACAGTTCTTATCCTTTGGGAAGATAACCCGGAACGGCAGAGGCAGGTCGTGACCCGATTGTCCTCTGGTCTGAGACATATCGAAGAAGCCCGAGCTTTTCGGACCCAACAAATGCGTGATAAAACCAGCTTTCTATGAGAATTGAATCCGCAAAACCCAAAACGTGGGTTTAACTTCAGTTGGAGGAGTGGGTAAACAAAGAATGAATGCCCTAAATTGTGAGAATTTTGTCTTAGCCAAAAAATTTAAGGGAGGTAATACAGAATGATGTCAAAGCTGCGTGTCTTATGCTTAGGAATTTAGGATGAAGAAAATGTGGGTGAAAGAAAGTCATCAGTCGCAAATGCCACGTACCGAATAAGCAGGTGCTCAGCAGTGGCCAACGATCACGTGAGACTCACTAGCAGTCCAAAAGCCCAAAAGACAAATAGTAAGAAATTCATTCACGTAACCCCACGCACATGAAATTTGCTACGTGGCAACCCTGAGTTTACAACATACAAAAGTAAAGGACTAGTGCCTACTTTTTTAGTTTCTTAATTTTCTTCAAAATATATTACTTTCTGTTGTACTTATTATTATTTGAAAAATTAAATAAATTTTTTTGATTATATTTTTTATAAGCACCTTTAAATATTTTAATTTATTTATTGTAATTTGTAGTACTTTTATATAATTTTTATATGTTTAAATTTTATTTTTAAAAAAATAAAAAAATTTATGTTCACATTCATATTAAAATTTAATCAGTTTGATTCCCGTAAACTAAAACGGGAGGACTACTTGTTTCTCTTAAAGAGCTCCACGTATTTTTTTAATCAATCTTCAAAAGCTCCTCGGTTAATGCCAAAGTTACTTCCTCCCACCTTAACAACTTTTCAAATTTAACTTCTGGCCCTTATCTTCCACTTTAATGTCTTGTTTTCTATCTTGATTAGTCCTAAATGATGTCGCCCTTTAAAAAGGTAAGCATTTCTACCGCACTACTACTTAACATTTCGTTAGTCTATTATTAAAGGAATATGTAAGAATTACTTTTACTTAAGAATATCCAAAAATATTAAAATATTAATTCTGTATCTACTTTAGATTCACGCCCAGACAGTACAATAAAACAACAATTCTTAATTAAGAGTCATGTTCAAAATGTAATGGAACCCGAACAAACAAAAGTTCATACAAATTTACGATAACAACAAATAATTCACAAATGCGGTCTGAAAATAATAATATATTCGCAGACTTTATTTCAATTTTGAAAGGAAAATATATAGGTTCAAAATTTAAATTAGGAAAATAACTAACGTAGTAATCAATTCAAAGGGTCCTACATCCATGTGCACATCAAGTAATCATTAATTCAAATGGATACCTTGTCTGCGAAATATTTGTTAAAAGTCGACTATGAGGGTGTTTGGCTAAGCTTATAAGCTGGTCAAACTACCTTATAAGTACTTTTCGGCTTAACTACGCGTTTGGTAAAGTTAAAAGTGCTTATAAGCCAAGTGCTTATAAGTCAAAAATAAGTCAAAAGTCGTAAGCTGGTCACTCCCAGCTTATAAATTTTTAGCTTATAAGCACTTTAAGTTTGACCAAAATTTTTTACTATTTTATCCTTAAAATATTTTTTTTTAGAACAAAACTATTACATCGATACTCACTACTTCAAGTACTATTTCAACCTAACACCCCCCCCTCAAGTATGCAATGTCCATTGACTATTTAAGATAAGCAAATTCTTTATTCATTTGCATATTTATATCTATATGATTGTGTATTAATCTTTGAACTGTATGTAATAAATGAGGACATATCAAATTTTTGGTGTGTTGCTTTCTAAATATTGTGGTGATAAAGACAGTGTTTGTTTCTCTTCAAATATTTTGTCCTATTTAGGTTTATTTTTTTACTGAGAAACTTTTATTAATTTATTAATTATTATAACTTATGATTATATGCTTATCATAAAATAAATAATATTTATCATAAAAATTATCTTATCTAAGCACAATTGTATTTAAAATAAAATGACAAATAGAATATTTTGTATTTGGATCGATTTGGAATCTAAAATTTTGAATAAATTACGCCCTTATAAGTATAAACACTTCTAAGGTTATTTAAGTCATTTTAACAGAAAAAGAGCTTATCAGCACTTTTTTTTATCAAATACAGCAACAGCTTATTATCAATTTCAACACTTGTATCCAAACACGTAACTGCTTATTTATTAAATCAGTTTCAGCACTTAAAAATACTTTTCAGCACCTAATGCTTATCAGCTAATTCATATCAGCTAATCCAAACGGCCTCTATGTCTTGCCACATCTTCCATCTAACTAATCTAAGACTTCTTAATGAACAGAAAGTATTCATCTGACCCTAGTAACGATACATTAGAAAATTTGAGAAAGAATATAAATAAAATAATATTCTAATTAAATGAAGTTAAAACTCTTTAAATGTTTGAAACGCCATAAAAAATACCTGGTGGAACCCACGTTCTCTTGTAAGGGTGAAACCTACCTCACTGTCACGACCCCAAAATCACTCATAAGATAGTCGTGATGACACCTAGCCTCTAACATTAGATAAGCCTAACATTCATGAATAACTTAACATAAAAAACGATCTATGATAATAAAATAAACAGGTAAAGCTTCTAATAACTCCAAATCAGAAACATCAGTAACAAGATCTCTAAACCGGTGCAACTGAGTCATAAGCTATATAGAAATAATCTAGAAATCTCTAATACAAGATTGTCTGAGTAGAAGATAAACAGTAGTAAGAGTAATGATTGAAGGTGACTCCGAGGCATGCGGACGTCGAGCGGGTTTACCTTGAAATCTCCGAAAAAATAACTGAACGATCACTGACATCCGATGCGAGCAAATGTACCTGGATCTGCACAAAAATATGCAGAAGTGTAGTATGAGTACACCACAATGGTACCCAATAAGTATCAAGCCTAACCTCGATAGAACAGTGACGAGATCAGGTCAAGACACCTACTAGGATAAGAAAAACTGAACAAAGTATGGTATAGTTTACTAATGAAACAAGGAAATAATGGCAATAAGCAATACAATAAGGCGAGCTAACCACGAAAAATAAGGCAATAAAGACAACAAGAAATGAACACAAGATGAGAACAACAAGTAATCAAATACGGACAAATACAAGTAAGACAAAGAAGGAAACATCGAGAACTGTTCAATCAACAAGAATTACAACCGTGGAACTACACCTCATAACCTCATTTCATAATCACAATCACAATCTTTCCTTATACCGCCGCGTGAGCCTTACATTTAGATATTTTTTAAAATATTTTTTCCGAAATAGTTACACGCACTTTAGCCCTCTTATGTCGTTGCGTGGCTTCAAGTAATTCCCTTACTAGCAACACGCACATAAATCCCACTTTATGTCGTCGCATGCACATTAACCGCTATCTTTATACCGCCGTATGAGCATCAATATCACAACATAATAACAACTCACACCACAAGTACCCATATACGACAACTTGCCAAAATTAACAATACCAAATTTTCTACAACATATAGCCCACGGCTCAACCACTATGTGAACAAAAATCTCAATAATAAAAAAATAAATGATAATTTCTCAACAAGTAAAGATATCTCATTAATCAATAACTTCAGCCTCAATGTGATAATAGCTTTCATAACCTCAACTTCAATAACCCAAAATGAAGGAATGATAATTCCCAATTTAAATGTACAACATAAGCTTAACAATAAAAGTGATGGTATGAAATAGATTCTACATCTAAATGCATGGAATAACTAAACATAAAAAGACATTACGTAATGACAACTCCAAATAAGAATAACTCGACAATAAAGGAGGTAACATGACAATAAGAGAGATAATAAAGGCAATTAAGGTATATAAGAGCATGTTTGACAATAAGGAATAGAGCATGTGATAACAACATCAAGTAAAGCATGTAAGATCAATTTAAAAATGGAAGATATAACATGATATTGCAATTTCTAATTAAATGCATGAAAGAGACTAAGAGTCTAGTCCGGTCAAAATACCACACATAAGCCCATGTACACACACGTCACATCGCGTACATGTCTTTCACGTAATTCAAACAACACAAATCAACCCAAGTCCTAAGGGGTAGTTTCCCCATACAAAGTTAGGCAAGATACTGACTGCAAACAAGCTAAATCAATCCACTAATAAGACTTTTCCGCGAAAATCCAACTCCAGAAGGTTCGAATCTAGCCAAAATAACTTAATACCATAAATACAAGCCATAGGAAGCAATTTCGGATAATAAAGTTTCATTCTTTAAAGAAAATAAAAATATCAACTCAAAAAGTCAACTCGAGCTCGCATCTCAGAACCCGATCAAACTTACAAAATCCGAAGACCCATTCCATTACGAGTTCAACCATACAAAAATTATTCAATTCCGACCTCAAATCGACCTTCAAATCCTAAATTTATAGTTTAGGAAAGTGTTACAAAAAACCCTAATTTCTCCAACTTAATTCACTAATTAAATAATAAAAATAAAGATAGAATCATGAATAATAAATAAATACGAGTCAAAAATACTTATCCCGATCCAATATTGTAAATCTCCTCCAAAATCGCCCAAAACTGAGCTCTCTAACTCAAAATGTGGAAAATGAAATAAAATCCTCGATTCTATCCTTTTCTGCCCAGTGATTTTCGCTTCTTCGGATAGTTGGTCGCATCTGCGGAAAATACATCGCAGCTCCGACTTCCACTAAAGATCAGGAATTCCCACTTCTGCCGAAAAAGCCGCATCTGCGCTTCCACTTCTGTGGACCTTTACGCGCTTCTGCGAGTCCGCTTTTGCGAAACATGACCGTACCTGTTGTCCTAAGCCAATAGACCCAACTCCGCTTCTGCGGAAGAAATCCGTATCTACGGTTGCGCACCTGTGCAAGGTCATCCGCACCTGCGGACCCAGTTCACCTAGCCCCATTTCGCATCTGCAGCCAATGGGCCGCTTCTGTGATGCCGCACCTGCGGCCATCCCCTCGCAGGTGCGGTTGCACCAGAACTCAGTAGGCATCCAAAATTTGTCAAGTCTCCAAATGAGTCCAAACTCAACCCGAATCATACATGGGGCCCCCCGGACCCCGTCCGAACATACCAACAAGTCCCAAAATACAACACGAATCTACTCGAGGCCTTAAATCACATCAAACATCATCAAATCTACGGATCTCACCCCAATTCAAACCTATTAACTAAATCAATGAACATTCAACTTCTAAAACTAATGTCGAATCATATCAAACCAACTCCGAATGAGCTCAAATTTTGCATGAATGTCCCAAATGACACAACGGACCTATACAAAGTTCCGAAACCACAATCCGAGCCCGATATCAATAAAGTCAACCCTCGGTCAAACCTATCAACCTTCCAAACCTTCAGTCTTTCAACTTTCGCCAAAAGCACCAAATCAACCTACGAACCTCCAAATCAACATCCGGACATATGCCTAAGTACAAAATCATCATACGAAGCTATTGGAATAATCAAAACTCGATTTGAGAGTCGTCTACATAAAAGTCAAACTCCGGTCAACTCTTTCAACTTAAGATTCCAACTTTGGGACTAAGTGTCTCAGGTCACTCCGAAACTCACCCGAAACTAAACTAACTACCTTGGCAAGTCACATAACTACAAATAAACATAGAAGAAATTATAAAGGGGAACATGGCTAAACTACTCAAAATGACCGACCGGGTCGTTACATTCTCTCCCTTTTTAAAATAAATGTTCGTCCTAGAACGAGTATAGAGACATACCCGAAGTGCTGAAAAGGTGAGGATAACGGCTAACGCATATCATGCTCGGTCTCCCAAGCTGTCTCCTCGACTGGTTGACCCCTCCATTAAACCTTCACTGAAGCAAGATATGCCTGTCCAAGATGACCACTGGCTCCTCAACATAAGTCCAATCCTTGTCCAATTAGAATGAGCTGAAATCTAATACATGGGACAGATCACCATAATATTTTCGGAGCATGGAAACATGAAACACCGGGTAAACTGCCGATAAGCTGGGTGGCAATGCAAGTTTGTAGGCCACCTCCCCCACCCTATCAAGGATCTCAAAAGGACCAATATACCTTGGGCTCAACTTGCCCTTCTTCTCAAGGGTGAAACCCGCAGCAAAACTCTCTCTCCCACCATAAATGCTACATCATGAACCCTCCGATCAACATAACACTTCTGCCTGGACTGTGCTGTACGAAGCTGATCCTGAATTAACTTGACTTTCTCCAAGGCATCCCGAACCAGATCAGTGCCCAATAATATAGCCTTTCTTGGCTCGAACCAACCAACTGGAGAACGGCACCGTCTCCCATATATGGCCTCATAAGGAGCCATCTAAATACTCAATAGTAGCTGTTGTTGTAGGCAAACTCTGCAAGCGACAAGAACTGATTCCATGAACCTCCGAAATCCATAACACAAGCATGTAGCATATCATCTAAGATCTGAATGGTGTGCTTGGACTGCCTGTCTGTCTGGGGGTGAAATGTTGTACTCAACTTAACCCGTGTGCTTAACTCACGCTATACGGCTCTCCAAAAATGCGATGTGAACTACGTGCCTGGATCGGAGATAATGGACATCGGCACACCGTGAAGACGAACTATCTAGCGAATATAGACCCGACCCTACTGCTCTGAAGAGTAGGTAGTCATAATCGGAATGAAATGTGCAGACTTGGTCAGCCTATTTACAATAACCCACATTGCGTCAAATTTCTTCAAAGTCCGTGGGAGCCCAACAACGAAATCCATGGTAACACGCTCCCATTTTCACTCAGGAATCTCAAGTCTTTGAAGCAACCCGCCCAGCCTCCGATGCGCGTACTTCACCTGCTGACAGTTCAAGCACCGAACCACATACTCCACGATATCTTTCTTCATTCTCCTCCACCAATAATATTGCCTCAAATCCTGATACATCTTAGCGGCACCCGGATGAATGGAATACCGCGAACTATGGGCCTCCTCAACTCATGCAACCCATCTACATTGCGCACACATATCCGGTCCTGCATCCACAACACCCCGCCATATCCGATACAAACCTCCTTGGCATTGCCATACTGCACCGTGTCCTTAAGGACAAGAAAATGGGGGTCATCATACTGACGCTCTCGGATGTGCTCATACAAAGAAGACCGAGAAACCACGCAAATCAGAACCCGGTTGGGCTCCGAAACATCCAATCTCAAAAATTGATTGGCCAACGCCTGAACATCCAATGTTAATGGTCTCTCGCTAACTGGAATATATGTAAGGATACCCATACTCTCTTCCTTCCTACTCAAGGCATCGGCCACCACATTGGCCTTCCCGGGATGATACAGAATAGTGATATCATAGTCTTTCAACAGCTCTAACCACCTCTGCTACCTCAAGTTTAGGTTCTTTTTGCTTAAACAAGTGCTATAGATTTCGATGATCTATGAATACCTCGCAAGACACTCCGTAGAGACAATATCTACAAATCTTCAATGCGTGAACTATAGCTGCCAATTCTAGATCATGAACGGGGTAGTTCTTATCATGTTGCTTCAACTGGAGTGAATCATAAGCAATCACCCTACCCTTCTGCATCAAGACACACCCAACTCCAATCCATGAAGCATCACAATAAACCATATATGAACCTGATGTTGAAGGCAAAACCAGGATTAGAGCCATAGTTAAGGCAGTCTTGAGCTTCTAAAAGCTCTCATCACACTCGTCGGACCACCTTAATAGAGCACCCTTCTGGGTCAATCTAGTTAAAGGTGCAACAATGGATGAGAAAACCTCCACAAAACGATGATAATATCCGGCCAAACCAAGAAAACTCCGAATCTCAGTAGCTGAAGACTGCTTGTGCCAACTCTAAGCTGCCTCAATCTTCTTCGGATCTACCTTATTCCGCTCATTAGACACCACATGACCCAAAAATGACACTGAATCAAGCCAGAACTCACACTTTGAGAATTTTGCGTGCAACTTCTTCTCCCTCAAGGTCTGGAGCACGACCCTCAAATACTGCTCATGATCTTCTCGGCTGCGAGAGTACACCAAGATGTCATCAATGAATACAATGATGAAATAATAAAGATATGGATGGAATACACTGTTCATCAAATGCATAAATGTTGCTGGGGTGTTGGGTCAGCCCAAATGATATCACTAGGAACTCTTAGTGACCATACCGAGTCCTGAAAGCAGTCTTTGGGATACCAGATTCCCGAATCTTCAATTGATGATACCCTGACCTTAAATAAATCTTTGAGAACACTCTAGCACCCCTGAAGTTGGTCAAATAAGTCATCAATGCGTGGTAATGGATACTTGTTCTTAACTGTAACTTTGTTTAGTTGCCTATAGTCAATACACATCCGCATGGAGCCATATTTCTTCTTCATGAACAAAACTAGAGCACCCCAAGGGAGACACTCGGATAGATAAAACCCTTATCAAGAAACTCCTAAAGTTTCTCCTTCAATTCCTTCAACTTCACATGTACCATACGATATGGTGGAAATGGGCAGAGTGCCTGTCACCTAGTCAATACCAAAATCGATATCCCTATCAGGTGGCACACTCGGTAGGTCTGCTAGAAATATATATGGAAAATCCCTCACTACCTGAACTGACTCAACGGTAGGAGTATCAATACTAACATCTCTCACAAAGGCTAGGTACACATCACATCCCTTCTCAACCATTTGTCGTGCTTTAAGAAAAGACACAAATCTGCTAGGAATATAATCCAATGTACCCCTTCACTCTGATGGTAGGCTATAATCTCGTGTTTTAGTCGCTTATTGCACTCTAATTTACGACACTTTAATTGAGTTGGAGCTTTAATCGTTAGTGTTTTGCACTAATTGTGTATTTTATGCCTTGTAGGAGTGATTCCGATCTATGTAGATGTTATGGAATGAATTCATGCTATTTTGGAGCTTTGAAGTCTGAGTAAAAGCCCAAGGGTTAAGTTGGGAATGTGTTCGGGGATCAAGGGATGATAGTGCACTTTAAGAACGAAACGAAGAATCGAGCAAGCATACTGCGATTGTCCAGTAAAATACACATAAATTTTCTCTCAGAAATCCGTTTAGGCTCCACAATATATCGTTGGAAAGCTATTAAAAGGGCTACAACTTTTATGTTTTACATTTTCCCAAATTCCCAACTGATGTCACCCAGGTGTGCGACCGCGCACTGGGCGCGCATGTGAGGCAGTGTGCTGTGCGAAATGCACGACCAAGTGCGCGAGCAGGTCTTTAGGTGGGCGGCCACGTATGTAATGTCCGGGAAGAGTCATATTTCGCTAAGAAAAGGGTAGTTTCATCCGGAGTTTGTTTTGGGGGCGGCTTAAAAACACAAAAACACCATTTTACAGGGACTTTTGACATACCTTAGACCTAAGGAAGCTAAGGAGAAGAGGGAGAAGCAAGAGCACAAGGATTTCATCCTTCCTTCCTCACTCAAGATCCGGGTTTGGATTGTATTTATGTTTTCCTATACTTTTATTTCATTTGCGAAGAACTTCTCCATGTCTATGGAGTAGAACCTTTTGGGTTTTGATGGATTTGGTGTATTGATGGTTGTTTGTAGATTATAACTCTATTTTTGTGCATTTGAATCGTTTTGGGAAGATTAACTTGTTGCATCTATGTTCACTTGTTCTTGTAATCGAGAGAGGCATAACTTGTTATATATTTGCACTATATTGTTGGTTGAGTTCATAGATTCTTTGAAGTAATCGAAAGAGGCTAGTTGAATCCCTGATTAAACTTAGTTAGGAGGAAAATCGAAAGAGGTTCTCCTAAAGACCAATCCATTACGAATTCTTGCATATCTTCACCGAGCTTAAATTGGTTCATATTGTGAGGTTGAGACTTAATCGAGAGAGGAGTTTCTACTAAATAATTGTACTGATAATTAATTGAATTCGAGAGACTCACTTGAATATTAGAAGTGAATTATCTAGAGTTAGATCCCAAACAATTATCTTGCACCTATCCAATCAACCCATATTTTCTCCCATTGATAACTTCTTTTCATACCTTTATTGCGATTGTCATTAGTCAATAGCTTTAGATTCTTAGTTATTTGTAGATAGAATTCATATATATCTCCATTTTTGATCCTCCTGGATAGAAATCTTGCTACAAACTACGAGAATACTGTTTAAATCCAATCCCTGTGGACACGATATTATACTATATTATCTTTGACTAGCGAGCACAATTTAAGTGTGTATTTTGTGCTAGTCAAATTTTGGCGTCGTTGCCGGGGATTGGCAATCAATAGTGTTTGAAATAGTTTGTAGTGCTAATTCAGGAATTAACTTTTATATTTTCTTTTTCTTTCTCTTATTTTTAGTTTTGTTATGTTAACTTCTGTTCAAGATTTCTTTTGTTGAAGAAATCTTGAAGAACATATTCTTGATGCTGAACTCTAAATGTTGTAAAGATGGAGTACAACCAGCCTAAGAGAACGGTTGAAGAGTTAGCAGCTAAACTTTATCAGTGGTCTGCTATGTGTTTTAAATGCGGTGGAAATCATCTATGGGTTGATTGTCAAGCAGGTAGGTAATCTTTCTATAGTTCATCTTTTGGACACTCTTACTTTGTCTCTAGTCCGTACAAGTATGAGGATCCATATGGGAACAATTCTGACTCTGGTTGGGATGAATACCCTTATTATGACTGGAATGTAAGCAAAGTGAGATAACCACCTCAAGCGGAGAATGTTAGTTTAGAAGAGCTTATGTATAAGTTCATTAATAAGGTGGAAGAGAGATTTACACAAGATGATGAAGCCATTAACAACCAAACAATACAAGTGAGTCAAATAATAAGTACACTTTCATAAAGCTCATTGCATTGTGATGATGAATATATGGAAGAGATACCATGTGAAATTGAGCCTACCCGAGATGATGAAAATCTACAGAGAGAGTTTTCCACTCTGCAAGAGGACTCTTTTTCAACTAAGATGATTGAAGATGAGGCTTGGGTTGATTTTGCATCTATAAAAGAAGAGTTCAAATCCCCATCCACCTATCCACAACCACAATTTTTATTAGAAGAGAATGAGGAACAAATGGTCTTGGACATACCAGAGGAACACTCACACGACCCTTTTTCTTTTTTATTTTCTTATTCTAACCTTGATCATGTGGATTTTATTTTTGGGGATTTACAGGAATATGCATGGATTGATCTTGTAAATGAATGCAGAAACAAGTTTAGGATAATCTTACAAGAACAATCCATCGCTCAAAATGAGGTCAAGAAAGAAAGAAAATAGCGGGTCTTTCAAAAATCCCTAAAGGACTTTGGCCTGATGAGCTCCATAAAGAATTCCGAGGAGCGAAATCGAAAAATGCATTCATAATTAGGGGTGGAATTCACAAGTTCTTGGAAACAGAAAAAGTCCAGGGGAGTTTTCTTTACCTCTTGCTTTTTAATTATATGTTATGGGGACATGCCACAATTTAAAGTGTGGGGATCGGGATGTAAATATGTAAATAACTGTTTATTTTTGTTTCTTGTATGTATTTTCGTTTTATGTAAATAACTGTTTGTTTTCGTTTCTTGTGTGTGTTTTCGTTTCTTTTGATTGAAAATTTTAAAGTCGAAGAAAAAAAATGTTTTCTTTAGGTAGTATAATAATTTCTCCTTGGTTTTTTTTTGTGCCGTGGTTCTATTCCAAGGGTTTTGTTTGAATCAGGTATAGTTAATTTTTTTAGGAGTAGAAAATCTTGTGCTGTGATTTTAAATGAAAGCAATATCTCTTGACTTAATTATGCCTTGAGAATAATAAGTGCTTTAGTTGTGACGCTTAGGCTCAGTTTTTTGACTCTTGTATAAGCATCTTAAATTGTATGATCTTAACTTTGCTTAACTACTTTGATTAGATTATCTTGATGAGTCCGATCCTGAGTGAGTTATGTGCCATGTGTGTGTGAGAGGTTTGTGTATTATGTACATTGCAATTGATGTCTAGAACTTGCCCCGTGTATTTGCAAAGCGAAATAGTAGAGTTGTTCAGTCTTGGAAGTGATATAGGCATTTCTTTATTGAGCCAGCTATATATTTTACCCACCAAATTGTTATGTATCATAGTTAACCCCGTTGAGCCTGTAATCCTGTTTTGTTGGTAACCACATTACAAGCCTTACCCTTTTGTTTGAATTGACCATCTATTTGAACCATTTACCTCTCGTGAGCACTTGAAATTGTTGTGAACGCTATAAAAGTTAAAGTGTGGGGTGGTTGGTTTGGCTTCTAAGTGGAATTAATGAAATAAGGAGAGAGGTGCAATGTATTGAAAAAGTAAGAGTCACTTGAATTTTAAAAAAAAATTCAAAAAAATAGTATATTATTGAAAATATTCCTTGATAGTGGTGACTCTTAATGTAAAAGTGAAAAAGGGAGTTAATGTATATTGATGTGAAGGTGGAGTTTTGGTTTGACATAAGTGTGGGGTTTTGAACGGTTAAAATGTATGTACTAAAGTGCTTAGGGAGGTGTAGTCACTCTTATATCTAAATGTATCCTACGTGTCCCGCAGCCTACACTACAACCAGTTAAAAGTCCTACTTGATCCTTGACTGAGTGAGCTTGAATTAGTAGAGTAACACATACGGGCAAGCCTATGGCTCATCTTTTGTGGCATATGAATGTTGTTTATGAGAGTGAGTGAATTCTTTCTATCTTGAGTTCCTAATTATTCTTAATTTTTATTGTGTGTGGGAACTACTCTCTATTGTTGTGTGAGGGGCACTTGATTCATGAAGGAAGGGTGATGTCGTTGACCTCTATGTTGGGTAAGTAAGCAGGTTATAAATAATGAGTGGTACTTGTGAGTCAAATCTTGAGGTGAAGATGTTACACTATTGTGTTTAGTCTACTTTAAATATTCTTGGTATGATGAGTTATAAGAGTTGTTTAAAAAGGTCATGTCTTTATAAAGTGTAGTTTGATTGCTCGAGGACGAGCAATGGTTTAAGTGTGGGGTGTTGATGGTAGGCTATAATCTTGTGTTTTAGTCGCTTATTGCACTCTAATTTACTGCACTTTAATTGAGTTGGAGATTTAATCGCTAGTGTTTTGCACTAATTATGTATTTTATGCCTTGTAGGAATGATTCCGATCTATGTAGATGTTATGGAATGAATTCATGCTATTTTGGAGCTTTGAAGTCTAAGTAAAATCCCAAGGATTAAGTTGGGATCGTGTTCGGGGATCAGCGGATGATAGTGCACTTTAAGAACGAAACGAAGAATCGAGCAGGCATACTGCAATTGTCCAATAAAATGCATATAACTTTTCGCTCAGAAATCCGTTTGGGCTCCACAATATATCATTGGAAAGCTATGTAAAAGGGCTACAACTTTCATGTTTTACATCAGTTGGTAATTTGGGGTGATGTAAAACATGAAAGTTGTAGCCCTTTTACATAGCTTTCCAACGATATATTGTGGAGCCTAAACGAATTTCTAAGCGAAAAGTTATGTGCATTTTATTGGACAATTGCAGTATGCCTGCTTGATTCTTCGTTTCGTTCTTAAAGTGCACTATCATCCGTTGATCCCCGAACACGATCCCAACTTAATCCTTGGGCTTTTACTCAAACTTCAAAGCTCCAAAATAACATGAATTAATTCTATAACATCTACATAGATCAGAATCACTCTTACAAGTCATAAAACACACAATTAGTGCAAAACACTAGCGATTAAAGCTCCAACTCAATTAAAGTGCAATAAGAGACTAAAAAACAAGATTACAGCCTAACATCACACTCCAACCGCGGAAACCTTGGCATAGCCAAGGTCACGGTCTTGGCATGACAATCCAAAATAGCATGATAGGGAGACAACCAGTCCATGCCCAAGATCACATCAAAGTCTACCATATTGAGTAGTAATTGATCAACTCTGGTCTCACAACCACCAATAGTGACTAAACACGACTGATAAATATGGTTTACAATAATAGAATCTCCTACAGGCATGGACACATATACAAGAGCACTCAAAGAATCACGTGATGTATCCAAATACGGAGCAAAGTAAGATGACACATATGAGTAAGTGGAGCACGGATCAAATAAAATAGAGGAATCCTTGTGATAGACTGGAACAATACATGTGATGACATCATCTGAATCAGCAGCCTCTGTCCTACTCGAAAAACCACATAAACGAGCATGGCCTCCCCCTTTTAGGGTGACCTCTACCTGCTTAACCTCCACCCCTAGCTGGCGGTGCAGGTGGGGTGGCAACTAGAGTAGCAACCATAGTCTCTGAACCTTGTGGACCCAAAAATCCATGGAGGGTGGATAGTTTGTGGAGGTGCACCCCTCCTGAGTCTAGGATAGTCCCTCATCATATGCCTGGTGTCACCACACTCAAAACAAGCTCTTGGCAGGCACGACTGCCGAAACTGACTCTGGCTTGATCGGCTGGACTAATCGTTGAAGGCACCCCAAGTGGGAGGTGCACTAGAAAATGGCTATGCATAGTGGGCAACCTAAGACCTAGAAATAGCCGGAGAACTGTTAGTAGTTGGAAGGGTTGGCCACCACTAAATCCTCCTGGGCCTTGAGGCCTCCCTGTCCTCTCTCTCTCTTGGCCCCCCATACCCTCCAACCTCTGCGCGATCTCCACCACCCGCTGAAATGGAGTATCCGTCTCCAACTCTCGAGCCATGCTAAATCTAATACAATAGTTGAGCCCCTCGATGAATCTGCGTACTTGATAGATTGTAGTAAACAAAGCAGGCACATGTAGGAATAACTTACTGAATATGAGGGCATACTCCGAGTCTAACATGGTACCCTTGCGCAGCTTCTCAAACTATGTGGGAACAAGCTCTCTCAAGAATATCTCTAAAAACTGAGCCCAAGTGAGTGAAGCTGCATCGGCTGGGCTACCCTCTTCGTAAGCCTGCCACCACCTGTAGGCTGCTCTTGACTGCTGAAATGTAGTAAAGGTAACTCCGCTCGTCTCCACAATACCTATGGTGCGGAGAATACAGTGGCACTTCTCTAGAAAACCTTGCGCATCCTCGGTAGCTGTGCCACTATAAGTAGGAGAGTGATACTTCTTTAACCTCTCAAGTCTCAGCTCCTCCTCCTCAGATGCCACTACCTTGACCTCGGGCTGAATCGGAATAATATGTTGTGCTAGCATAAACCCCCGAGACCTGATCAACATTGACCCGCTCTCTAGAGTGTGGGCCGTGAGAATCTGGGCTCCTCCCCAGCCTGAGATGTAGCTGGTACAAGGGGAATCAATCCCGTCCGAGTTTGAGTGCCGAACATGCTCATAAATTGTGCTAGGGTCTCCTGAAGTCCAAGGGTGACAACATGCGTCTTGGGTGTCTATCCCCCAACCGGAGCTACTGGTGGTTCCTCAGTTGCTGCTCGGGCAGGTGATCTAGCTGCACCACATGCTCCTCCTCGCCTCTACCCTGGCCCTAGCCTCTCGTAGCTCTAGCAGGGAGCGCGACTGTCTGATCATCGGATCCAGCGGCGCGTGTCTGTGAGAGAACAAAAAGACAAAAACTCAGATTTCGAAATCAACAATTCGCATGATAAAGAATCCAAGAAGTAGAAATTTTCCTAACACTTCCGTAGCCTCTCGAAGATAAGTACAGATGTCTCCGTACCGATCTGCAAGACTCTACTAAACTTGTTTATGACTCATAGCACCTATGAACCTAGAGCTCTGATACTAACTTGTCTCGACACCAAAATCCCTCATAAGGTAGTCATGAGGGCACCTAGTCTCTAAGACTAGGTAAGCCTAAATTTCATGAATAACTTAAGAGAAATAACGATCTAAGATAATAAAATAAATCGGTAAATCTCGTAATAACTCCAAATCAGAAACATCAGTAACAAGATCCCAAAAATGGTGGAACTGAATCATAAGCTCTACAAAAATAATCTAGAAATCTCTAATACAACACTGCCTGAGTAGAAGATAAACAATAGCAAGAGTAATGACTGAAGGTGACTCCGAGGCCTACGGACGTCGAGCACGTATACCTTGATGTCTCCGGAAAGATAACTGAACGATCACTGGCATCCGACATGAGTACATGTACCTGGAACTGCTAAAAATGTGCAGAAGCATAGTATGAGTATGCCATAATGGTACCCAGTAAGTATCAAGCCTAACCTTGGTAGAGTAGTGATGAGGCCAGGTCAAGATACCTACTAGGATAAGAAAAACTGAACAAAGTATAGTATAGTGTAATAATGAAAACGAGGAAATAATGACAATAAGAAATATAATACAGTGAGCTAACTACGAAAAACAAGGCAATAAAGGCAATAAGAAATGAACATAGGATGAGAACAACAAGTAATCAAATACGGACAAATAGAAGTAAGACAAAGAAGGAAAGATGAAGAACTGTTCAATCAACAAGAATCACAACCGTGGTACCACACCTCATAACCTCATTTTACAATCACAATCACAATCTTTCTTTATACCGCCGTGTGAGCCTTACATTTAGATATTTTTGAAACCATTTTTCCCGAAATAGCTACATGCACTTTAGCCCCCTTATGTCACCGCGTGACTTCAAGTAATTCCCTTACTAGCAACACGCACATAAATCCCACCCTATGCCACCGCATGCACATTAACCTCTATCCTTATACCGCCACATGCGCATCAATATCACAACGCAATAACAACTTGCACTATAAGTGCCCATATGCTACAACTTGCCAAAATCAACAATACCAAAATTTCAACAACATATAGCCTACGGTTTAACCACAATGTGAATAAAAATCTCACTAATAACAAAATGAATGAGAATTTCTCAACAAGGAAATATCTCATTAATCAACAACTTTAGCCTCAATGTGATAATAGCTTTCATAACTATCACGATCCAAAATTCACTGGTTGTGATGACACCTAACCCCAACCCACTAGGTAAGCTAATAGTCACATAAAAATGATGAAATTGCTAAGACATAGATTAATAGCTTAACAACAGAAAAATCATGAAATATCTGATGTCAATAACCCAAAATATAACTACAATCTTTCCAAAATCTGGTGTCAACGAGTACACGAGCACTACTCAATGACAAGATGCAAGCAAAATCGTTTAATACAACTGTCTGAACAATAGAATATTAAAGCTAGAAATAATAGAAAGAGAACTTCAAGGACTGTGGAGGTCATAGCAGCTACCTCGTAGTCTCCCAACAGCTGATAGCAACTCAACTCTGGAAATCACCTCGACCGAATGCACCTGGATCTACACACGAAGTTCAAAGTGTAGTATGAGTATAACCGACCCCATGTTCTCAATAAGTAACAACACTAACGTTGGGCTGAAAGAAGTGACAAGCTCAAAAATAGTATTCAAATGCCAATATTAATAACCAGTAATAATTTAGGATATATAATAAGGAAATCAATAGAAACATGTAGCTCGATAATATTGTGATCGACTTGTTCATATTTCAGGAATTTGAGGCATGCTTTAAAGTATAACACTTAAAGCCCAACACAGATAAAGCATTTTACACGGTTATAACATCATGAATGCCAACATGTGTACAATAAGGCAAATAGCTACGAAATGACAAGAATAGCCCTAACAAGTCTCAAACACTTACCACATAGCCTAGACATGATGCCTAACATGAATCACAGTTCAAATAATCATACAAGCCAGGAACACGCGGGTATAACAAGGTATGATAACAAAACAAGCCCGATAATAGCCTAAAGGCCTCCCTAAATCATGAACACACCGGTGCACGTACACACGCCCGCCACCTAGCACGTACGTCACCCCAGTATCTTTTACATAACGTAGTTCTCAGGGTTAAATACCCTTAAATTCAAGTTTAGATGTGTTACTTATCTCAAAACACGCAAATCAATACTCCAAAAGCCTTTCCTGTGTGCATCGCTCTCTGAACGACTCGAATCTAATCACAAATAACTCAATATAATCAATACAAGATATAGGAATCGATTCCATATGATAAAGCTAAGATCTTTAACCAAAATCAAAATGTCAACCCAAAAAGTCAACCCCGTGCTCGCACCTCGGAACCCGACAAAATTCATAAATTTTGAATACACATTCAATTAAGACTCCAATCATACCAAAATCATCCCATTCCGACCACAAATCGACCCTCAAATCCTCAAATCTCACTCTCCAATACATAGCCCAAAAATTCCCAAATTCTATCTTAGATTCAAGAAAATTAGGCATAATAATCAATGGGTAATGAATATCTAACACCAAAATCGAACAAACATCACTTACCTCTTCAATTGGTATGAGAAATGCTCCAAATATCCCCATAGACCGAGTCACACAATTCCAAAAATGAGAAAATAATGAAAACCCTCGATTTTATTAACCTGTCCAACATTCTCGCATTTGCGGACACAATAATCGCACTTGCTATATAGGCCAAAATCTACCCTAAGGATATTTAGCGTAACACGGCATTAAGGAAAGTGTTGGTCGTGCTCGACCAAGAAGAAGCAAGATTCGTGGCCGAGATGTCAACCATGATCGAGGTCGAGCATCGTGTAAAGAACAATAACAAATAGTTTTCAAAATAAGATATTAGAGAGAATATTCTAGTGAATATTCTCTGCATTTGTACTATTAGGGTTAGTTAGAGATATGTGTCAAAGAGATAAGGTAAAAAGAAAAGGAAATAGGGGCATGTAATATTCATTTGAGAAGAACACCTTTTACAAGAAGATTCTCTCTCTCTGGTAAGAATACAAAGATTACCTTTTTATCAAGATTCTTGCTCATATTATTCCACACCTTTCCACCAGATCCGAGGATTGATCAAGCAAATCTTGGATCTATCTGTCATTCTTCATTGTCAGGAGAAACATTTGTCCAATCCATACATTATTAGGTGAATCATTTACTTAAATGCCATTTATTGTTATTTATTGCTAGTTACATCTCCATTATTACTCACACTTTAAGAATATTTTGTACTTAGTTACGGGATCTGTCCCTATCTCCCACACGTTTTCAAGAATTGCATCTAGAGTTATTATATTTAACTAGATTTAACCCATTATTACATAAATTTAATAGTTTAGCAGAAAGTTACACTTTTTGGTCAAGCAATTTGGCGCAGTCTGTGGGGATTTTCTAAATAAATCTTTTAGTTTCTTCTATATCTACAATCGACACTGGTTACTAACATAAAGAAAAAAAACAAACAAAGCAAGAACCTTTTTCTCTCTGCATGCATAGATCTAATATAGCAGGTAACAGAGAAGAAAGAACGAGAATATTGAGTGACCTCCCAACCAACCTCATGAACATCATCCACGAGAGCTCTGAAGTAGTGGACGGGGACACGACGCCCAATGCCTCTCCTAGGCGAGGTCGATCACCCCCTCCCCACCGCAGCATCACAAAATCTCTTGGTAAGATAGCCTCCACATCCGTGGGAGAGGAGGCGCCACCAGCGATAAAGAAGCTCCTTGAGGCTTGGCTAACTTATACACTGACCAGCATCCTCCATAAGCCCGTTCGGGACGCGGCCGCAGAAAATGCGAGAACCTGTGTTACACCACCAGTGGACGAGCAATATGATCAACCATCTCCTGCCACGACGATAGATATTACACATAATCTTATTAACAATACAGGTGATGACACTCTCACAGCCATTCTGAAAAGAATGGAGGAAATGGAAAACGAGAACAAGGCACTTCGTGACCAAATGAGAGAACACCAAGAAAGGTTCGATAAAATACCGGGCGCTCCTAAGCTATTGCCGAAGAGAGATGTCGGTCGGTTCGTCGAGCAGCCGTACAGTGATAGTGCTGCCCCACATGCCATACCAAAGACCTTTAAAATACCACCCTATCTGAAAATATATGTTGACACAACCGACCCCGAGGATCATGTGACCTACTATATCACCGCCGTGAAAGGCAATGACCTCGCCAAGGAACAAGTATCCTCCATTCTGTTAAAGAAATTCGGTGAAACCATCACGGGAGGCGCATTAACCTGGTATTCGCAATTACCTACACATTCCATCGAAACCTTTGAGGAAATGGCCGATAAGTTCGTAACGGCCCATGCCGGGGCCAAGAAGGCCAAGGCAAGAGTAAACGACATCTTCACTATCAAACAGTCTCCGGGAGAGGGGCTGAGGGACTTCCTCGCCCGTTTTAACCGAGTAAGAATGACATTGCCCAATGTATTGGAAGGGATGGTGGTAGCAGCGTTTCAAAACAGGCTGAGCAGAAATGGTTAAAGGGCGACAAGAAAATTATTAAGTCGATTTATGAAGTATGCCCCAATGACTTGGGACATAATACATAACGCATATTGTGCCGAAGTCCGAGAAGACGAAGACAACCTCAATGGGCCGACCCATCGACTGACCTTGGTGCAAGCGGAATCTAGAAAAGATCGAAGAAATGATATCAGAAGAGATCTCGTGGTCTCACGACCAAACCGGGAACGACATCTTCCATATGTCAGAGCTACCGCTGTGTCCTCATCCGGCCATGAAGAAGGCCCACCATGATCAAGAACAGGGACTCACCGGAATGAGATAGGTATGCCCCCTTTACTATCCGCTCATAATTTTTGCGTGTCACCTACAGAGATAGTCTACGACTTGGAGAAGCTCGGACCAAAGGTGAAGTGGCCACAAAAGATGAGGTCAGACCCGAATACCAGAAAATCAGACGCCCTCTATGAGTTCCATCAAGAGCGAGGACACAAAACCAGAAATTGCATCACCCTAAGACAGGAGGTCGTAAACATGCTGCGACAGGGACACCTCAAAGAATTGCTGAGTGATCGGGGAAGGACTAACTTTGCCAGGGGACGTGAACAACATCAAGGGCCGCCGAAACCGCCCTCGCTAGCCCGTACCATCCACATGATCATTGGTGGAGGGGACGACGCTTCCATCAATAGTGTGAAGTTCACCACAACCCACAAGCTCAAACGGTCGATCACCCACGGACGATATGATGAACTCGAAGAAAGTATCATCTTCGATAAGTATACCAACGGTTTGGCTTTCCCTCACTATGATGCTCTCGTTATTACTTTATGAATTTTAGATACCGACGTAAGACGGATTATGGTAGACAATGAGAGCGGCACATGTATTATCCATCCTCGAGTACTCGCACAAATGAAACTCGAGGACAAGATAATGCCACGCTGCATCACACTAACAAGCTTTAACAATGCAGTTGAGCAAACATCTGTCGAGATCACACTCCCCGTCCTAGCAGGTGGCGTCACTCTGGAGACCACATTCCACATCATGGACCAGGACACGACATACAACGCCATTATAAGATGACCATGGATACACACCATGAGAGCTATCCCCTCCAGCTTGTACCAAATCATCAAATTCCCAACTCCATGGGGAATATTCAGTATACTAGGGGAGCAACGCACGTCCTAGGAATGCTACCGCATCAGAGGCATAGCAATCAAACAAAGGATAAAGAAAAAGAGGCATAACAATCAACAAGGTCGAGGTCGGTATGCAATGACAGCGAGGACGTCATCAGAGACCCCGATATGGTCGAGGCCACAGGATTGACCGTAGAGGACCTCGGCTCCGTTCAATTAGACAGCAACAACCATGGCAAGAAAGCTTACATCGGCTGCAAACTTCAGGAACCAGGTAAGTTTCGTGAATTTTTAACTGCTAACGCGGACTTATTTGCTTTTAGCCATGCAGATATGCAAGGTATCCTAAAGGAGATCACTACGCACAAATTGAACGTCGATCCACTCTACCCCTCGGTGAGGCAGGTTAGGCATAAGTTTAACTCCGCAATTAATGACGCAGTACGCGAAGAAGTGGAAAAATTATTAGAAAATGGCTTTCTCAGGGAGTCGAAGTACCCCTAATGGGCCGCCAACGTAGTCATGGTGAAAACGAAAAATGACAAGTGGCGGATGCACGTAGATTTCACTGACCTGAACAAAGCTTGCCCCAAGGATTCATTTCCATTACCTCATATCGACCAACTTATCGATGCAACGGCCTGGCACGAGCTACTAAGTTTCTTGGATGCCTACTCGGGCTATAATCAGATCCTCATAGAGGAAGATGATCAGGAAAAGACCACCTTCATCACCCACCAGGGGATGTACTGCTACAGGGTCATGCCCTTCGAACTGAAAAATACGGGGGCAACTTACCAAAGGTTGGTGGCGAAGATGTTCAAAGAACAACTCGATAAAACGATGGAAGTCTACATCGACAACATGCTAGTCAAAATCCAAAAGGAAAGAAGATCACATCGACCACTTGAGAGAAGCCTTCAACATACTCAGGCAATACGGCATGAAATCGAACCCCAAAAAATGTGCATTTGGCGTGGCCTCAGGAAAATTCTTGGGTTTCCTAGTGTCGAAGCGAGGTATTGAGGTCAATACCGACAAAATCAAGGCCATCGAAGGGATACCAGAGCACTTGACCACCAACCAGAGGTTGACTGGCTGTATCGTCGCCCTTTCGAGGTTCATTTCATGATCCTTCGATAGGTGCCATAAGTTTTTTGGCGTACTCAAAAAGAAGAACGACCTCCGATGGACCTCTGAGTGCGTCCAAGCCCTGAAGGAGTTAAAGGTGTACTTTTCCTCGCCACCATTGCTTTCAAAACTAGAACTGGGACAGCCCCTCCTCGCCTATCTCGCCGTGTCTGAACTAGCTGTGAGCGCAGTCCTGGTCTAAGAAAATAAAGGTATGCAATCTCCCATCTATTACATTAGCAAAATGCTAGTGGATGCCGAGAAAAGATACCCCCATCTTGAAAAACTGGCTCTGGCCTTAGTCGTAGCTTCACGAAAGCTTAGACCGTATTTCCAATGCCACCCCATCTCTGTTGTCACGACTTTCCCCTTAAGAAGCATTTTACATAAAACCGAGCTATCGGACAGGTTGGCCAAATGGGCCATTGAACTGAGCGAGCACGATATTACATATCGGCCGTGAACGGCGATAAAGCCACAGGTCCTCCCAGACTTCGTCGCCGACTTCAGTGCAAAAATAATGCCCAAAGTAAAAAAAGAAGCCATCCACGCTTCTCGCTAAACACAAGACCTCTGGGTCCTGTACACCGATGGCACGTCTAACACATTAGGATCTGGGCTAGGACTCGTACTCGAAGTCCCAACATGAGAAGTGATTTGCTAGTCAATAAGATGCCCAGACATGACTAACAACGAGGCCGAGTATGAGGCCGTAATTGTGGGACTGAGACTAGCACTCAAATACGGGGCGAAGCAGCTCTGATTGCGTTGCAATTCTCAACTCATAGTCAACCATGTCCAAATCAAGGAGCAAAGGTTACAAAAGTACCAGACCGAAATCTGCAAGCTACTACCCGAGTTCGGCGAATGTCAACTCGAGCACAGAACATCGAGGCAGACGGCCTCGCCAAATTAGCCACAACCACCAAAAACATTACAACCGGAGAAAGAAATGTGGTCCACCTCCTCAACTCGTCAATAGATCAAATCGAGGTATGAACCATAAACCTGACTTGGGATTGGCGCAACCGTATTATTACATATCTGCAGGACGACGTACTCCCCAACGATAAAAATGAGGCCAAGAAGCTGCGAATGCAAGCAGCCAGATACAACATCATTCACAATGACCTGTACAAAAAGACATATGGCGGCCCTTTGGCGAAATGTTTAGGCCCAAATCAGACGCGACGCTTCCTTGAAGAAGTATACGAAGGCCATTATGGAGCTCATTACGACAATCAAGCTTTAGTCAGATGCCTCATACGGGTAGGGTATTACTGGCCCACCATGAAAAATGAGGCCGCGGATTTCGTGAAAAAATACGAGCAATGCCAGAAGTACACCCCAATGATCCACCAAGCAGGCGAACACCTACACTTAGTAACTTCCCCTTGGCCGCTCATCAAATAGGGAATGGACATTGTGGGCCCCCTCCTGGCAGGACGAGGTAACGTATGATTTCTCTTGGTTTTAACTGACTATTTCTCTAAATGAGTGGAAGCAGGAGCATTCGCCCAAATACGCGAACAAGAAGTGATCATCTTCATATGGAAAAACATCCTATGCCGTTTCAGTCTCCCCAAAGAAATCAGCTACGATAATAGACCCCAATTTACAGGAAGGAAGGTCGCCAACTTTTTTGAAAAATGGCACATCAAAAGAATACTCTCAACGCCTTACCACCCCGCGGGAAACGGGCAAGTAGAATCCTCCAATAAGTCAATAATGAACATCATGAAGAAGAAACTCGAAGACGCCAAGGGACTGTGGCTGAAAATATTACCAGAAGTATTCTGGGCTTACCGAGCAATGCCAAAGACGAGCACAGGAGAAACGCCATACTCGTTAGTCTATGGGACTGATGCAGTAATACCGGTCGAGGTCGTGGAGCCCAGCCTAAGTACTCCCTCGAAAGCGGACCCCAAAACGATGACAGTAGAATGTATGAACTCAACGAAGAGATATGGCCTACGTGAGAATGGTCGCCCAAAAGCAACAAGCAGAACACTATTATAACAAAGAGCAAAGATCAAGCCACTCAAAGTCGGGAACTATGTGCTTAAAGCCAAAACACAAGCAAGTAAAGACCCGCGGGAAGGCAAACTAGGAACAAACTGGGACGGCCCCTAAATAATCACGGCAACAGCAAATAAAGGGTCATTCACACTAGAAACAATGGAAGGAAAGCGACTACCAAACAACTGGAATATTACACACCTCAAGTACTTAAACTTTTAAAGGATGATGTCCCCAAAGTCGTACTCTTTTTCCCTCACTCGAGTTTTGTCACAATTGGGTTTTCTCGAGGAGGTTTTTAACGAGGCGATGATGGGGATACTTCAAGTTTGAAGTGCGCACAGGCAAAGGCACTGGACGGCCAGTTCATTGCTCGACCTCTCAATATTTTTCCAGCTTGACCAATGAAGGGACTAGATAGACTAGGACTGAAATGCCAGCCAGCGCTAGGAAAATATATAAATCTCTCCAAGTATATGAACAAAGCACAAACACATAAAGTTTATTTCTATTGTCCCTAAGCATAACTTACATTCGACCTCGTTCAAATTAACACCTACTCGGCCCCCGGCCATAACTTAATATAGGTTACATTCGACCTCGTTCGAATTAACACCTACTCGGCCCTCGGCCATAACTGAATATAGGTTACATTTGACCTCGTTCGAATTAACACCTACTCGGCCCTCGGCCATAACTGAATATAGGTTATATTCAACCTCGTTCGAATTAACACCTACTCGTCCCTCGACCATAACTAAATATAGGTTATATTCGACCTCGCTCGAATCAACACCTAATTGGCCCTTGGCCATAAATAAAAATGCGATGTGTTCGACCTCGTTCGAACCAACACCTACTGGCCCTCGACCATAATCAAACCTAGGTTTTGTTTCAACCTCGTTCAACCTACTTGAACAAAGTTATTATGACTAAGGCAACCAAGCAACAAAGTCAAAAAAGTATACAGACCCGAACAAAAGAAAAAGAATCAGGTACGAGTAACAGAACTAGCATTTCATACTTAAAATAGTTTTTAAAAAGTCTCAAAAAACTATCCTGGCCCAGCAATGCCATCAGCTTGATATCCTAGGCCATCTCCATCTGCCTCTTCACCATCGCCATAGCCATCGGGATACTAATCCTCATACAAGGCGTCCTGTTCAATCCGATCAATGTCCGCACCCTCCTCGACATCACCGTCTTTTGGTGTATCATAGCCACAAGCAACCCGATCTCTACGTGCCTTAACACAAGCATCCTCGTAGTCGGCCTCTAAAACAGTTCCCACCCTATAAGATCTCTAAATATATCTAGCTAGGCCTCGGCGTGAATTCATTCCTCGTACAAATCCCGCGGAACGTTGGGAAAAGCAGAAGTACAGGAAGAAGACAGCCAAGCCAATAACTGTTCCTTCTCGGCCTCAAGAGTAGCAACTCAATCAGAAAGTCCTAAAGCCTTCTTTTCCATCTCCCCTTTCCGTTCATCAAGCCGCTCCTCTCTGAGTCTGGCCGTCTCTAGAGCACTCTCCCGCTCAGAATGAAGAATGCGGATCACAATCTCCAAAGCCTCCGCATTCCTCGCATCCCCCAACTGGGCCAACTCCGCCTCCTCTAAATTCGCTGCCTTCTCAGCGACCTCACCATCAGAGCATCCGCTTTGAGTTCATACTCCTCGAGCTCGGCGCGTAATGAGACTACCTAGGCTTAAAGATCGGCACATTGAGCCTCGACCCCCTTGCTCACCTCAATCTCTTCTTCTTTGTCCCTTAATGCCCCCTCAAGAGCGCTGCATTTTCCGATGACTCTTACCAACTCGTCATCCTTCTCCTTTAGTTCATCTCGGAGAGCCTGGAAATTGTCGCTCTCACCGAATCGTCTACAGATATAGTGGTGCTTGTTACGATATTCACGATATTTCCTCTCCATCTTCTAAAAAATAGCCTTATGCCTCTCCTCTAGTCGGACACTCTGAATCTCCAAAATCACAGTCTAAAAGAAAGAGAAACAGAAAACGAAGAGTAAGAACGAAGCTTTGAAGTCTACATAGAAAAACGAAGAGGGATCGAAAAACTTACCCTAAGAGTGAGGTCGCTATGCTCCTAGATAAAGTGGCATCCTTCAGCTTTTCAAGGGTTTTACCCTCCACATCATAATAGAGGGGACCAAGAGAAGGGACCACGTCCTCCGAGTCAACCAGTAAATCCCGATCCATGGGGATCGCAATAGTCCGCGTGGTCCCCTCCAATATCACCTCAAGTCGGGTAAGTCTCTCCCCCATCATCCTCACCTCCTTGGAATCCATATCAGAGTCCGTCTCGTAACCTTCCTCGGCTACGCATTTTCCTTTTATGTTGGCCCTCGAAGAAGGATCCTCAGCCAATCGCGAGACTAATGGCTCATCCTGCTGCAAGCCGTCAGGGACTCTTGCCGATGGGCATTCAAATTCCATCACAGTTTCAGGGAGAGACGTGCCCTTTTCGGCTTCAGATGATGGAGGAATCAGGGGTGGTATTTCAGCTTCATCTTCAATATCTATGGTCGCCGTTTCACGGATGACGAAATCTACCATCACCAGATTCACCGCCCGGACAGCTCCTTCGCCGACGTCCACTGATCTCATTTTGCGGGGAAGCAAGTTGCCACCTTTTGGTGACGATTCCTCTTCATCATCCTCGTCTACTAGATCTTGCAAAGGGGAAGTCGGGAGTTTTGCTGCAAATATAGTCGACGACCGAGCAGACCTAGCCGTGGCAGAGGAAGGAACAGAAGCAGACGATCGGGTAGGCCTGGTTGCGGTCACAACGGGAATAGACTCTGAAGAAGAAGCAACAACCTTCCTCTTACGAAATACAAGAGAAGGAGCCCTTGGTCTCCTCGAAGTTCCTCGAGCTGAAAAGAAAGATTAAAAGATAGTCACTTCCTATACAAAACTATAGCGAGCAAGCGACTATGAGTCAAAATAGTATAGACAAAAAATAAAATAATATATATATATATATATATAGATGAATTCACCGATCGCGGAAGACACATGCCCGAACTTCTTGAAAAGGACCGGCCATTCACGAATCCCCACTGTGTGAGGCAGAATCTGGCTGACCCAGCCATGAATGTCCTCGACCAAAGGAGGGGGCGTAGTATCGGCTGCACGAAAAAGGGACGGAATGCCAGACTACGACTAAAACAGGCAGAACAAACGCTTGACAAAAAAGGGATACTTACGGGCGTAATTTCAAGCCTTAGGGAATCCGTGTTTGTTGGCTACCACATCCTCGGTCTTAACAAAAAAGTAGTTGAGCCAGAACTGGCGATTTGACTTGTCGTCCATCTTTACCACCAGATATTTACTTCCTCGGGGGCGAAGGTGCAACATCGTCCCCCTATAGAATCTCGGGGCGAAGAGATGCATCAGGTGGCGGAGTGTGACCCCGACCCCGACCCCGGCCAACTCCGCATATTTAGTCAACATGCAGATAAACTTGTAGATGTATGGAGAGAGTTGGGCTGGGCAAACACCGTAATAGCGGCAAAATTTCTCCGCCAATGGTAGAAGAGGAAAGGAATAGCCAACGTAGAAAGGATATGCATAGAATGCACAATACTCGGGGCAGTGTAGAAAGGCTATGCATAGAACGTGCAATACTCGGGGCAGTGTATTTGTACCACATCGCGCCCTGCTGGGATCAGATCGATATGGGAGGGAATTTTGAACTTTTCCCTAAGCTCAGCGAGATCGACCTCTTTCATCATCGATTCCAAGATCTTAGGGTCATCCTCAGGCATCTTCAAAAAGTCGGACCTAACTTTTTCACTACGAAGGATTATTTCCTCCACTGTAGGAAAATTCTCGTCTTTAATGATAACAAAAACACTATCACCATGAGGAGGCATACGTACCGCCAAAGGGATATGGTTAGTTGCCATGCCGGAACCAGAGGGTACGTTAACCATATTTTCGAGAGAAGATGTTTTAAGTACAGAAGTATTGAAAGCAACTGGAATCACCAGAATCAGGGGAGTGGATACACGATAACAAAGTAAAAGGAAGACAAAGATTCAATATGAAGAATAGAGAAGAAGACACAAAGACTCGATATTAAGAATATGCAAAACACAAACGAATGGTCTCATATCCTTATTTATAAGAGTCCAAGCGTCAAGACCAAAAAATCAGGCCATTATTACCCAGCGCAGGTATCGAAACGACAGAGGCATGGGAAAGGACGCAAAGCATTAGGAAAATACGCCAAAATGACGCATGATGTCATGATGTCATTCTGACATGATGCGACCCCAAAGTTTGCGGTTCACGAAAGGTCACGTTGTCACCTCGTCTGAAATGCCACTACTCGACTTTCTCGCCCAATTTTGCCAACCACGATAAATAGAGTCCGCTCATTAAGGCCATCTGGGGTCGGCCTTAATGAGTGGAGGGACTAACTGTATAGGCCAAAATCTTCCCTAAGGATATTTAGCGTAACACGACATTAAGGAAAGAGTTGGTCGAGCTCGACCAGGAAGAGGCAAGATCCGTGGCTGAGATGTCAACTATGACCGAGGTCGAGCATCATGTAAAGAACAGTAACGGCTAGTTTTTAAAATAAGATATTAGAGAGAATATTCTGGTAAATATTTTCTGCATTTGTACTATTAGGGTTAGCTAGGGATATGTGTCAAAGATATAAGGGAAAAAGAAAAGGGAATAGGGGCATGTAATATTTATTTGAGAAGAACACTTTTCAGAAAAAGATTCTCTCTCTGGTAAGAATACAAAAATTACCTTTTGATCAAGATTCTTGCTCATATTATTCCACACCTTTCCACCAGATCCGAGGATTGATCAAGAAAAGCTTGGATCTATCTGTCATTCATCATTGTTAGGAGAAACATTCGTCCAATCCATCCATTATTGGATGAATCATTCCTTCCATTTACTTAAATGCCATTTATTTTTATTTATTGCTAGTTATATCTCAATTATTACTCATACTTTAAGAATATTTTGTACTTATTATTATCAATATTTTACGGGATCTGTTCCCATCTCCCACACATTTTCAAGACTTTCATCCAGAATTATTATATTTAACTAGATTTAACCCATTATTACCTAAATTTAATAGTTTAGCAGAAAGTTACACTTTTTGGTAAAACACCTGCGATGCCACTTTTGCGTAAGATTCATCGCTTCAGCGAAGTATACTTAAAACACGGCCTTCCGCTTTTGCGACGAAATTCCCGCTTCTGCGGGTCCACTTATGCGGTCCTACTAGAGCTTTTGCACGTCCGCATCTGCGGAATCCTTCCGCATCTGCGGTTCCCAGGCCATCAAGTCAAACTCCGCTTTTGTGCAGAAGCGCATCCACTTCTGCGGAATTAACTCTGCACCTCCACTCCCAGGCTTCCATCCCAAATCTCGCATCTGCACATACATGGTAGCTTTTGATTTTCCGCACCTGCGGCCAAAACCACACAGGTGCGGTTACACTAGACCTGAAGCTTTAGCATTTTTCTTAAGTCCAAATCTCAATTCGAATCACACCCAAGGCCCCCAGGACCCATCCAAACATACCAACACGTCTTGAAACATGATACGAACTTAGTCAAAGCCTCAAATCACGTCAAACAATATCAAAATCACGAATCGCACCCCAAATCAAGCCTATTGAATCTAATGAACTTCCAACTTCTAAAACCCATGTCGAACTATATTAAATCAACTCCGAATGACCTTAAATTTTGCACACTAGTCCCAAATGACACAACAGACCTATTATAACTCCCGGAACCAAAATCCAAACCCGGTATCAACAAAGTCAACTCTCGATCAAACCTCTCGACCTTCCAAACCTTTAACTTTCAGACTTTCGCCAAAAAGCCTCAAACCAGCCTACGAACCTCCAAATCAATATCCAGACATGCCTAAGTCCAAAATCACCATACGAAGCTGTCGAAACCATAAAAATTCCATTTCGGAGTCATCTACACAAAAGTCAAACTCCGGTCAACTCTTTCAATATAAGCTTTTAACCTTGGGACTAAGTGTCCCAACTCACTCCGAAACCTCCCCAAAACCTATCCAACCACCCCGGCAAGTCATATAACCACAAATGAACATAAAAGAAGCGATAAATAGGGGAACAGAGTTTGAATACACAAAACAATCGGTTGAGTAGTAAAACCAATCCATGCCCAATATCATGTCCAAATCAACCATGCTGAGTAGTAAAATGCCAACCCTCATCTCATAACCCAAATGGTAACCACACACGACCGATATACATGATCCACAATAATAGAATCACCCACCTATATAGATACATGAATATGCATAACTAAAGAATCACGAGGCATATCCAAATAACGAGCAAATTATGATGATACGTATGAATAAGTGAAACACGGGGTCAAATAGTACTGAAGCATCCTTGTGACACACTGAAACAATACCTGTGATCACTGCGTCTGAAGAAAATGCCTCTGTCCTGGTGGTAAAAGCATAGCATTGAGCCTGACCACCACCTGCCTGACCTCCTCCTCTAGGGCGACCTCGACCCGTATGACCTCCACCCCGAGCTGGCTGAGTGGGTGTTGTAGCAACTAGTGCAGGGGTGATAGACTGGCCTCCCTGTAGCACTGGACCTCTGTAATGATGGGGAAAATACTTCCTCACATGCCCCAACTCTCCACAATCATAACAGCCTCGAGCTGAAAATGACGGTAGGGCCTGCATTGGACCCCGGGAACTAGAATAACCATTGGAAGAACCCGGTACTGATGAAACCTGAATTGATAGAGCACGGTACGAGCTCTGAGCTTGAAATGCGTTGAACGATTACTGACCTGGATGAGTACTGGATGAACCATGGCTAGTTGATGCATCACAATGAACCAGACGAGCCATCTGAGCGGGTTTACTACTCAGCCGATCTTAGTTCTCCAGCTTGTGGATCGACCCCAAGCGCCTAACAATCTCTACCACCTGGTCAAACCTAGCATCTGTCTCGGCTTCTCGAGCTAGACTGTATCGTAAACCATAGTTAAGGCCATCAATGAATCTTCTGATCCTCTCTCTCTCAATAGGAACCAACCATATAGCATGACGAGCTAGATCCACGAACCTCATCTCGTACTGAGTCATAGTTATATCCCCCTAGCGTAGCTGCTCAAAATATCTATGCAGCTCCTCTTTACAAGTATGTAGAACAAATTTCTCTAAAAAGAGAATGGAGAACTCATGCCATGTAAGTGGCGCTGCGCCAACTGGCCTGCTCAACTCATAAGCCTACCACCATCTGTAGGCTGCTCCTTTCATTTGAAAAGTGCTAAATGCAATCCCACTGGTCTCTAAAATGCTCGTTGTGCAAAGAATCTACTGACATCTATCTAGAAAATCTTGGGCATCCTCTAAATCCTCTCCGGTGAACTCTGAAGGCTTAAGCCTCCAAAACCTCTCCAACCTCTTCTACTCCCCATCACTCATAGGCGGACCAAATTCGGCACGCAATAACAACAGGCTGAACTGGTAGTACTCCCGGTGTCTGATGGCTTGGAGTTGGCTGCTCAGGTGTACGGGCTGCGGGAGTCTGGGCACCTCCCCCAGCCTGTGAGGTAGCTGATGCAACTGGAACTGAGACTGCCTGAGCCAGGCTCGTGCACACAGTCAAAATCTGGGCTAAGGGCTCCTAAAGGCCTGAAATCACAATGGGCACTACTGGTGCCTAAGCTGGTCCGACCGTCTTCACAACCTCTGGTACCTGCTCCTCAGCCGAAGCAACTGGTGGCTCCATAGGTGCTGCCTGACTGTAGTACGAGCCGCACCTCAGCCTCTACCGTGGCCCCAGCCTCTCGCGTCCCTAACTGGTGGTACTGGTGGCCGTCCATCTAATTCGGTCGCACACGTCCTCACCATCTACGAGAGAACTGAAGAGTCAAGTTTCAAGCTTCGAAAATAACAATTTCGCACAATACGAATGCAAGAAAGTAAAGGTTCCTAACAGTTCGATAGTCTCTCGAAGATAAGTACATGCGTCTTCATACCGATTTGCAAGACTCTACTAAACTTGCTCGTGACTCATAAGATCTAAGAAACCTAGGGATCTGATACTAACTTGTACCCAAAATCTACTAGTTATGATGGAACCTAACCCCAACCCGCCAGGTAAGCCAACAGTCACATAAAATGATGAAATTGATAAGACATAGATTAATAACTTAACATCGGAGAAATCATGAAATATCTAATGTGAATAACCCAAAATATAGCTACAACCTTTCCAAAAATGTGGTGTCAATGAGTACACGAGCACTACTGAATGACAAGATACAAGTAAACTCCTCTAATAGAACTGTTTGAACAATAGAATAGTAAAGCTAGAAATAACAGAAAGAGAACTTCAAGGACTACGGATGACATAACAGCTACCTCCTAGTCTCCTAACAGTTGATAGCAACTCAACTATGGAAATCGCCTCGACCGGATGCACGTGGATCTGCACACGAAGTGCAGAGTGTAGTATGAGTACAACCGACTGTACTCAATAAGTAACAACACTAACCGTGGGCTGAAAGCAGTGACGAGCTCAAAAATAGTAGTCAAATGCAACCAGTAACAATTTAGGATATATAATAAGGAAACCAATAGAAACCAGTAGCTTGATAATATTGTGATCGACTTCACATTTCAGGAATTTCAGGCATGCTTTCAAGTATAACAGTTAAAGCCCAACAAAGATAAAGCATTTCAAATATTAGTTAGCATGAGGAAGGTACATATCTATGCCTATATATCATATATACATGTCAATCAACAAAGACACAATGGATCCACCAATATTCACACTTAGCATTGTATGGGTGCCTGGCATAACTGCCCATCATCAAAGCACGTATGTAAAGCACTGTGCCTGCGCCCACTACTAGCATGTCAGACTTTAGAAGGGCGGATCTTGCCCAAGTGCTAATAATAATCATTTTGCCCATTAGTGAGGCCTGGTGCATGTGTCGCCCCACAACAATAACACTTAGCCCAATATGGGCCTAGCATACGCGTCACCTAAAAGTCAATACCAAACTGGCTATATGGCCTAACTCAGTCATTTACTATTCAAGTCTTAGATAATGCATCTCACATTACTCAGTTTCTCAATGTTAAACATAAGAGGCATCAATAAAATGTAAGGAATCAAATAAGAATGAGACAATGATTTCATACACGGTTATAGCATCATGACTGAGAAGATGTGTACAATAAGGCAAATAGCTCTGAAACGACAAGAATATCTAACAAGTCTCAAACACTTAGCACATAGCCTAGACATGATGTTTAACATGAATCACAATAATCAAACAAGTGGGGAACACGTGGGTATAACAAGGTATGATAACAAAACAAGCCCGATAATAGCTTAAAGGCCTCCCCAAACCATGAACACACCGGTGCACGTATACACGCCCGTCACCTAGCGCGTACGCTCGTCCAAGTTTAGATGTGTTACTTACCTCAAAGCATGCAAATAAATTCTCCAAAATGCCCTTCCCATGCGTATCGATCTCCGAACGACTCGAATCTAGTCACAAAAAACTTAATATAATCAATACAAGCTATAGGAATCTATTCCATATGATAAAGCTAAGATCTTTAACAAAAATAAAAAAGTCAACCCAAAATGTGAACTCCGATACCGCATCTCGGAACTCGACAAAATTAAAAAATTTCGAATACCCATTCAATTCCAAAAATAAGAAAATAATGAAAATACTCGATTTTAATAACCTGTCCAGCTTTCTCGCATCCGCGGACACAATAATCGCACCTGCGATGCCGCTTTTGTGAAATATTCCTCGCTTCTGCGAAGTCCACTAAAAACCCGACCTGCCGCTTCTGCGGCCAAATTCCCACTTATGCAGTCCTACTAGCGCTTCTGCACGTCTGCACCTACGGAATCCTTCCGCATCTGCGGTCCCCAGGCCATCAAGTCAAACTCCGCTTCTGCGGGAATATTTGCATAGAAGCGCATCCGCTTCTGCGGAATTACCTCCGCACCTGCACTCCCAGGCTTTCATCCCAAATCTCGCATATGCGCATACATGACCACTTCTGTGGCTCCGCACCTGTGGCCAAAACCGCGGAGGTGCGGTTACACCAGACCTGAAGCTTCAGCATTTTCCTTAAGTCCAAATCTCAATCCGATTTCAATTCAAATCATACCCGAGGCCCCTGGGACCCCATTAAAACATACTAACACGTCCTAAAATATGATAAGAACTTAGTCGAAGTCTCAAATCACATCAAACAATATCAAAATCACAAATCGCACCCCAATTCAAGCCTAATGAAACTAATGAACTTCAGACTTCTAAAACCAATGTCGAACTATATCTAATCAACTCCCAATGACCTCAGATTTTGTACACTAGTCCCAAATGACACAACAGACCTATTCTAACTCCCGGAACCAAAATCCAAACCCGGTATCAACAAAGTCAACTCTCGGTCAAACCTCTAAACCTACCAAACCTTCAACTTTCAAACGTTCGCCAAAAAGCCTCAAACCAACCTACGGACCTCCAAATAAATATTCGAACATATGTCTGAGTCCAAAATAAACATACGAGCTATCAAAACCATCAAAACTCCATTCTAGAGTCGTCTACACAAAAGTTTCCGATCAACTCTTTCAACAAAGCTTCCAACCTTTGGACTTAGTGTCCCAACTCACTGGGAAACCTCCCCGAAACCAATCCAACCACCCCGGCAAGTCACTTAACCATAAATGAACATAAAAGAAGTGATAAATAGAGGAATGGGGCTACAATACACAAAACGACCGGCCAGGTTGTTATAATAACCTCAACTTCAATAACCCAAAAGGAAGGTATTTCCACGAAATGACAATTCCCAATTTAAATGTACAACATAAGCTTAACAATAAAAGAGATGGTATGAAATAGTATCTACATATAAATGCATGGAATAACTAAACACGAAAATACATCACATAATAACAACGCCAAATAAGAATAACTCGACAATAAATGAGGTAACATGACAAAAAGAGAGATAACAAAGGCAATTAAGGCATATAAGAGCATGTTTGACAATAAGGGATAAAGCATGTGATAACAACATCAAGTAAAACATGTAAGAGCAATTTAACAATGGAAGATATAACATGATATTACAATTTCTAATTAAATGTGTGAAAGAGTCTAGTTTGATCAAAATACCACACATAAGCCCGTGGACACACTTGTCATCTCGTGTACACGTCTTTCACGTAATTCAAACAACACAAATCAACCCAAGTATTAAGGGGTAGTTCCCACCACAAAGTTAGGCACGATACTTACCTCAAACAAGCTAAATCAATCCACTAATAAGCCTTTCCCACGAAAATCCAACTCTGGACGACTCGAATCTAGCCAAAATAACTTAATACCATAAATACAAGCCATAGGAAGCAATTCCGGATAATAAAGTTTCAATCTTGAAAGAAAATAAAAAACTCAACTCAAAAAGTCAACCCCAGGCTAGTACTTTGGAACCCGGCCAAACTTATAAAATTTGAACACCCATTCTGATACGAGTCCAACCATGCTAAAATTATCCAATTCCGACCTCAAATCGACCTTCGAATCCTAAATTTATGGTTTTGGAAAGTTTTACAAAAGTCCCTAATTTCTTAAACTTAAATCACTAATTAAATGATAAAAACAATGATGGAATCATGAATAATAAATAAATTCGAGTAAAAATGACTTACTCCGATCCAATGCTTGAAAATCCCCTCCAAAATCGCTCATAAATGTGCTCTCTAACTCAAAATGTGGAAAATGAAATAAAACCCTCGATTCCAGCCTTTTCTGCCCAGTGGTTTCCATTTCTACGAATATTTGGTTGCTTCGGTGACTCTGCATCTACGAAAAATACATCGCAGATGCAGCTTCTACTAAAGATCAGGAATTTCCTCTTCTGTGCAAAAAAGGCGCAGCTGTGCTTCCACTTCTGCGGACACCTACGCGCTTCTGCGTGTCCGCTTCTGCGGAACATGACCACACTTACGGGCCTAAGACGATAGACCCAACTCCACTTCTGTAGAAGAAAACCGCACCTGCACAAGGTCATCCGCACCTGCCGACCCAGTTTACCCTATTTCGTATCTGCGGCCAATGGGCCGCTTCTGCGGTGCTGTATCTACGACCGTGCCCTTGCAGGTGCGATTGCATCAGAACTCAACAGGGATCCAAAATTCTTCAAGTCTCCAAATGAGTCCAAACTCAACCCGCATCACACTTGGGGCCACGGGACCCTGTCGGAACATACCAATAAGTCCCAAAATACAACACGAACCAACTCGAGGTCTTAAATCACATCAAATAAGATCAAATCTACGGATCGCACCCCAATTCAAGCCTATTGAATAAATGAACATTCAACTTCTAAAACTAATGCTGAATCATTTCAAACCAACTCCGAATGAGCTCAAATTTTGCATTCAAGTCCTAAATGACACAACGGACCTATAAAAACTCCTGGAACTACAATCTGAGCCCGATATCAACAAAGTCAACCCTCGGTCAAACATATCAACCTTCCAACCTTCAATCTCTCAACTTTCACCAAAAAAGCACCAAATCAACCTACATACCTCCAAATCAACATCCGGATATACGCCTAAGTCTAAATTCATCAAACGAAGCTATTGGAATCATCAAAACTCAATTCTGGAGTCGTCTTCACAAAAGTCAAACTACGATCAACTCTTTCAACTTAAGCTTCCAACTTTGGGACTAAGTGTCCCAACCACTCCGAAACTCACCCGAAACCAAACCAACCATCCCGAAAATTCACATGACCACAAATGAACATAGAAGAAACAATAAATAGGGTAACAAGGCTATAATACTCAAAATGACCGGCCGATTCGTTACACTCACTCATATAGGCCCACACCCGCTGATCCCACCCGTAGAAGTTGAAATACCGGTTGAGGCACCCATATGTTATTGTTACTAGCTCCGCTGCCAGTGGCTAGCTAATGGCAAACCCGCCGTTGCCAACCACCGTGTCATAGACGTGTAACACATTTTGCTCTATGCTCTCCGAGTTAGCCGCGATGTAGTACATCTCCCGGTGATCGTACTTCCCTAACACCGTGACTAAATTTTTAGTAAAGAAGATGATATTTTCATCTCCCATCTCAAACCACCTCGCATTTGGTAACCCAACCCGGAATGAATCCACAATCACCCGGGAGATTCGTACTGCAGACTGCAAGCTCGTGAACTTGAATTTCTACCAGTCGGAGACAATTCGGTATGTCGGCAAAGTATCGGGCCATGTTCAATTCAGGCCGGGCTCTTCATCTAGCCAAATGAACCCACGTGTGACTATTGGTTTCCACCAGAGCTCCAAATAGTGTGTCTGATTCTTCCACATCTGGGCTGACCCGGCTATGCCGAAGACGATATGCAAAATGTTGGTGGGCGAGAGAGAATCATCGACGGCTGTGGAACTGTACTGATGGGTGTCGCAGACCAGGTTGAAGCTGATACTCGAGTCGGGTCATTCGGGGCACCGTAACCATAAGTCTTGTCTAACAAATGCCAAGTAGAGAACCAAGGATATGGAAGCCAGGAAAAGAAAAAAGGAAATAACCTTTATCTACGCCGTAAAGATATCACAGTTCTTATCCTTTGGAAAGATAACCTGGAATGGCAGAGGCTGGTCGTGACCTGATTATTCTTTGGTCTGAGACATATCGAAGAAGCCCGAGCTTTTCGGACCCAACAAGTGCGTGATAAAACTAGCTTTCATAAAGATAAGAATTGAATACGCAAAACCCAAAATGTGGGTTTAACTTTAGTTAGATTTTAACTTGAGAATCCTGCGATGCAGGAGTGGCTAAACAATGAATGAATGCCCTAACCCGGTCTACTATGGTCTAATCATGCTACAGGTGTTTACTGGGAGAAAAGGGATTACATAAATGTGTGAGGTAGAAAAAAAAGAAAGATGAGAAGTCGTTTAGGCGAATGAGGGATGCCACTACATGGTGAATGGAGATGAAAGATAGAGCAGAGTTGGACAATGCCTGTTACACCCTATTTTGCACGAGTTAAAACAAGATTCAACTAGTGGTTTCCCCGTTGATGATAAAAGAGAGTCGCCACCTAATATTTAAAGGTATACTAGGGTATCTATTTAACTACTAAAATAATTTCTCTATTAGACTGCTAACCGGTGAGATTTTGGGTAAGGATTTTGTTCTTCTAAGGGGAAGGTATTAGGCACCCCTTAAAATTTACCTGAGGTAGCTCATAGGACTTAGACTAGGTTCAAAAGATTAGTTGTCTATACTTTGCTTAATTAGCGCTAAAAGTATGGTATACTGTATATCTTGTTTAGAACTTATTACTTGAAAAATGTACACGAGGGTATAAATTTATAAAAGCCTTTAGAAAATTTTTTACCTCTATATGATTGAAAGAGTATATCTATAATATTTGTGTTTGTAAAACCTTGTGAGATATGGCTAAGTTATAAAACTTTTTATCTTTAAATGAATGTGACTATTTATATAACTCTAATAAAGTAAGGGTGTTGGAAAGAAGTGAGCCTTAGATATACCTTGATTTTCAAATCTCATAATTTAAGCTTGACGAAATTGTTAGAAGCCTTTTGGCTGGGCAACAACATTTGTTTGATTATTTGTAGAAAAGCGCAATTTTAGAAGAACAGTTTCAGATTCCGTTACTTCTATTTTATTTTTTTTGAAAAGAGAGGACTGTCGTCATTCATTAAGGCTGTTATGTTTCAAAAGACTTCATAAAAAATTGTTAGTAAATGATAAGAGATGAACAATATAAATAATTAACGAATTAGAATTATTATTACTAAGTTATGATGTTTCTTTATCCTATGTCTTTAAGGCTTGCCTAGGTTGTTAACAATTCAAAAAAATATAAAACAAAAGCATTCAATCAAATATCACAAGCGTCATATACATATGAGGATAATCAGTATACTAAAGCGATAAGGGAAAGAAGTGACTCTAGGTTTGGGCTTGAAAGGAGGCAAGCCCAGCAAACAGTGAAGACGGGCAACAACAGCTTCAGAATCCAAACAGGCGAAGAACTTGGGCCTGAGTTCTTTGAGAACTCGGCATGCCCATTTTAAATACATGTGCAAAAGAAAGAGAAAGACATTAGATATATAGCCCAATACACATAATTACATGTAACATCTAATATAGGTCCAAGATAAATTATAAAATCAACAGTAACAGGGTGTAACACCCCGAAAAATTTTGAAGAACTTAAGTGTAAAGCCCATTAAAATTTGCAAAGAAAATAATATTTCATGGTGCCGTACTAGGATTATGTGTTTAAGGATTGTAGAAATAAGCTCGTCGCGGCTCGAACTTTTTGGGTTGAACAATGCACCGGAAAGTAAAGAAAAATATTTGTCGGAAAAGCGCATTTCTGCAGTCCTTTATGCGACCGCAGAATCACTCTGCAGACTGCATAATGGCCGCAGAGTGAGACAGTAAATTTGGTCAGTTGGAAGCAATTATGCTGTCGACTATGCGACCGCATAAATGTTATGTGATGCATAATGCGATCACATAACAGTTATGCGGACCGCATACACAGACAACTTTTTTTTATCATTTTATCAGCAATTATGTGACCGATATGCAGTCCGCATATCCATTATGCGGTCGCATATGCGACCGCAAAACTGTTCCGGAGCTCCATTTTTGGGTTTTTAAAACCCGACCCTATTTCGTTAAATACACTCTTTGGGTCATTTTTGAGCTATTATCTGACATTTTAGAGTGAGAGAGGGTGCCCTAGAGTGAGAAGGTGTTCTTCAATTCTTGCTCAAGTTTTGGAAGATTAAGAAGGGAAGCTCACTAGGTCTTCATCCTAGAGGTAAGATTCTACACCCTAAACCCTAATTTCAAAATCATCTGGAAATGGATAACTAGCAAGATAATCTTTTGGGTATGAGAGTTGTTTATTTTACATGCATGTGTTATCAAAGGGTGTAGGAAGATTGTTGAGCTAAAAATGGTAAAGATTGGGTTGTGGGATGATGGAATCCTTCATAAAAAGGACATTGAAACCTTATGCACACCTAGTGTTTGATAAAATGCTCAAGTGAGCTAGAACCATGATCATCATCCAAATTTTGATTCAAATTGTTATATTTCTACAATAGATTAAAGTTGCTAAGAATTCCGGAACGTTTTAAGAATTTAAGGAAGCTCAAGTGAGGTATGTTGGCAAAACTCTTCTCTTAGAATTGAATCCCATGATATTCATGAAAATTATGTAAGTCCCGAGTGATTCATTGTGAAACTGGCTATTCCGAGTAAGACTGGGTTGAAAGATATTCAACAAGCATCCCAAATGCTTTATTCATGTTATATTACCAATTGAGGATGTGTTAAAATATGGGTTGTGCATTAATAATGCTTCGACTTTAAGTCAAGTTCAAATGAAGGCTATTATGCAAAATTTTGTAAAATATCTCTATGGCCCCTAGACTCTAAATTGCTCACATGTGTATTACACACCTTGATTTGAATTGTATTTGTTGTTGATGATGTTAATGATATTTGAAATTGATAAGGTGAGCATGAAATACTGAATATGGCCAACGTGCCAAGAATGATCTTATAATTATGGCCACTAGTGCCAACGAAATAAAAAGATGTGAAAGTAATATGAAATTCGATGATTGATATAAAAAGGATGATGTCTCAAATAAGACGGCCTAGCCGATCGGGTCGTGATCGGATACCATGCCGCACACATGGTGGTGATTGTGCTGAAAATTGTAATTGAAATGGTAATTGTGGTTGATGTCCCTAATGAGATGGCCTAGCCGATCGAGTCGTGATCGGACTTCGTGCTAAAGACGGTGGTATTGATATTGAGAGAAATTGTAGTTGATGTCTCTAATGAGATGGCCTAGACAATCGGGTTGTGATCGGACCCGTGCTAAGAGTACGGTGGTACTGGTTTTGTGAATAATGGTATTGTGGACAATGGTATATCGATACTAAAAATCTCCCAATGTGAGATATGGGAATTAATTTGAACACTGTCTTGATCCTAAAATGAGGTTTGATGTTAATAAAGGCTTTCATTGATATTATGATAATCTTGTTTGTATTATTTATCATTCTATTGAGAGACTATTTAGTTATACATACTAGTTCTATTCGACAGTACTAACGTCCCTTTTGCCGGAGGGGAGGGGGAAAGGGGGGCGCTGCATCTTTAAATGGATGCAGGTGGTTCCACAGTAGGAGATATTGATCAGTGATAGCAGTACACCTTCTTTCCAGCTGACTTGGTGAGCCCCACTTTATTCCGGGGTTATGTATCTTTTATACTTTGTGTATTCGATTTGAGGTATAGCCGGGGTCTTGTTGCCGGTATTATCGTTGTACTCTTCTTTATCTATAGAGACTCCGTAGACATAGTGTGGGTTGTGTATTGGTGCTGGGGAAAGACAAACTATGTTATGTTGTGGTTGTATTACTTGTCCATTTGAGACTTTAAAAATGATAAAACTATTGAAAATGAATTAGTATTGTAGACATGAACACATTTTCGTTTAATTAATGTTAATATGTATTATCTCTATTCGTGGATGAGTTTGGGCAGAATGAAATCTAACAAGCTGCTCAGTCGGTTCACTCGGTTGAGCGCCGGTCGCGTTCCTTGGTTTTGGGGCGTGACACTGGGGATGCAGAATTAGTATAAGGTTACATATATCAGAAGGGTCTCAAGGACCCCGAGCAGTACTTGTGTCAGGGAGAGTAACTTAACCAAGAATTAAATTCTACTCCAAATACCCCTAGCTAAATTCACATGTGTATAGGTTATTCCTTCATTCATTACAACAGGACTAAGTACTAAGCATGGAATTAAATTGACAGGGTGATCATAATTGATTCTGGATAGTGAAAGTTTATGTTAGTCTTGTTGGAAACTAGGATACTTACAAAGACAACAGTGTAGCATTTCAAACAAGGCATATGGACATCATAAGTTTTCCTTGAACTCTTTAGTGATCATAGTTTGACTTATATCCCTATTGCTATGTGGTTAATTCCTTTGAATAACAAAATGTAGCTTTCTTCTTTATGAAGTGACATAGTTCTAACAGATGTGAGAGCACAAGAAGGCAGGAGATCTATTTAAGCAAGAATAAGTGCAGAATCTCTAAGAAAGGGCATCCAAACACATTACATGAGGTATTCTTACAAGATTTCAAGATTCTAAGACATGACAAAGTTTCAAGTAAGATAGGATCAACTTAATAGGTTAATCGTAGGAGTTCAAAGCAATGATCATTCATGTTAGGAAAGTATGGTTTTGTTAACAGGACTACTAATCCAGTTAAATAGGTTAAGTATATTAGCCCTAGCATAGTGAAGTTCTAGTTTCAATAGCATGACATAACAAAAAGATAATGCACAAATCAGTAGATACTAAACTCTTAAGAACAATTAAGGGCATGGCTTAAGCTGGGCTGAGAGGACACATAACGCCATTTGTAGAAAGTCATTAGCACCGAGTTCAATTATTTTAAAAGAACTTTCATGCAGTAAAACATAAGAACATTTGAAGAAAGAAGACAACTTGAATTGACATACTCTAATCACGATGACAACTTTGTAATTATCCTTAAGTGTCTACAATTAGCATAGTCTTAATTTTATCAAAAACAAGTGATTCAACTACATGATATAGATCAACAAGAAGTATCAAGCCAAGAACAAAAGAGCAAACATGAAAGCCTTAGCAAAAGTTTCTTCAAATAAAAAGTCAGGATAGGTGCGGAAGATCATATGAAGTTCTTAGTCATCTAAAAAATTCCAATAACACATAGATTTACTTAAGTTAGAAGAGTATTCATTTAGTTTACAAAGATGATCAACTGAATTAATTTTATATTTCTTTAGATGTTAGTAAATTCACATATATAATATCAAAGAATAATGATCAAACTTAATACATTTATAAACAGAATAATCAACAAGAACATGACTTTAATCTTATACAGTCAAAGAGAGGAAAGGTCGATGTGCACTGACCTTTCTCCGAGCAGCAAACCAAACAAAGGCTTTGTTTAGCCATTTAGGAACCCAAGGCTCAGACTTTAATTAGTGAGTGACTCAAAACAAGAAAAAAGAGAAAAAACATAGATCGAGTGAGAACTTTGCCTTAATTGAAAGAATTCTAAACACTATTGTATTGTGTATTAATTTTCTTTAGATTGTTAGGTTGTCTTAGATGAATGCCATTAAGGCTCGTATTTATAGTGCCTCAAGGTCTAGGGTTCCAGCATATTCAAATTGGTGAGTGAAAAGTGATGAAAGATTGATATGCGAGCAAATCAAGTGAAATCAGAGAAGGTAGAGGTGAAAAACAAGGAGGGACTTTACTTGAGTGATTTGAATTTCATAATGAATCATTAATGAGCAAAAACCATCGGCTAAGGCTCCACTGTCTAGAGGTCACTGTGTTTCACCTCTGGACATCGAATACTCATGATGAACTCTGAGAAAAACTCCATGCATGCTTTGATTTGATAGATTACGAGAGAAATCAGATGATTTGAGGTTTTCCCCTTCTAGTTCAGGGTTTCAGGTTTGGGCATTTAAAATTTTATCGGTGGAAATGGAAAGAAAACGGCGTGAATCATGGCTAACAGGCAAAAGATGGATGATTCAAGGTTGATTTCGTTGACCTTGCACGAATTTGTGCAAGGTATCATGACTGATGAGGGTTAAGTGGATGAGAGAAAAGAAAATGAAAGGGTAAAAAGAGCGCGACTGTGTCAAACGGAAAATGATTAGGGTTTCTGGGGTTGGAGTTAAAAATGTGAGATGCGATCTAGGCCGTTGGATCTTTAGATTAACGGCCCTGAAATTCGGGCATTAAAGAGCTTTGATGAGAAATTTTGGCGGTCGTTGGATTCATGTTATCCAATGGCTATGATTAAATCTGATGAGTGTTTTAATTTAAAGAGAAAATAGAGACAAATCGTGAGCCGTTGATCCAAGGAATGGACGGTTTGGATCAGTTGTGCTTCTTTTGTGTGTGTTAGAGACGAGTGACGTGGCATGATTTTATTGGATCGGAGAAGAGGTCATGGATTGCCAAGTTGGAAGGGAGTGGGGTATTTGGACTGGGCCAATTTGGAATTGGGCTTGATTATTGGGCTAAGATTGATTTAAATAACAGCCACTTTGTGTTTAACAAAGAGGTTGCAACTGTAGCCTTTTAGCTTTTTACCCTTTTTGAAATTAATTTAAATAAACTTAATTATTTTCAATAAAATGTAGTAAAATTATAACTATCAAATACACTACTAATTATTGCAATTAATTATTTGTAAAAATACTTTGTCTTCTAAATTAGGACACTAATTCCGAATTATTAAAATAATAATCTAATTAACTAGAAATTAAGGAATAATTTCTTAAATTAATTATAAAGCCTATGTTATGTATATAAAGGTTATTTTAATAATCTTAAAATAGTAAGTATGATGTATTTTGTAATTCTAATACTAAATTATTAAATAGGTGTTATTAATTAGAAAATATTTTCAAAATAACATAGGCCATAATTTAAGTAATAGAGTGTGAAGTTCACAAAAATTCAAAGCATAACTTAGGCCAGAAAAGTCCGTAGTTAAAAAGTTTCAAAATAACTTGAGACCAAAATCATGGAACAAAGTCTGGAGTTAAAAATAATTTATGGCATAACTTAAGCCATAAAAGTCTGAAGTTAAAAGGAATCAAAACATAACTTCGTACCAAAATCAATGAATCAAAAAATAACTTCACACTTTTATGGCCTAAGTTATATTTTGAAGCCTTATAACTTCAGACTTTAATGGTCTAAGTTATGATTGAAGTATTCTAAACTTCAAACTTTTATAGCCTAATCTCTTTGAGTCTCAAATTTTTGAAAATTTGAACGTTCATCACTGTAACTCCACATCACTGAAGAATATATAGCATTTTCACCAAAAACACAAACAGATTTACAAATAACCTAAAAATACTAATCATAAGGAAACTATACAAAATATTTGTAAGAGTAAAACCTACAAAACTAATACACTAATCAAAGTAAAACCTAGAAAATTATTTTAGCACTAATAGGAAAGGAAAACGATTCAACTAAATCTGTATACACTAATATCAACAAAAAAACAAAAATTAAAATCATAAACTGCTTGTCAATGAAAATCCCATAGACATCGTAAAACAATTAAAATCGATAAATCAGTGAACAAAAGTAACAGTTAAAATCGTACTTGTGACTATACATAATGTTATTGGAGAAGAAACGGTTACAAAAATCAAAAGCAATAGCAAAAAGTGTACGTTTGATTTTAGAAAAGAACAATCAATACCATGAAGATATGTTGTACACTTAGAGAGCGCGTCTTTTATTGAACAAGGCAAAATCGTCTTTTTTAAATATTTTTAACAAAAAATCATGTACGTATGCAAAAGAAAAAACAAATCAGGTAAAAATTAAAAAGGGTTACTAAATAGAACGCCCCATCCAATTTTTACGTTATTTGCGATGTCCTTGGAATATAAACGGATATTTTTACCGATTTGTCATACACAATATTTCATTATCTGAACTTTAGTATTTGCATATAAGATATGCACATTAAAATTTGTATACTAAACATTAATAATTGAATTACATGTTGAAAGAGTATATGAAGTAAAATATTAATTTTCGCTTGTAAAACTTTAACCTATTCCATAATGATGAAATTCATGTACAAACACAAACTTCCAAATACCTTTTTCAACTTCAACAAAATATTGTCCAAATACCTATTATAAAATCTTTTTTGGAACGATACTTGATCCTTGAGTATGTCTCCTTTCAAGAATAAGAAAAGAGGATTTCATAAAACAAAATATATATCGAGCAAGATTAAGTTGTAAATATATACCGTTCAAAGTACTCAATCCTCGATCTCTGAATTGTGCCACTATTGAAACAAGTAGGATAAACACTCAAGTGCTAATACTTTAAAATGCTAGTAATGTACCTATATTTCAAACCGAAATAAAATAAATAAGTAAATAAATAATAAATACTACTCTCTCCGTCCCAATTTATATGGAAAATTCGAATTTCAAAAGTTAAATGGATCTTTTTTTTTTACGGCGATTCTTTCATATACCTTTTAAATATTTTAATTATTATGACTTACAATACGTGTTAAGTAGTTTTCATATATATAAATTTTATTTAAAAACATAAAGATTCTATCTCCTAATTTACTATCAAAATTAAAAAGTTAATTCTTGAAATCTGTTATGACACATTAGAGGGAGTAAATAATAACTCTTCCATTCACAGCTTATTTGGATGGTTGTTACATATTGTTTTGTATCGTATTGTTACTTTAAATACGATATTTGTTTTGATTGTAACTTAAATTTTATTATATCGTATCGTTAAATTCGTCGTTACATAACGAGGAAACGTGTCACTTTATGTAACGATAGATTTGGTGTGGTCGCGTCGTTACCTTATCTTTTTCTCTCATCTCACCCTTCATTATTATTAAATAATTTTATTTTATCATTTACCCTAATTTTTTATATAATAATTTTACTCTGTATCGTAAGTTTTCGTTATAATATTGCAAGTTTATTCTTCATATTGTTAGCGCATGATATCATAAAATGACGGCAAACGATACAATCTATCCAAATATTGTATTCATCAAACGATACAGTACAATACGATACAATAAATTATGAAACGATACGTAACAACCATCCAAACAAGCTGTCATTTTATGTAGCATAGCTCGGCCTATGAGTGCCAAACTACTTAATTTTCGGTAAGACTTCAAATATAAAATTTTCAAACTTTGTAAAAGTAAAAATTACATATAAACATTATAAGTTAAAACAATTAATAATCAATAATACAAAAATAATAGCTGAGAATTTTCAAATAGCAATAACGACGCATAACAATGAAATCGATAATGTGACTAATGTAAATAAAACTACAAAAAGTCCTCAAACCATCAAGTAGAACTCAAAGAAGTCCTCGAACCATAGACTACGCAACCCTTTTAGTCTTTTAACTGTATTAAAAAATACAGCTGGTATTGTTGACGATCAATTTTGACCCTCCCTTTAAAAATTAATTAATTTATATCTAATAATTTACAATAAATATTTTAAAAATATTTTTTAATTAATAACACCTATTTTACAAAAGAATTAAGTATTAATGATGTTGAAATTAATAATTTAGTATTACAATTACAAAATATATCATACTTACTGTTTTAACATTATTAAAATAACCTTTCTATACATCACATAGACTTTATAATTAATTTAGTGAATTATTTCTTAAATTCTAGTTAATTAGATTATTACAACAACATACCTAGTATTATCTCACACCGTAGGGTTTGGGGAGGGTAGTGTGTATGTAGACCTTACCCCTACCTTGTGAGGATAGAGAGGTTGTTGGTTAATTAGATTATTATTTTTAATAATTCAAAATTAGTGTCATAATTTAGAAGATAAAGTATTTTTACAAATAATTAATTGTAATAATTAGTAGTGTATTCAATAATTATAATTTTTACTATATTTTATTGAAAATTATTAAGTTTATTTAAATTAATTTCAAAAGGGGGTAAAAAGCTAAAAGGCTACAATTGCAATCTCTTTGTTAAACACAAAGTGGTTGTTATTTAAATCAATCTTAGCCCAATAACCAAGCCCAATCCGGAATTGACCCAGTCCAAACACCTCATTCCCTTCCAACTTCGCAATGCATCACCTATTCTCCGATCCAATAAAATCACGCCACGTCACCCGTCTCCAACACACAGAAAAGAAGCACAACTGATCTAAGTCGCATGTTCCTTAGATCAACGGCTCATGATTTGTCTCCATTTTCTCTTTAAATTAAAATACTCGTCAGATTTAATCACAGCCGTTGGATCAAAAGAATCCAACGGCCACCAAAATTTCTCATCAAAACTCTTTAATGCCCGATTTTTCAGGACAGTTGATCTAAAGATCCAACGGCCCAGATCGCATCTCACATTTTTAACTCCTAGAGACGGACTAGCCCACCCCAGAAACCCTAATCATTTTCCCTTTGGCACAGCCGCCCTCTTTCCCCTTTCATTCTCTTTTCTCTCATCCGCTTAACCCCCATCGGTCATGATATCTTGCACAAATTTGTGGAAGGTCAATGAAATCAACCCTGAATCATCCATCTTTTCCCTGTTAGTTGTGATTCACCGACAAACTTTTAAACGCCGAAACCTGAAACCCTAAGCTCGAAGGAGAAAACCTCAAATGATTTGATTTCTCTCATGATCTATAAAATTGGAGCATACATAGAGCTTTTCTCAGAGTTCATCATGAGTATTCAATATCCAGAGGTCAAGCACGGTGACCTCTGGACAATGGAGCCTTAGCCGATGGTTTTTGCTCATCAACTATTTATTCTGAAATTCAAATCGCTCAATTAAAATCCCTCATTGATTTTCACCTCTGCCTTCTCTGATTTCACTTGATTTGCTCGCATCATCAATCTTTTGTCACTTTTCACTCACCAATTTGAATATGCCAGAACCCTAGACCTTGAGGCACTATAAATACGAGCCTTAATGGCTCTCACCTAAGAACACCTATGAATCTGAAGAAAATTAATACACAATACAATAGTGTTTAGAATTCTTTCAATTAAGGATAAGTTCTCACTCGATCTCTAGTTTCTCTTTCTTTTCCGATTCTAAGTTACTCATAGACTGAAGTCTGAGCCTTGGGTTCCTAAGTAGCTAAATGAAGGCTTTTTTGGTTTGTTGCTCGGAGAAAGGTCAATGCACATCGACCTTTCCTCTCTTTAATTGTTTCAAGATTAAAGTCCTTCTCTTCTTGTTGATTATTCTGTTTATAAATGTATTAAGTTTGATCATTATGCTTTGATATTATATATATGAATTTACTGACCTCTAAAAAAATCTAAAATTAATTCAATTGGTCATCTTTGTAAACTAAATGAATGCTCTTCTAAGTTAAAATAAATCTATGTATTGTTGGACTTTTGTATATGACTAAGAACTTCATATGATCTTCTGCACCTATCCTGACTTTAGATTTCAAGATACTTTTTCTAAGGCTTTCATGTTTGCTCTATTGTTCTTGCCTTGATACTCCCTGTTCATCTATATCATGTAGTTGAATTACTTATTTTTTATGAAACTAAGACTATGCTAATTATAGACACTTGAGGATACTTACAAAGTTGTCACTATGATTAGAGTATATCAATTCAAGTTGTCTTCTTTCTTCAAATGTTCTTATGATCCTAAGACTTTCTGAAATACCATTTAGAAGATATCCTATTGACCTCTATGGATGTGTAATCATCTGTAAGTTTTACTGTATGGAAGTGATTTTAAAATAATTGAATTAGGCGCTAATGACTTTCTACAATTGGCCTTATGTGTTTTGTCAGCCCAACTAAAGTCATGCCCTTAATTGTTCTTAAGATTTTAGTATTTACTAATTTGTTCATTATCCTTTTGTTATGTCATGCTGTTGAAACTAGAACTTCACTATGCTAGGGCTAATATACTTAACCTATTTAACTGTATTAGTTGCCATGTTATCAGAATCATGCTTGCCTAACATGAATGATCATTGCTTTG